>NC_060123.1:240895576-241205579 GCF_021461395.2 Schistocerca americana | reverse complement strand
TCATTTGTTTTTCGTTTTTCGATTTTCTTCCCGAAGTACTTCCGATTGTTCTGCAAATAGCTTCATATTTATTAACCTTTTTCTCAATGTCTTTGTCATACTTAAAACTAATATCATATCCTAAGTAACTGAAATGGGATACTTGTGCTAAAATGTTCTCATTTTTTATTATTTACCGGATTTTTCCTTTGAAAGTCACTGTATTTTTATTATTTGAAGAAATAGTTAAGTTGCAGTATATCGCATTTTGAATCAATCTATATACTGATCATTGTAAATTAGCTTCTGTTTCCGGCATAATTATCTGGTGATCAGCATATAACATCGCACTTAATGGAAAGCTAGAGACTATTTTAACTTATAAGAGTATTTGACCTTTCCACTTCCTAAACAGATCATCAATATAGAAATTAAATAAAGCAATGATAGACTGCACCCTTGTCGAACGCCTGGATTTATTAAAATTTCATTTGTTATTTTCTAATCTGAATTAACAACTATTTTGGTACTGCATGTGGTTGTGGTAGTAATAAGATATTTAGGAAAATCTTTTCTTTCCAATATTTTCCTCAAAAGGGGTCTTCTTACCTTATCAAAGGTTTTCTTACAATCAATAAATGCTAAATTCGTTTCCAAGCCAAATTACTAACGTTTTGTCTCATTTTAAATTAATTGTCATTACACGAAAGTTCCTTTATGAAGCCCGATTGTTCTCCTGAGGTTACTGCATCAGCAGTAATTTGTAGTCTTTGATTAAGAATTTTCCCATAAATTTTATATCCTGCATTTAGTAGACTTATTCCTCTATAATTTCCTGTGCCTTCTTATCCGTTTTTAAAGGAACCATCCTGCCCTTTGTCTTAAGCGATTTAATGAAATCGCGGAAACCAACATCAGGATGGTCGGACTGGCATCCGAACCATCGTCCTCCCGAAGGCCAGCCCATTGTGCTTCTATTGCGCCACCTCGCTCTGTAAGAATATTCGGGGGTAAGAACTGCCAGAGCAGCCTCACGGAGATTACTAAAATTAATCTGCGTCTCATAGTCAAGCCAGACGTACATGAAGACCGCAGTTGGAAGTCGCGAGGCCGTGAAGGACTGCCTCCAGCTTTCGCTTTCGCCGATAGTTTTGCACCGGGTGTGGAGTGGGTGATCGCAGCCCGGGCCCGGAAGCAGGATGCAGTAGCGCCGACGACTCGACGCTTCGCCTTTTCCGGTCCCGCCATCCGGTCAGCGGGGCCAGCTTCTAGGGTGGCGGATGCCCTACGGAGGTCTGCAGCGTAGCTACCTCAGCTACGAGAAAGCTACTCCTACGTCAACTTTCTATTCAGTTCAGCTATTGAGAACACCGTAAGTCTGCACTGCGAGACTCTCTAAACAATCTGAGGTACACAACATACGCAACTACATCGACGGAAAAAAATCTGAACACCAAGGAGTGGTGCGTCATAAACGAAAGTTGGCAGGCGTGCTTCTATACCAGAAAAATGACGTCTATTCAAATTTCGCATCAGTCGCTTAACAGTGGCGCTAGTAACGCCACTATGCGAATGCAAATCAGGTATGCTTTAAATACACGCTGTAACGGTCGTGAGCGTTAGTTACCACTGAGACTGGAAGCGGTGAGTTGATGGTAATCGAGACTGCGTTTAAGGCAACAAAGACGCCATTATCAACACCTCAGTCGGTTTGAACGAGATTGTGTAACAGGGTTCGAAAAACTGGAAATTCCTTCTGTGATAATGCGGAAAGACTTGACAGGAACGTAGCCAGTGTACATGATTGCTGGCGGCAGTGATCACCAGAATGTACGATCGCAAGATGAGGGGGCTCCGGACGGCCTCGTGGCATTACCGAGAGGGAAGATAACGGTGTTCGGCGTATGGCTCTGGCGCATCGCGCAACTTCTGCAACGCAACAATTTGTATAGCAGTTGGCACCAATGTGAAATCTTAAAAATCGGCTACTTCAAGGACAGCTCCGGGTCAGACGCCATGTAGCACGCATTTCACTGACCCCAAACCACCGCCTTTTGCATCTTCAATGGTGTCAAGCGAGAGTTCATTCGAGGGCAGGGTGGGGGTCTGTTACGTTTTCTGATGAAAGCTGGCTCGATGCCAGTGATGACCATGTTTTGGTTAGAAGAAGGCCAGTTGAGGGCGTGTAACCAACTGTCTGCGTACTATACGCACTGGAGCTACACGTGGAGTTATGGTGTGGCATGCGATTTCGCATGACGGCAACAGCACTCTTATGATTATCCCCCGCTCCTTGACTGCAAAGCCGCGCGGGGTAGCCGTGCAGTCTCAAACGCCTTGCAACAGTTCGCGCGGCTCGCCTCGTCAGATGTTCGAGGGGGAGGAGATTAGTGTTTAACGTCCCGTCGACAACGAGATCATTAGAGACGGAGCGCAAGCTCGGGTTAGGGAAGGACGGGGAAGGAAATCGGCCGTGCCCTTTCAAAGGAACCATCCCGGCATTTGCCTGAAAGGATTTAGGGAAATCACGGAAAACCTAAATCAGGATGGCCGGAGACGGGATTGAACCGTCGTCCTCCCGAATGCGAGTCCATTGTGCTAACCACTGCGCCACCTCGCTCGGTAGATGTTCGAGTCCTCCCTCGAGCATGGATGTGTATGTTGTCATTTGCGTAAATTAGTTTAAGTTCGATTAAGTAGTGTGTAAGCCTAGGGAACGATGACCTCAGCAGTTTGGTCCCATAGGAACTTACAACAAATTTCCTCACTGCAAAATTGTACGTCAAACGTGATTGGAAGTGTTGTGCTGTCAATTATGAACAGCATTCCACGGGCGTATTCCAACAGGATAAAGCTCGCTCACATACAATCTTTGTAACTATACACGTTACAAAGAACATACTGATGCCTTCAGACGTAACCACTTTGACAACTCTGCAATAGTTAACCACATTTACCCTATCAAACACAGACTAAGAGACATCCGTGACAGCTTAATTGTACTCCATACAAAAGACAATGCTAAGAAACATGATCTGCTACAGCAGTTATAAATAACATTACATAAAGGAAAAGCTTCTAAAAACTTGTTGAATGAACAGAGTTTAGCAGATACAGTTTTGTCAATAATTTTCAAAATTTATTTTTTCCTACAGAAACAAGTGTTTAATAACGTAACCATTTCATAAAATATAGACACTTTTATCACATTCACAGATATTTGTGTTATTAAATATATTTATGTAAATAATAATGTAACGCCTTGTAAATAACATCTGTGTACTTGTAAAAATGCAGCATATTTACGATCGAAACTCTTTGACTTGTTTTGAATTGTTTCGAAAATGTGCTGTGTCAAAATGTTTCTGCAAATGTGTTGTTTAATAGAAAGCGTGTACTTCTACATAGACATTCTGCAGAACCATACATGTACTACTAGAAACAGTAAGCTACTTTTCGATTTATCATTGGTTTATAAACTTATGTTTCATAATGTGGCATTATGTACTGTAACATCGTGATCTTGTCAGGCACAGAACTAAACGAAATGTAAAGTTGATGTAGATTATCAAAGCACCTGAAGGGCTCGAAATGCATCGTGCATTTTAGTACAATCACGATTTGAGGCTGAAGGCGGTTGTTCTTTATTATTACGAACATTAAATTCTGATATTGTGATTTTTTCCGTCATTGTGTTTCTTGAGTAAACAGCTAATTTGAACTTTCTGTCGGAAAGTGCAACAAACCTATTTATTAGTTATCCTGTTCCATATTGGCGATACTGCACGAATTTTTCGAATGTTATTTGGCTGTTTGCTAATTTTTATTATTACAAGTATCATGCGATTTTTATTTCTATACCCAAATTAAAAACTTCATCAAACGCCTTCAGACTTCTTCTTGTCTGATTGACAAAGAACAAGGAATATCTTCTTGCGAAGATACTATTAAGATACATTCAGTCGAACATCGCCCATTTTCGGCACCGATATAATTTGCGTCCAAATAATTTTGAAGGAAGAGAAATTTATCAAAATTTCAATGAGCTTTGTTTTTCCTTAGAAACTCTAAAGATTCCTTGTGCACACGGGAAAACTGCATTCATTCGATGTAGTTGATGCCGTTTTGACCTACGTTTCCCGTGTCTACGAGAAGAATATCATCTTGCAACTTGTAATGTCGAACGCACATCCGACAATTAATCGCACGTTATTCTGACATACTGAAGCTTATTCTATTACTGAATAAAGTAATTTACATCTTCATTTATCGCTGATCGACTTGGGCGTAGCCAGCCTGTCCCTCGTCCTTGAAACCTGTGCCTTGCAGGTCGAAGCGTCCGGGAGCAAAGCAGTTCGCAGTACCTTGCCCAACTGCGGGTATAGGTGATTTCCGAAATCACAAGGCACGTACATTTTCAGGAAAACTTTATATGTTTGGCCGTTTACTTGTTGATAATGATAAATATAGTATTTGTTCTGATAGCAAAATTTGCAAACAGCCAAATAACATTAGAAATTCAATAAAAGTTCACGCAAATGAACCTTTCTTTTCATCATAATACTTATCAAGTGTAATATGCACTAAATAATATGACTAGCGTTTAAAAGAATAAAAAAAAGCTGGACTGGACCCAGCGGTTACGGAGCTTGAACGCTAACCACATGAGCGCCACCATCTCGTGCCCAAGGTTGCAACGCTCCAGTACATGACTGAAGCAGAAAACTTATCTTGCGATTTTTACGAAATCGTCTAAGTAGTACAACTGACTACTTGGACATTATGCTGTCCTAATGGGCTGATTTGAACGTTGTGCCCCCCCCCCCCCCATTCCCCCCTTGTAAGCTGACTCACGCTGCTGTGACTGGTGGGGGGTGGGAACGACCGTAAAGGCATTTTTCAATTAAGGTCGCTCCCATGAGCCACCGCGGCGAGTTGCAACTTTGTTTGCGCGGACGGTACTAACTTTCAGGTAGGATCACATATACGTTACTTACGAGTACAATGTGCTTTTGCAAACTGAAACGTGACTTCAGTGTAGAAAGTGATGCAAAACGAGAACAATTATTGGACCGTCGCAGCAGCTAGGAGGAATACAGTCTGTCCCAATGAAGACTATGGAAACTGAACAAACTTGCAATATCTAGTTAATAATGTCCGTAACGTACATAATCTTTTAGTGATTTGTATGCTTTGATGCCTGCAGATCAACTGCAGTGATTCAAAACGCATCGCAAATAAATTAATGTTAGAAGATTATGGGCCAGAACACCACCGACAAGATTTTCAGAGAATAACTGAAAAAGCCTGTAACATGCAATCACTAAAACAAAGAGAAATGTGGAAGTACTGTCATATGGTTGCCGTCGCTACGGAAACAGCTCAACACAGTGCTGTCATGCTGCCATTCTACTACATTCAGTGAACCCACATGCAAGGCGAATGTCGGTCAACTCTTTGATAGGAAAACCTATCGGTACTATTGTTTATCACTGTTAACGTACAACTAACATTGCCGGAAAACAAACCACAGACAGAAGAGAGCAATGCTGAATGCAAATTTGAGAGTGAAGAGTTAAGAGTGTATTACTATTGTCAACAGAAAGTACCTTGAGTGAATCAAGCAAGTTTGTTTCCAAACAAGACGCACAGTGCGTGATGTCGACATTTCGACTATTGTGTAGATATTTTCTGTCCAGTACAGACAAAAATGTATGCAGTGTGGCTATAATTAAACTTTCACTACCTGAGAGGGCCCAATGAAAAAAAAAAAAAAAAAAAAAAAAAAAAAAGTGATTGGAGGACAATGAAACTTCGTGGAAACATTTGTAAGGACACGCGGAAGAAAAATACTTACAAATCATTGAAAGCAACCCATTTTCATCTCCACACGGGGTAATTGGTTAATTGTGTGCTATGTTTACGTTACAACTCCCAAACATTGCTCAGAATAACAACCATCTGGATTCACGACAGCATGGAACCACACTAAAGATTGCTCCATTGGTGCCTAGATATCTCAGGTGGGATGTTGATTATCTCCCTCGCTGCGCTCATGTTCAACCTCCAACGTGTGCCCATTGATAAACTCTGTCCTCCAAGCAACCCCACAACTATAAATGGAAATGAGCGTTTGGCGTCATTGGGCTGGAGGCCATTTACGGGGCAGGTCCGGCCGCCTTGGTAAGGGTCTTATTACATTCTACGCCACTTTGGGCGACCTGCGCGCTGGATGGTGATGAAATGATGATGAAGACAACACAACACCCAGTCCCCGAGCGGAGAAAATCCCCGACCCAGCCGGGAATCGAACCCGGGCCCCTTAGGACGGCAGTCCGTCACGCTGACCATTCAGCTATCGGGGCGGACACAGCTAGAAACCACATGGTGGTCTTGGTGGGAACGTAGTCTGGAACGATCGGCCTATGATTTGGTTTTCTCCAAATGAGTTACGGAACAACCAAGTGACATCACCAGAAATGTCAGGTGGGGCTCCATCGCGCATCGGAACAGCTGAGTGCAAAGCACTTCTCTCCCGTAAAGCAAAGTAGATGACAGTAACTTGTGCTGTTAACGCTGAATGTCCTTGGTCCATTGGATCAGAGTTCCTCAAAGAAAAAAGAGGATTTCTCCGCATTCCTTTAATGCGTCGATATTAGCGAAGAGCAGCGACACTACTGCTGTTGTTGTTTTGATAAAACAGTTTTACGAGTAACGACCTGCAGATCCGTGCTGACTGTCTGCAGCTGTAATGCACCCTCGTGGTTGTGTTCCAAGCCTACGTCGCCGTACCACTACCGGCGCCTAACGGCAAGTCATGGCACTATTGTTACTAACACCGCAAGTCCTGCAACATACAGTCTGAACATCATTCTTATAAATTTGGGTGCCTACACTGTAAAGAGGTTTCCGTCTACAATGGTTCACGCAGCTGAAGTTTAATAATAACCACCCTGCATGAGCCTAAGGAATCAAACAAAGTGCAGTTTCTCTGTCATGAACCTCTTTAGACTTTGGGGCTTTCGCAGTAATTGACTCATAAAATGTCCCTGGACAAGCCTCCGAAATTTTATTAATGGATTTCGGGTTCAGTCTATTTACATACAGTATCTTTATTTCCAATTACAGTACCGCTCCTTAACAGGTCGGATTAAGACAGAAAATAAAAAAATGCAGAATTTTTAGCCAACCGTTGCAATCAGTAGTAGTTTATTACGGATGTTTTGAGGTATTTGACATGGGAATGATGAGAAGGAAGTTAATTTTATCAGACATTAATGGAAATTTAGAGAAGTAGATCATATATCTTCTGTAAACGCATCTAGAACAGGGTAATGAGATTATGGTTCATATGGACGCACCCAGACAGCTGTTTATCTGCAGAATCCATTAGAAAGTTGATCGTGAAAGGGACCGATGACGAAATGAAGTAATCTCCACTACTGACTCTACAGTACATTTCAAGATCTAGGTTTAGAAAATGGTTCAAATGGCTATGAGCACTATGGGACTTAAGATCTGAGGTCATCAGTCCCCTAGAACTCACAACTACTTAAACCTAACTAACCTAACGACATCACACACATGCATGCCCGAGGCAGGATTCGAACCTGCGACCGTAGTGGTCCCGCGGTTCCAGACTGAAGCGCCTAGAAACGCCCGCCCACCGCGGCCGGCCTAGATTTAGTTTCATCTAGAAAGCCTACAGGGATCTTATTACTGAATTAATGTCGTTTTCTTCTAACACTCTACTTCAGAACGCAGTTACCTTAAGAATCTTCCATGAATGTAAATTACGGAAAATAAAGGAAAAATATTTTTAGTTTATGTTAACTTCGTATTGCAGTATAACATCATATGGCCAAAATTTGAGACCAGTGTAATATCAGATTTACTGTAGTCATTTGCAATTTTATCTTAAACAGGCAATTTCGATACCGAGAGATGTAGCAGCATGTCGTAGTATAATGTCCTCCTTAGACGGTGAAATGTTTTCTCTGATTCAACATAAAAGTCATTAACCTGGATATAATGGAATATTATTTAATAATAGGATTCACTAAGATTTAACTAGATGATGATGATGATGATGATTGGTTTGTAGGGCGCTCAACTGCGCGGTCATCAGCACCTGTGCATAGTCCCAATCTATACACAGTCCAATCTAGTAACATCCATGAATGATCATGAGATGATGAGGACAACACGAACACCCTGTCCCTGGGCAGAGAAAATTCCCCAACCCGGCCGAAAATCGAACCCGGGACCCAGTGATCTAGAGGTAGCAATGCTAGCCACTAAACAATTTAACTAAACTCACTGTCGCCGAATTCACGAAGCCTAAAAAAATTCAGTGTTTCGCTCCAAGTCATTTACAACTGAACGTATGTGAAGAATAGCTTTCACAATAGGTAGTGTATATATAAATGTATTTGCAGAAAATCTGATTCGTCTCCAACTGCGTATCTATGACCGTGGAAATGGGCTATATACTTGTAGCAACACACAATATAAACTGCTTAAGATGATGTCATAGATTATCGTGTTATGAATGAGAGTCTTCATCCAAAATTTTACGTTAATCTGAACGTTATTGATACATAAACCAGGTAGCATCGTTGACATTATGAGGTATCAGCAGTGCCACCGACAAACAGAAACGATACACCATCTCAAATAGCCACGTTACTGGAAATCTGCAACTTTACTATTGCGGCGCGTTCGCTTTTCACAGCACTTGAATACGTTCCGTATTCGTTTGTGAGAAGTTGTTTGTTTTCCATTACCAGATATTCTGTGTTTATGCTTTAACTACTGGTATGGAGTTTTTAGTCCAATATCTCTCATATCCAGTAACTCCTTTCGTAGAAGGCTTTCTAATATTATTGTCTTGGTAAATATACGTAGGGAGAGGAGATCTTCTGGAACACGCAGAGGCGGCTTTGTGCAGTTCATAGCATTGTGGATCCGTGACACACGGACAACGCAGGTATTAAATAATCACTTGGAAGCGAAAACCGTAGCTTTCCGTTTCCGCTATTAGAATATCCTACGTAAAGAACGCCAGTTTACACAACTGCGAAATGCCAGGATTGTGTGAGAGTCGTCAGACAAGGTCATTTGACACTAATTTTTCGAATATTGAGAGCGAATAGTTATGCAGAGTTATCGTAATACTTCCTTGCACCTGCGCTGCACAATTTTCCACAGTTTTATCGCACCTGGTTTCAACAGAATAATGTGCAGTGGCATATTGCAAGACGATTACTGGATTTTCTTCATAATGGATATCGCAGGTGCTATCAGCTAATGAAGACGACAAACTCTGTGAATATCACTCCACCTTCACGAATCAAAAACCAGTTTCAGTCTCAGCCCATTTTCAAGTGAAACGTGCAACAAGTTTGCATAGGTGACGCAGGTATCTTTCGAAACGATCCACTTGTTATGGTACTGGCGTGGAGCAGGTTTGAGCCTCTCGCCCTGAGTACAAGCAGCATGATAAGCTGCGGAGACACTCGGAAATTACCCACGGTATTTCACCTGAACATGTGCTGTGCCCGAAAACAAGTTAATAGTTCAAATGGCTCTGAGCACTATGGGACTTAACATCTTATGTCATCAGTCCCCTAGAACTTAGAACTACTTAAACCGAACTAACCTAAGGACATCACACACATCCATGCCCGAGGCAGGATTCGAACCTGCGACCGTAGCAGTCCCGCGGTTCCGGACTGCAGCGCCTAGAACCGCACGGCCACCGCGGCCGGCAAAACAAGTTAAGGAAACAAATAAATAATTTACGCAGTTGAGGTGAAACACAGAGATTTCGCAGAGAATACTAGATAAATTAAAAGAACGAGTTAACGGCGAAATCTGCCTTATCCTAGTCGTCATGTAAAAAGAAATGGCGAATATCATCACTATTTAGGATGAATGCACATGCAAAGGATGTCGCATAATACGACAACACTTCACTTCAAATGTTATCTGTATCAGAGCTTGGGCTTGCACAGCCAGCGTCAAAACAAAATCCTATAGCATGTTAGGCGGTGTCGCTCCAAAAGACTAAAACAATTATAGAACCAATGTTTCGGCCGACTTCGCAGAGGCCTTATCCAGTGTGACTACACTTTTTGCCAACCAGCGGCTTCAGGAAACCCGGGTTCACCAGTATAAACAAACTGCCACAAGAGAACTGCCGTGTGGCATCGACTTCTTGCTGCAGGAGAAGCGCAGACAATAACCTTCCTTACCACCAGGTCTGTACCGGCATGTTGACGGCGAGCGGTTCTGTAACATACCCATCTTTGATTCCATCAGGTCCAGTGACATGTGGGTCGGCCTTGAGGCGTGCGGAGATAATCTGCGAAGTTGCGATGAACAGTTTATCCCGGGTGGTGCAGTGGTTAACGCTCCTGCCTAATAAGCAGGAGATACCGGTTTCGATTCCTGGTCCCGTACACATCTTTACTCGTCGCCGCTGATTCCTCGTAATGTCCTGACACGAGGAATTTGTGAAAAACTATTTTCAGGATTTTTCTTTATTAGTTCGGGTCAGTTAGTTTGATAACCGGAACGAGATTAAGTAAAATTATCTGTTCAGGTGACTTGCACTCATATTTGTAGAAGTACCACTCCTTTGCCATTTCAGTAATTAATTTCATGTCAGAGTAATATAAGAAGTGATTTTGTAAAGGTGGTCGTAATCGTTAATGAATCAGTGTTCCACAATACAGTTTTTGAATGCTAGTCCCGTTTCAGTCGTTCAGCCAGTCTAAAATCGACCTCCGTCTCCTCACGAAAATTTTGTTTGTGATTGTTTGTCGCCGCGTTGCACTGAGCGGAACACAGTTACCCAAAAGAAAAGGATAGTGTGCTGAGCATACCTGCACATCCTTCACTGCAATTACGCAATGCTTTTTTTCTTTAGCTGCATTTTTATTATCACCACTTTAGAGCAGTACAGAATTTCCACAGGTAAGTCATGAAAATTTATTAGGCCCAATTTAACAACAAAAACTTTCACAGTTAAGCTTTGTATGTCAAAATTATTATCAGGTTCAAATTAGGTAATGTTCAGTTAGGATTTCATTTCTTTTCAGACGTACTTATCGTTACAGTGCAGTTATATTCGTGTGTGTGTCATTTAATGTTTGGAATTTTATTTAGTCAGTCTTTGTACGTAACTTCACAGGACACATTTATAGAAGAATTTTGGACATTAATTCTTTCAAAATTCGATTTGTGATTTTATGTAGAATTTTTATTCTGTTAGTTTTGTATGCTGGAACTGCAAGTTATGCACTGCGACGATTATCATTGTAAGACTGACCATTGCAATAGAGAATTTCACAGAACAATTTCTTTAGTTTTCAGTTTTACGTCTTATAATCGTTTATGGTGAAAGTTAATTGCAATACACTTACACAGTTTAAGACATCTGGCTACTCTTTTTATCAGATAACTTTTGCTTAATCACACCATTTGCGCTGTACAGGTTCGCATTCAACATAGACATACACGAAAGATTAAGAACAGCAAATCAGTTCAGCTTATGCAACAACAAACAGAAGTTACAACTGTCATATACACTGATAAAAAAAAATGAAGCTACAACTGCCATATACACTGATGGAAAAAAAAATTACAACACCAGGAAGGAGTTGTGCGACAAACAGAAAGTTGGTTGTTGTGCTTCTACATCTGAAATTCGCGCTAGTCGTATAAATAGTAGCGCCACTATGAGGATGCAAATCAGGTTTGCTTTAAATACAGACTGTAACGGTGGTGAACGTTAGTTACGTTTGAGACTGGACGTGGTGAGTTGATGTTGGTAAGAATGCCTTTCAGCCAACAAAGACGCTATTATCAACACCTCACTGAGTTTTAACGAGGTCCTCTAATAGGGCTACGAGAAGATGGATGTTCCTTATGCCGTATTATAGAAAAGCTTGGCAGGAATGTAGCCTCTGTACATGATTGCTGGCAGCGGTGATCACGAGAATTCACGGTCGCAAGAAGACCGGGCTCCGCCACTACCGAGCAGGAAGACAATCGTGTTGAGGGTATGGCTCTGACGCGTCGTACTGTATCTGCAGCAGAACTGGAGCAGAAATATGCTCCACAGTGACACAAATAACTGTTACAAATGGTTAATAAAAGAATAGCTCCGACCCTGACGCCCTGTAGTGTGCATTCCACTGATTCCCGACCACCACCATTAGCGAGAGCTCATTGGAGGGCAGTGTGGAGGTCTGTTGTATTTTCTGATAAAAGCTGGTTCTGTCTCGGTGCCACTGATGGCCGTGTGTTAGTTAGGAGCAGGCCAGCAGAGGGCCTGTAACCAACCTGTCTGCGTTTAGACACACTGGACCTACACCTGCAGTTATGGTCTGGGGTTCGATTCCGTATGACAGCAGGAGCACTTTCGTGGTTATCCCACGCACCCTGACTGCGAATTTGTACGACAATCTGGTGATTCCAGCTGTTGTGCTGCCATTCGTGGACAGAATTCCAGAGGGTGTTTTCCTAGAGGATAACGCTCCCTCACATACCACTGTTGTAATGCAGTCTACTCTACAGAGTGTCGACTTGTCGTCTTGGCCTGCTTGAACACCAGATGTGTGGCCAATCGGGCACATATGGGACATCATAGGACGACAACTCTAGCTTTATCCACAACCAGCATTAACCTCCCTGCATTGCCCGATCAAGTGCAAGAAGCATGAAGCTCCATTCCACAAATTTGCATCCGCCACCCATACCACACAACTCATACACGTTTGCATGCTTGCATTCAACATTTTGGTGGTTACACCGATTATTAACGTACCAGCATTTCACATTTTCAATGCCTCACCTCGCACTTACATTAACCTGTGATCTTGCAACATTTATCACTTAAATATGTTACCTAGGAAAACGTATTTCCGAAATTTCATTACTTTACGTTATCTTTTGGTGCTGCGATATTTTCCGTCACGTGTAAAAGGCTCTCTTAAGGGGGGTAGGACGTCAAACGGGCCGATTTGGGGCAGGAGAGGCACCACAGGACATTTTAATTTCCACTGTCTATTCTTTTACAAATAGATTCATACAACTTTGTCAGCATGTCCAGGAAGGTTTCAGGATTCACACTCGTAACAGTGGAAGTTAAAAAACATAACAAAATAAATTTTTTTACATGTCAAATTTCATCATTTTTTCACTTACTATTGGCTGCATGTGTTACTATAGGTACACTTTTCTTCATAAGTAAGAAACATTCTTCGATGAATTTTGCACAGCATACAAACCATACTCACAGGTGTAGGAAACTCTAGAATTTTCCAAATCTATTAAAAACTGCGGTAAAAATTCAAATAATTAATTATAGAATTTGAGTTTTTTCTAAACATGAAATTTAAAATATAACAGCTCATTCATTTTTTCGTAAATTAAAGAAATTCTAGAGTTTCGTGCACCTGTAAGTATGGTTTGCATGCTGTGCGAAATTCATCGAAGAATCTCCTCTACTTATGAAGAAAAGTGTACCTATAGTAACAAATGCAGCCAATAAAAGTGAAAAAAATGATGAAATTTCAAAGGTGAAAAAAAATTGTTATGTTTTTGAACTTCCACTGCTAACAGTGTGAATCCTGAATCCTTCCTGGTCATACTGACAAAGTTTTATGAATTTGTTTGTAAAAGTACAGACAGTGAAAATTAAAATGTCCTGTGGTGCCTCTCCTGCTCCAAGTCGGCCCGTTTGACGTCCAACCCCCCTTAATGAACCATATGTTACGAAAAGAAAGTTTTTCTTTTGATATATCTTCTAGTTTTGCTGGATTTTTTGAAAGATTACTATTTTTCGATGTTGAATTGCCTGCAAATAAAAGACGTAGGTCACCTACAAGGTATAGAAAAAATCGGGGGGGGGGGGGGGGGGGGGGAAGAGAGAGAGAGAAGAGTTTTAGCTGCCAGTAGGTGCATGCTACCTTCAAGAATTAAAAGGGCAGTCCGAGCATTAAAGCTTGCCGTTGTAGCCATGTCCACTTTAAGCAGACGATCCATTCCCGGGAGCTGCTGTGCGGTGATGCCCCGTCCTAATGTCCTGACCCTGGCCATAAAGGCGGCCACAAGCGGCAGTGTTGTATCGTGTCTGCTGCTGCTGCTGCCTCCGCCCGCCTTCGTTACGTAAATGGGGGCCACCGTAGGTGGAGCTGCCGTTGCTGCGTGAGCCGATGCATCGGCTCGATCACCGGAGCAGAGTACATCGTCAACACACTAGCCTATCAGTCGCTCAGGTGCACAGAAACAGATTCGTCTTACCTGGAGTTGATAATATACAGGAGTACTTGTGCTCCGCGGTTTGCCGTCTCGCTTACCTGCAACAAACGAAAAGAAAAGAAACAGTTAAAAAAAATGATATGGAGCTGAAAAGAAACGCGCGATGGGCAGTACAGAGGGAAATCTACTACGAATGAGCGATATTTTTCTGAAACTTCTTGGCAGATGAAAGGTGCGTGCCCGACTGGAACTCCAACACGGAACCTTGCCTTTGTTAGAAAAGTGGTGAAGAGAGTTAGTGATGAAAGTGAAGCTGTGTGCGTTGGTCGTGGCTGGATCGTTCAATCGGTAATAACGTTGGCGGGCAAGGCAAGGGCCCTGGTTGAAATCCTATATAAGGGGCCATATCTGCGAAAACCTCCTAATCATTTTATGCAGTGACATACAATCGAGCCACTGAGAACCATAAGCGCCGAAAGCACAGAAACATTGTTTGGATAAAATAAGATGTTTGTGAAAATCAAATTATAAAGACAAACCATCAACCTCATAGATCTGAATTGTTTTCTTAATCAAGCTCAACACCCTATACTTTCGACGAAAAGAAATAACGTTCACGCTTTATAATAGGAAATATTAATTACTATTCAAAATTATAAGGGTATTTATAATTAATGTTAAATCACAAAATTTCCATGTACTGGCTAGTGACAATTGTGTCTTTTGACATCTATAAAGTTTGTATTCAATGTGAAACTAGAATAAGACCATAAAGAATTGATACTAAATGCACCACACACACAATTACGACCCATTCCCGCACTTTATGATCCTCGTTATCATCATTTTCATTAAGCACATTCCATGGATTAGTTTGAGGCTCAGATAAATCAGCCAATAAATGATTCAAATGGCTCTGAGCACTATGGGACTTAACTTCTGAGGTCATCAGTCCCATAGAACTTAGAACTACTTACACTTAACTAACCTAAGGACATCACACACAGCCATGCCCGAAGCAGGATTCGAACCAGCGAAGGTAGCGGTCGCGCGGTTCCAGACTGTAGCGCCTAGAATCGTCGGACACTTCGGCCGGCAAATCAGCCAATACACCTCGGATTATAAAGTATTAGACTACATATGTAATGTAGATACCAAATTATGAGGTGAATCCTAGATAACAATTGAGTACCGCAGATCAACAAAATTACATTTTGTACTTTGGGCTCATATGGAAACAAATGTATTCGAGAAATATACGTGACAGTTTTTTGTAAAAGTTCACGTATGCAGCGTGGGACTACAGATATATATAAAGCTGGTTCACCACAAGATCTACAGATATCAGGAGCATACATACATGCTACAGTCTCAAAATCTATGATGATGTGCTTTAGCTCTTATTGTTTTCAGCTCCTGAATTAAACTCTGTGTACGTAAGATAAGATGTAAATTAACTCGGAACTCAAATCCCAGAGTATGAAGCTGTTAGAAAGAAAGCATAATTCAGGAAACGAAATTACTGAAGGAATATTGCATTAGTCGTTAAACCACGTGAAGAGGTATGTTCTAATAAATGGAAGTAATCGGACACGACTTAAGGTCACTACTCACTGGCATCAGAAGAGAAGATACACTCTTGAGGGTAGACGCTAACCAGACAGTTAGGAACAGTTGGACACAGACAGCAGTTGGGTCTGGACGAGAGTGGACATTGGAAAATGAAGTCCGATACGAGGAGAAACATTGAGATAATTAATATTGTGATAGAGTACTGAGAGCGGAAGAGGGGAAGAGGGAGCTGACTGCTGAAAATAAAACTACGCCATTCGAACAAATTTATTTTTGACAAACTGCAACATAGGGAAAACATTTGGAATATTAGGTAGTAACAATGTATGGTAACATTTACTGACGTAATATAACGGTGAAAATGATAAGTGATAATGCAAAACGAATGAGTGTGGCCCCTCTCTTACTTCAACAAATAATTTGCGTATAAATATACTTCATGAAAGAATGGACGCTCTCCATCGCAACTCAGTTCGTTGCAGCATAGATCATAAAACTAACAATACATATTTTCCAGACTAGAGAATGTCAGTGAGGTTTGCATGTCTCTCAGAATCTCTAAATAGCTTTCCTTGCACTCAGATCTCATTCGCAAAGGCAGTCAGACTGAATAATACAGGCTGAAGCACCAGTTATGTTGCACAAAAAGATTAACACTTAAGAGACGAGCAATAATAGCAGTATTATACGTCATCCGTAAACTAATTTTAAACTACCATAAAGTTTAAAGAAAGCACAAATTCCGCTGCAGAGTGAAATATTCTGTCTCAAAACAATTATGTAGACTATGCCTCAGGCATTTCCCCGCAGTATCCTTTCTTCCAGCAACGCTAGTCGCGAAAGGCACAAAGGAGAACTTGTGTCAAGTTTGGGTAGTGGGAGAGAGAGGTACTAGTGGAAGTGAAGCTGTGAGGCCGGGTCAGTCGCTAAGATCACTGCTCACGAAAGTTGGGCTTCCGAGATCGAGTCCTGGTCAGTTCATTTGCTACGAAGTTTCATAACGGGACACATCCCGCTGAAATTAAAGGATTCATTCTGGATATCTGTATTACTAAAAACATGGTTCTTGATGTACTATGCACGACATCAGTTGCAGGTTGCCTATTAACCGCCTCCAGGGGCAACAAAAAATTGATTTGCAGCATTTCACATAACTATCGAACACATTTTAAAAATTAAAATAATGCCATAACCTACTCATTACGAGGCATAACTTTACGTTAACGGTTTAGCATACTAACACAAGTATTACAGTTACTAACTGTGTATATTTCTTGAGGCAGCCTAATTCATGGTGCACAAATTACCCAGACTATATTAGTCCAGTACTGAACGAGAACACTTAGCGGCTTCCAACACACTTAAAACTTCATCGAAACTTTTTTTCGCTGACACCCTCCCCCACCCATCCCCGCCCTTCGCCCCGCCCCCATTGTGACGTCACTTTTTACGCCACGCGTTCTTTTTAGCGCATAGGCGGCATCTGCAATAACTGCGCTCCAAAGTAAAGGAATACGTAAATGAATGCAGTAGACAAGTGATTTTTTTTCCCTTGGAATAATTATACAGACTGATTCAGCTGCCCCTACCGAGGTAGTTTTATGCAACCAGCAACGTTATACATCTCCTTCAATAATCACGCGCGAGATTTTCTTATTCTCTCGCTCGCATGACCATTAAATACGATGCCACCACCTTTTTCTTGAATAACTCGGGAACCGTGGCCTTCATCGAAAATATACTCCAGTACAAAATTTAACTAGAACAAAGTACCCACAAAAAAATTTCTATTTGTTTTTTCTATAAGACTAACAGTTTGCACGTAGCGAGCGAGAGAATATGAAAATTTCGCGCGCGGTTAAAGCTTGTTAAATTGGAATTCATTAAGCGAAAATCGTTAAAAACCGAAATGACAGTACATGTGATTCTGTGAACCCTTTATGGTTACCCAAGCCTGCAGATAACTTATATTTATCGGATACCTGATTGGAGGAATGTATATCGTGATTCGAAGTGAGTTCGTCGTGCTACATTGACGAAGCTGTTTTGAAATCGAAGAGTGCCATTAAAAATGACTGCTGGATTTGATGATTATACAGTCATAGAGATGAGGTTCGTGACAGGGTAATCATTGCCGTGAGTTGACATTAATTAAATTTTCGCTGAATGTATCATGTGTGGTTATTGTAGATAAAGGACCTTAGACTATATGTATAATTCGTTTGTCGTTCTCTATGATAGAGACGGATATGTTGACCCTTTTTCCGAGGTACGTCGCTACGTAATTAATTGACGCTAGAAACGAATGCCGTTTCCTGTCAATAGTAAGAGAATAAAAGAGAGTAAATATCATTTGACTTTCAGTCCATAAATAAGCACAATATTTCATTCGTAACTTATTGATTTCACTTACTGAATTTTACAGAAAGAAAATACCTGTAGCTCTCAAAGGGAGTGATCTTTATAACAGCTGAATGACTAACAGTAATGCATTCGGGAGGATGACGGTTCAATCCGGCGTCCGGCCATCCTGATTTAGGTTTTCCGTGATTTCCCTAAATCGCTCCAGGCAAATGCCGGGATGAGTCCTTTGAAAGGCCGGCTGCGGTGGCCGAGCGGTTCTAGGCACCTCAGACCGGAACCGCGGAACTGCTACGTTCGCAGGTTCGAATCCTGCCTCGGGCATGGATGTGTGTGACGTCGTTAGGTAAGTTGGGTTTACGAAGTTCTAAGTTCTGGGAGACTTATGACCTCAGATGTTGAGTCCCGTAGTGCTCAGAGCCATTTGAACCATTTTTCCTTTGAAATGGCACGACCGACTTCCTTTCCTGTCCTTCCCTAATCCGACGAGTCCGATGACCTCGTTGTCTGGTCTCCTCCCACAAACAACCCAACCCACTAACAGTAATATCTTAGGTGAAATCTGCATCTGCACCTACATCTGTGGTCGTGTTTACGTATAATTTGACATTATTCAGCAGCTGGCGAATTTAGCAGTGAGAACAGGGAATGGGAGCAGTTCTAGAATTGAATAACGGACACACGTACATACAGGTAAGCTTATCGTTAGCTTTGTCAGTTGTCGTACATGAAATAAAGAAATAATTCAAGCGCTTCCACTACACAAAATAATGACAGGGAAAAAAGCTTACCACTTGCTACATTTTCGCTGTTCATGCAGTCTAACTTCAACATCCGCGGTGACGTTCAAATTTATTACTTGTTTAATACTAACTCTACTCGCTACATGTTTTCCAGACAGTAGCCACATACGCCACTGAATGTACCTGGAAAATTACATCACCATATGTCACATAGCTGGGGAGATATGACGTTTCACACATGGGAGTTCGATTTTTTAAATAATGGGAGGTGAAATTTTACTGGTGTATTAGTATTGGTAGAAGGTGAAGCGTCATCATGAAAGAAACAGCTAAATGATTCAAATGTCTCTGAGCTCTATGGGACTTAACATCTGTGGTCATCAGTCCCCTAGAACTTAGAATTACTTAAACCTAACTAACCTAAGGACATCACACACATCCATGCCCGAGGCAGGATTCGAACCTGCGACAGTAGTGGTCGCGCTGTTCCAGACTGAAGCTCCTAGAGCCGGCCATTGTGGCCGTGTGGTTCTAGGCGCTTCAGTCTGGAACCGCGTGACCGCTACGGTCGTACCGCGCGACCGCTACGGTCGCAGGTTCGAATCCTGCCTCGGGTATGGATGTGTGTGATGTATTTAGGTTAGTTAGGTTTAAGTAGTTCTAAGTTCTAGGGGACTGATGACCATAGATGTTAAGTCCCATAGTGCTCAGAGCCATTTTGAAGCTCCTAGAACCGCTTGGCCACATAGGCCGGCAAACAGCTAAATAATATGAACGCAAGGAAAAACACGTAAATAATTAAAATAAAAGGCTGGTAACATGTATGAAACGCTCCCTCTGAATGTGGCTGTTAAGTGGAAGTATGAGGTAAGAATCTGCGTTGATCATTCTACATTTTCGTCTGCTAGCAGTATACGTTTCATACCGTGTTAATATCAATAGGTGATTTATGTGACTGAGGTCGATATTAGTAGTAACTGTAAATCTGGTTTCATTTTGAGGCTTACTACTTACGTCTGTGAAGATAACAAGATGATGAAACAACAAAGTATCTGGTAAATGGCTTGGAAGAGGTACTGTAATCTGTTTGTGATCATGATAGAACCAACATAAACAATTATGGAAACAGGGAAAGTGATTTTCGATCCTTGAAAATAAGATACAAGTTCACTTTCAAAATTACAGCATGCGGACGGAACTCAGATAGTAATTTTATTGAACATAAATTGCAGATAACAAACTAGAGAAAACGTACTCTTGTACCAATCAAGGCAGACAGTGACATGAACAACCATAGTGGATTTAAAGTAATTAAGACACACCTATGATATTCCAAGAACACTAAAGTTCATTGACTTTTACTTTCAATTAGCCAATTTTCAAAGAAACTTATTGTGGTCTATCATAATACAAAATCAGTGATATGAACTTCCAGACTTATCCTTTCATGTCATCTCTTTCAACCTTCTTTACTAGTATAGCGGTCGTACTGCCTGCCAGTTTAGTTGATTTATGTATCGTGTAAACATTCTTTCGGATTCTTTGTGTTAATATCAGCACAGAAATGATAAAAACGGATGAAAATTGATCCTGCGGTTGAGCAGCAAAATGCAGCCTGCTTTAGTTTTCGGGATAAGTCTCTGATTCAGGTACGCAGATATGATCTGTAAACCATTTTTTCGAAAACCCGTTGTTTCTTTACCTTATCACCACCTACATTGGGTTGGCAGGATCCGAGATTTAATCGTAGGCGAACCTATTGAGAATGGAGAGTGGAAAGAAAAGCCACTGTACTGCTCATGCCATAGTCTCTTAGTAGATGATAGAACTGTTCTTCCCGAACAAGACTATCGCCCCATCAAAACGCCAGTTGTGAGCTGTTAGTCATCCGCTGTACCGGGCGTCAACGGGGCCTGACCAGCTACTTGGCACACTACATTCTTATAGTTCATTATTTTGACTATGTGGAATGCTACGACAGTGAACCCAAGGCTTCGGATTGTTCCAGACGGCGCAGCGCTCGTGTGTGGTCTGGAATTGTCGTGGTGAAGGAGAAGGTGATCCATGTGTGGACAGATTATAGCACGCTTTTTCTCACGCATCGATATACTTACGTTACATACCGCCAGGTTGTAAATATGATGCTTTCACCTTCAGGGAACATTTGTAACCGTTCTATAATTCGAGACTCATGTGGAACGTCGTATCAGAGTTTCCCCCTTGCGGGTTAACGCATGTGGTGTCCTGGTGGTAGCTTTCCTTTTAAGGGTGCAATGTGGCATTCACTCTGGCCGTCTCTTCTTTAACTGCTTAGTTTTCAAGATCGCCACGCTGAAGCTGCTGTGCCTAAAGGCCCAGATCTATACAATTGATGACGATATGAGAATGTTTTGGGTATGACATTTGCTTATTTTTCCCTGTATTTGAAGCAACTCTCCTCCTGGTATTGGAAGCTATAATATCAGCGAGAGAGTGTGGATGGTGAAGTGGAGTCGGTTCGATGCATCCCATAACGATATTTTACGTGTGCTTGAGTGACCTCTTAACGCGTCTTTTGTGTAATATAAAGGACGCCACAGCAGCTCACTCAGGATTTCAACCTCGGTACTCCCGCTGGAGCTAAGCGCTGCCGCCTGAGCTACAAGGATTCTCCCAGTTGACTTTTGCCGGATGGTGTTTTTGGAATTCACCTTGCTTCTTGCCTTGAGAGAGTGCTGCCTGAACGTCACAGATCTGACCAAGCAAATCCAAGATGCGAGGGTCAGTCAGAAAGTAAGGTCTCCTATTTGTTTTATCTTTATTTTACAAGAACAATAAATTCTACACACATATGATAACAGCTACAATATTCATGATTAATTCGTCACTTTTCAGTACAATCACCAGTTTTGTTCGCAGTTCTTTTTCCACCTTCAAACAGGAGCTTGTATACTTGTGCTGTAAAAATAATGGTCTTCCTACCTCATCCACTGGCGCACAGAATCTTCAAGCGATGCCTCGACGACCTTCTTTGAATGGATGGAACTGAAGCGTAGCGACAGTTTGGATGCAACTATCTTCCGTGTCTCTTTTTTTCTGGTCGGTCAGCGTTTTCGGTACCCAGAGTGCACAAACCTTGGAGTAGCCCAATTTTTCAATAACGCCCGGCACATTGCCTTTACGGGTGGATAACTGGCAACACGATTCATTGTTGCTTGGAGGCCGTCACGGATGATTTGCCTGAGACGCTGGACGTTGTGTGAACTGACTGCAGTTGCTGTCCGGCCGCTCCACGTTGTTTCACCCCGCTGTGTTTGTCCTGCAACTACTTTACAGCGACGAACATGTCATTTAACGGTGCTGAAGTCCAATATACGAGTGGTGTCTGCTCTTTCGGACATGTCCGAAAGCGGATACACCATTTTGATTCCACAGACGCTGTGAATCAAGACACAAAGGAATTGAACACATTGGATGCCAGGGGGCACTGATTTATATAAATGGGGAAAGTTAAAAATTTGTGCTGGACCGGAAATCGAACTCAGGTCTCCTGCTTATTCAGTAGATGAGCTAACTGCCAACCATCATGACAAAGAGGTCATCGCTACTGCATAGACCACCCTAGCTCACCCCCGGTCAGACCCAAACTCTTAACTTAGCCATTCGCTGCTGATCTATTGCCCCTTGCCCATCATCCTCATTACTCGCGGCATTTCGCCGATTCTCGTAAGAGTTAGAGCTTGGTGTGCATCTACACTGAAGTGATCACTGACCGCCCTCGCCTTAATTATACAAGGTAAAAATTAATGAAACCGACAAACTGCAGCGACGGATTCCTGACTGGAAATGCAGGAAAAAAAGGTCCTATGAACATGTGTCCAGGCAACGGCCTTGCCGCAGTGGATACACCGGTTCCCGTGAGGTCACCGAAGTTAAGCGCTGTCGGGTGTGGTCGGTACTTGGATGCGTGACCATCCAGGCCACCATGCACTGTTGTCATTTTTCGGTGTGCACTCAGCCTCGTGATGCCAATTGAGGAGCTACTCGATTGAATAGTAGCGGCTTCGGTCAAGAATACCATCTTACGACCGAGAGAGCGGTGTGCTGTCCCCACGCCCCTAGTATCCGCATCCTCCACCGAGGATGACACGGCGGTCGAATGGTCCCGGTAGGCCACTCGTGGCTTGAAGACGGAGTGTTTTTTTTTTTATGAACATGTGTCCGGAAATGCATCGTTCCCACGGCAGATGGCGCCGCTGAATGAAAGTTCCTCTGACCAAGGATTGTGTGTTCCTGTGTGTTGCAGGCTGTGTGACTGACGCAGCGTACTGTAGGCAACAGAATGGTCCGATATTCGTGCCAGGAACAAGCGGAAATGGTGTGTGCATGGCCAAGCAGATGGAAACGGCCGACAGGCAGCACTGCTATACCAAAACAAATACCATTACAGACACCAACCGCATCACACCATATTTCAAGCTCTTTTGAGCGTTTGTCTTTTCAGACGGACGAACGCGCACTGAACCGGCAGACCAGGCATATACCAGATTTAGAGGACCAACTTCTACAGGATATTGTGATGACCTCTAGTGCAAGCTCCAGGCAAGGGGCATGCCAAAATGATGTAAGCCAAAGTATGATTATGTATGTCCTGTATGACAATCGCTACTATAAGCACGTGATCATAGGAACTGTCATTCGTCAGCGCCATCCACCATAATAACGATGCATTTCCGGACAAATGTTCATAGGACAATTTTTCATCAATTTAGAGTCAGGAATTCGCCCCCGCAATTTGCCGGTTTTACTAATGTTCACCCTCTGTACATGTGTAGATGCACACTAAACTCTAACTCTTATGGGAATCCCCAGCCGGTGTTGCCGAGCGGTTCTAGCCGCTTCAGTCTGGAACCGCGAGACCGCTACGGTCGCAGGTTCGAATCCTGCCTCGGGCATGGATGCGTGTGATGTCGTTAGGTTAGTTAGGTTTAAGTAGTTCTAAGTTCTAGGGGACTGATGACCTCGGATGTTAAGCCCCATAGTGCTCAGAGCCATTTTTTTCTTATGGGAATCGGCGAAATTCTGCGAGTAGCGAGGATAATGGGCAAGGGGCAGTACATTAGCAGCGTGTGGCTAAGCTAAGAATGTGGTTCTGACGAGGGCCGTATTGGAGTGATGTCCACTGTGTCTGGAATTTGTACTGATCAGCGTATCCGCATAGTAAGCGAGAGAGCCGGGTTTGGATACTAGCGCGCCGGCCGAAGTGGCCGAGCGGTTTTAGGCGCTACAGTCGGGAACCGCGAGACCGCTACGGTCCCAGGTTCGAATCCTGCCTCGGGCATGGATGTATGTGATGTTCAGATGGTTCTAATGGCTCTGAGCACTATGGGACTTAACATCAGTCTCCTAGAACTTAGAACTACTTAAACCTAACTAACCTAAAGACATCACACACATCCATGCCCGAGGCAGGATTAGAACCTGCGACCGTAGCGGTCTCGCGGTTCCAGACTGACGCGCCTAGAACCGCTTGGCCACACCGGCCGGCTGTGTGTGATGTCCTTAGGTTAGTTAGGTTTAAGTAGTTCTAAGTTCTAGGGGACTGATGACCATAGATGTTAAGTCCAATAGTGCTCAGAGCTGTTTGAACCATTTTGAATCCTAGTGCGAAGCAAATTTTCAAGTTCCCACGTTGATATAATTCAATACCCGCTGGCAGCTAATGTCTTCAATTCGCTTCTGTCTTGACAGAATGCTATCTTATGACATTGTCACCCATATCCCGAAGTTATCCAGTGCTGCTACCTGTTGACGTCGGACGCTCTTACTGGAGCGGGCTCTAGAAGAATGTTTGTAGATGTGAGCCAGATTCATGACTGCCTGCATCACCAACTTAATGAATTGGAAAAAAAAATAGGAAACACTACCCACACCCTGTCTGACCCTCGCATTACGGCCAACAGCTAGAGGGCGGAGGTACATGTGAGGAGCTTCGATCTGCGCGCCGACCACCCAGAGTGAGCGAGAAAGATAAAAATTGACTGCACGCCCGAAGTGCGCGTTCCGCGCTAACAAGCGATTACGATACCGGCGCGTGCGTCACCTGTCGGCCGCTTCCCCGGCCGCCCGTGTCTGTAGGCTCGGCTCGCCTCGCCTCGGTCGGTCGGTCTCTGCAGAGCAAGACGGCGGCTGCAGCGGCGAGCACGTGACCGAGGGCTGGCTGCCGGCCTCATTAACGGGTGCACCGCCGCGGGCAAGCGTCTTTTCCAGATTCCTGTTGCGTAACTCCTGTCTCGGCTGCTGGCGTCCCAGCTGTCGTGTCGGCGCTTCTTTCCAGCCTTAACCTAGGTTCAGGACCTCGCACGGGCCTGTGGCTCATGTCCGGAGCATTTATCTTCTCATGTACCGTGAATATGGGCACACGTTATAACGTGATCCCCATAGCATTCCTTAGTCAGCAGGTAGCTGTTAGGATTCTCAGATTTGAGAGACTTCCCAACAAAAAAATGGTTCAAATGGCTCTGAGTACTATGGGACTTAACTGCTAAGGTCATCAGTCCCCTAGAACTTAGAATTACTTAAACCTAACTAGTCTAAGGACGTCACACGCCGGCGGGAGTGGCCGTGCGGTTATGGCGCTACAGTCTGGAGCCGAGCGACCGCTACGGTCGCAGGTTCGAATCCTGCCTCGGGCATGGATGTGTGTGATGTCCTTACGTTAGTTAGGTTTAAGTAGTCCTAAGTTCTAGGGGACTGATGACCTCAGATGTTAAGTCCCATCATGCTCAGAGCCATTTTTGACGTCACACACATCCATGCCCGAGGCAGGATTCGAACCTGCGACCGTAGCGGTCGCGCGGTTATAGACTGTGGCGCCTAGAATCTCTCGGCCACCTCGGCCGGCACTTCGCAACAACTAACCAATATTAATTGCCTTATGTCTGATGAACATGAAAGGTTAAGTTGCTGAATGTAACTCTTTTCGCCGCGCGGGACCTTAGCACTTGAGTCCCATAAGATTTCACACACATTTGAACATTTTTTTTTTTTGAACCCTTTTCGAGAAACGCCACTTGTGTTTGTTTCAGTTGCCAAAGTTTTCTTTTTATGTGACACTGCAACTGCTACAAGTGACTTTCCTAATGCTTTATTCCCAACAATGGAAACTCCAAGTAAGAATATCAACAATGTGGGAAAAGATAGAATGCTACTTACCGTAAAAATGACAGGGGAAGTTGAAGACAGGCAAAACTAAAAGAATGACTCTGAGCACTACGGGATTTAACATCTATGGTCATCAGTCCCCTAGAACTTAGAACTACTTAAACCTAACTAACCTAAGGACATCACACACATCCATGCCCGAGGCAGGATTCGAACCTGCGACCGTAGCAGTCGCGCGGTTCCGGACTAAAAGAATGAAATTACAATGAAATGACTACCCCTGGCTGCATACAGGCGTTGATGTAAGTCAACGGGGACAGTTGAAAATGTGTGCCCTGACCGGGTCTCGAACCCGGGATCTCCTGCTTACATGGCAGACGCTCTATCCAACTTTTTCTTTTTTTGTTGATCTCATTTTGTTCGGTATAGTTTGTTCCATTGGTTCGGGGCGAACGTCCTAAGACGTCCGTTTTAAGTTCTTCGTTGATCCATTAACTCAGTTTTTTTATTGCAGAGTGCAGCTAATCCTCTGACAGAACACGCTGAGCTACCGTGACGGTATCTGAGCCACCGAGGACACCGAGGATAGTACGACTGCAGGGACTTACCTCTGGCACGCCTCCCGTGAGACCCACATTCCCAACTTATTGTCCCGCACTATATTCATAGTGCCTCTACCCATTATACCCATTACTCGCTGCTATATATATAAAGATGGTATCTGTTCTTTCGGACATGTGTAAGTTCCTTTTAATTGTACCTCTCTGCAACTTAGTGTGTCCTCTTTTCAATAAGTAGCAATGTATCATTTCCTATATTGTTGCTACTTTATTTCTAGGATCATTTTACGCCGGCCGCGGTGGCCGCGCGGTTCTGGCGCTGCAGCCCGGAGCCGCGGGACTGCTGCGGTCGCAGGTTCGAATCCTGCCTCGGGCATGGATGTGTGTGATGTCCTTAGGTTAGTTAGGTTTAAGTAGTTCTAAATTATAGGGGACTTATGACCTAAGATGTTGAGTCCCATAGTGCTCAGAGCCATTTGGACCATTTTTTGATCATTTTACATAACATACATTCGTCTCTGGATGCCAATTTCTGTCATTTTACGTGTTATTAGTGAAAGAATTGTTGTATGTAGGAAACAAATTCATAAAAAAACCAGAAGAAAAGGAAATAGAGGTGACGATCGTGAGTGTAAAACCAACAACTACTAAGAATTAAATAGGAGAAGTAATTAAAATCAAAGAATTAATTACAAAATATTGTTAGTTAGTAAGTACGAGAAACTTAATATTAATTTTATTGTAATCTGGAAGTGATCGAGAGATGACTATAATGCAATGATGCTCCATAGGCTTAGAGATCTTTTTCTCTGAGTTTTACGACTAAACAATTAACAGAAATAGTAAGTAACAAACTGTCGCCAAGAGTAATACTAACTTAATAACGATAACTTCGTGAGTAGTTCACTGATTATACACGAATATCAACTCTCACTGAGGCATCACATCATCCTTGGTACCACTCAGGTAACGCCACTGTATCATTACTTGAAGATAAGTATGTTTTACTGACCTCATTACCTAAGACTTTTGTATATCTGTGATTTCCGTTATCCGATTCTCCGAGCATGTTTGTTGGATTTACCCTTGTATTCAAGTTATATGGCGTAAGTACTCTTTGTTGGTTTAAAGGCCACAATAATGTATATCTTAATCAAGAGGAGCACGACTCTTGTCAGACTACAGCTGTAAGTCATTCTCCCCCCCCCCCCCCGCCCCCCGCCTTCTCATACCCACGACACCCCAGCTGCAGGCGGGGGGGGGGGGGAGGGGGAATAATCCAAGATGGCACTACCCAAAAAGCTAGCATAGTACTGACGGTCTCTCGGTTTGAGCGTGGGGAAAGCGGTCTTGCAGGAATGACCAAATATCAAGAACACTCTTATCTCCTTACTGGAATACAGAGGTCGATAGGCCTATTATCCAGTTCACCGTATTGGGATTCGTTCGTGGGTCTTCGATGTATCTTCGATGCAGTGCCATGGGGAGCCGTACATAGCAGAAAGGCAAGCATTTTCAGAATCAGATGCTCACTTCTGCAGAAGATCCACACACCAGTCGTTGTTCATTCGTGTCAAACGCGTGACAACGGGGGAAAATCGGCGAATCCTGTCATGTTAATGGCATGTAGACAAAGTTGTGCCATGTATTTTGCATTAACAGCTAGATGATAGGTTGCACAAGCATTCGTGTCGAGAAGGACATGGTGCACAGAATGCCAGACCATGGGCCATGCGACCGTAGGATGTTGGCTATCCACCATATTCCAACTTAGGCCATAGTATCACGTTCTGTAGGGTTCCTGGTACAAGGCATGTCACCGTGGACATAACTGATTCGATGAAAAAGCTTCTGACGTATGAGAGGGAATCAGAAATATGTGCTACTGCAACGGGCGCCATTCGTATGGAGGGGCCATTTCATCAATCGGCTTCCTGTTAATCCGGTTTTGGTGGCGGGTCCACGATTTAACCGTCGCACTTACGTAAAGGACAGCCGCTCTTGCATGGATATTGACAAGACCAAGGCCACCGTCTCGAGGAAGAAGATTTAGCGTGTCGTAGCAGACTTTGATGATAAAATCCGTACTTACAAAGCAGTTAAACGTGGCCTATAGTCTGTGCACTATTGTATTGGCGTGGGCAAAATCCGTGCAAGATGTGATAGTCACGAAGTCAGGTGGGTGTTAACAAAATCCGTCCGTTGTTATGTCTGCGGTGGAAGAGTGGTGTTGGCTTAGCCGCTGTTCAACGTACATCTGAGTAAGTAGTGAACTGAGCTCACCTTCCCATACGAGCAGCATGAGGATCACCACCACCTATGAAGGCACCTCGAAAAGGAGTACAAATACACGAGTCGTCCGCAGCCCAAGTCCCGCATGTTCCACAGTTTACGTCACCGGTGTGTCGAACAGAGTGGCGGAACTTAAGACCAGTTCTAGCTGCACGTAGAGTTCTGTCACACACTTCTTCATTGGACAGTGTGTGTGAGTTCCTAAGGGACCAAACTGCTGAGGTCATCGGTAATTGGACAGTTTCACGTACATGACACTGCTCATTATAGACAGGTGGATGAAAATAAGATCGTTGCAATCAATTTTCACCTCATCTCTGATATACTCTTCGATTTCAAGTGCTTTCGGTCGAGCATGTTTAGTCGAAAAACTGATCTTCACGGTAGATTTTCTGTGGGCATCAGCTATTCTCTTTCTAAGAAGTTATAGTGCTCTAAGTCGGAAGAATCACGTAAACAACTCCGTGAGCGAGCTGTGTGTCGAGGACGCAAACAAGGCGTCCGTGCCGCTAGCCTGCCGAAGGGCGACAGCACGCTTCCGTACAACCCAAACTCCCAACTTGCTCACTACTTGCAGCAGTTAACAAGGTTCCCGCTAACACTGCTAACAATATGCAAAGGATGGTTATTCCGTACTACCGTGGCAATCTTATAAAAGAAAAGACGAATAGTTATATTTCTTTAAAATTTTGATTACATGCTCAAGGCCTTTCTACCCAAACACTGTGACACACAGCTCCTTTTTTAATTTTTTCTTTTTTTCTTTTAATTTTCTGCTTGTTTCCGCACAATGTATCACCAAAAATTGGTCAAGTAAACAAACTGCACTCACGAAATGGTTCAAATGGTTCTGAGCACTATGGGACTTAACATCTGTGGTCATCAGTCCCCTAGAACTTAGAACTACTTAAACCTAACTAACCTAAGGACATCACACACATCCATGCCCGAGGCAGGATTCGAACCTGCGACCGTAGCACTCACGAAGACAAAGTAAATACAATACACCTTGGCCTGTGACACTGGCTGCAGCCAATTGTTTATTCGTAACAGAACAAAATTCGCATTCCACGCAAGGCATCTTGATATATATTATCACCACATTCTAGTTGCACTTGGTGAACCGAACTATTGGCTTCTCCCCTACTAGCGAAACGCGCTTGTTGAATGACAATGTAAATCGTGTCTTATCGTTGTAAATTTACTTTCTTTGTTACTTATCGTGGGTGGCGAGTGTTGGAAGGAGCATGATTTCATAGACAGTAGAATAAGGAAGTACGGAATATAGGAACTAATTCATTGAAACTCGTAGAGATAATGAGATATAACAGCAATTGGTAGCAGTGTTTTGTGATGCGAATCTAAATTTATCCTACAACAAGAAATAGTAACGGAGTGAAATGAACGTTGTTCGTTTTTCAGAAAGCTACTACCGCAAGCGGGAGAAAAACGTCGTCTGGGATTTCCGTGGCCGCAGTGAAATGTGTCGCCTGCAGAAGGCGTGCCGGGAATTCCCCCGAGAAACATCACCAGCTTTCCAAAGTGAACGTTCATTCTTCGCAGCTTTTCTTTCTGACGCACTTTCCTGGAAGAACGGCTATAATTTTAGCTCAACTATGTGCCTCGAAAATATGGCGAGAAGGCAGCAGAAGATGTCTTGGTGAGAAATCTGCGAGTACGATACTGCATGAAATGACGCTGACAAAATAAACACTCCTCGATTCTGGAAAATGTTATGGTATGTTTTAGTGGACGGGGTGCTATAGTTTCTTTACTTATTCTTCTAATAAAATACATATTCGGAAGCGGAAATGTACTTCACGCCGAAGCAAAGGAAACTTGCAAGAACTGTTATAAGGTGTTGGCAGGCTTTTCTTTGTGGCATAAATTTAGACACAATGTGGTTTATGAATTCGCATGTGAAACGCTGGAGTTTAAGGATATTAGGGAATGAGCACTAGTTTATTAAATGATATGGAAGGTAGAGACTGTGAGCAACATTTAACGAATGGTCTGAAGATAAATCTTCGCTTAGGAGAAAGTCGTAAGCGTAGCCGTCTGCTGTGTTTACTCTCGGCAGAGATCATAGTGGATGTTGCAACGTTTTCAAAGTAGAATTTTCAAGATGCCCGTGAAATAATTTTGATGAGTTTGTTTCCAACGAATGCTGATTTAACTGTTGAAATACTAGCTAAATGATCGCAGAAGTGAGTCTTTAATGCAGAAAAAAAGAAAAACCTTTGTAGGCTTCCACAGTCAGAAAAGAAGCGGGAAGAACCAATTTCATTTTTGAACGTACATGTACTTAGAAAACCGACAGAACTTTAGGGCACAAAGTCTACAGAAAGATTACACTTACGGACCACTTTCACAAAAATTCTAGTCAACATCCAAAGTAGAAAAGATAAGTGATTGAAACATTGATGGACCGAGTTGAAATCATCTGTACTTGGAGGAAGAGTTCGTTCATTTATTGTCTACTTTCAGAAAGAACAGCTGCTCTGACAAAGACATAAATAAGGCTTTGTAACATAATAGTTATTGAACTTCTAATGAAAAAGAACCGATTAAAGGGAAAAGTTTCCTATCATCCGGAAAAAAAGAAAATAGCGACATATTGCATCAAATGACTACTAAGACAACAAGGTATTGACAGAGCGCTTAAACTGACAGGAAAGTTGCGTTAGTATTTAAACACCGCAGAGGACATACGCCCACAGCTGGTTATAGCAGTGGCATACAAAATCCTTTGCACGTGCGATCAAGTGTATGTAGGAACTATGAACAGTAGCATCAGCACCCGATTTAAACAACGTAAGAGCAATTGTCGTTTGGGCAACACGGAAAAATTGGCAGTAGCAGATCTACATCTACGTCTACATCTGCATCTACATCCATACTCCGCAAGCCACCTGACTGTGTACCCTGAGTACCTCTATCTCCCTTCTATTCCAGTCTCGTATTGTTCGTGGAAAGAAAGATTGTCGGTATGCCTCTGTGTGGGCTCTAATCTCTCTGATTTTATCCTCATGGTGTCTTCGCGAGATATATGTAGGAGGGAGCAGTATACTGCTTGACTCCTCGGTGAAGGTATGTTCTCGAAACTTCAAAAAAAGCCCGTACCGAGCTACTGAGCGTCTCTCCTGCAGAGTCTTCCACTGGTGTTTATCTATGATCTCCGTAACGCTTTCGCGATTACTAAATGATCCTGTAACGAAGCGCGCTGCTCTCCGTTGGATCTTCTCTATCTCTTCTATCAACCCTATCTCGTATGGATCCCACACTGCTGAGCAGTATTCAAGCAGTGGGCGAACAAGCGTACTGTAACCTACTTCCTTTGTTTTCGGATTGCATTTCCTTAGGATTCTTCCAATGAATCTCAGTCTGGCATCTGCTTTACCAACGATCAACTTTATATGATCATTCCATTTTGAATCACTCCTAATGCGTACTCCCAGATAATTTATGGAATTAACTGCTTCCAGTTGCTGACCTGCTATTGTGTAGCTAACTGATAAGGGATCTTTATTTCTATGTATTCGCAGCACATTACACTTGTCTACATTGAGATTCAACTGCCATTCCCTGCACCATTCGTCAATTCGCTGCAGATCCTCCTGCATTTCAGTACAATTTTCCATAGTTACAACCTCTCGATATACCACAGTATCATCCGCAAAAAGCCTCAGTGAACTTCCGATGTTATCTACAAGGTCATTTATGTGTATTGTGAATAGCAACGGGCCGACGACACTCCCCTGCGGTACACTGGTACGAGGGAACCAATAAATTAGTTTCTATGATACTACAGTTTTATCTAGATTCCATCATTACTATCCTAAGTTGTACGAAGAGGCCATAAGGTTCATCATAAAAACAGCTGTAACAGAAAAGGAGGAGGACTGGAATATGACAAGTGAACAGTGTCTACTTTCCCGCGGCACAGGCTCCGTACACACGACGGCACGACCGAGCGAGATGGTGCAGTGATTAGCGCACTCGACTCTCATTAGGAGGACGACGGTTCAAACCTGCGTCCGACCATCCTGATTCACATCTTCCGTGATTTCTTTAAATCGCTTCAGGCAAATGCCGGCATGGTTCCCTTTGAAAGGGCACTGCAGGTTACCTTCCCCGTCGTTACTTAATCCGATGGGACCTATGACCTCGCTGTTTGGTCCCCTTCTCCAAATCAGCCAACCGATCAACCAACGACGGCACGACTTTGACGTCACGATCCGCCCGTTGCGTGGTTACGTGTAAACAGCTTGGCTCGTTGTGCTTAAGTTTTAAAATTCTAACTGCGTCTGTGTAGTTTCTGATGTTGTCTCCAGCTAAGTAGATAAAACAATAAACACAGAAACATGCCGTAGACTATGGCCTCATTCCCGCGTAAAAAAAAAGCACCAACGAAAACAACTGCACGTACAGTAACTGGACAATGTGAGAATACCCCAGACTCTGCTATATTATCCTTAAGCCCGCATTTACTGTTGCCCTATCAGTATGCAACAAACCAGAAAGCTCTGGAGACTATACAGAGAGGAGTACGGCAATAATTTATCCATGGCTATAGATAAGCACTGAATAATAAGTACCTGTCGGGAGCAACTTTGACGTTTCTTTCAACTTAATGAGAAATGAGCAGCTATATTTGGTATGATCTTTTCACACAAAATTCTTTTTGTTTAAAAAGGAATCGAACTCATTATCAATGCACAAAAAATAGGTCCAAAATGCCTGTTGATCACTGCAGATAATATTATTTTATTATCCCATCAAGGAGAGAATGTAAATATTGCTTCTTATGGCTCGAAGGCGTGAGTGGGGGAAGGAGGGGAGGAGGGAAATTTTCGACACAACAAAAACGACGAGACGGTGGCACGGACTCGGTGTCACGGCACTGCCTGCGCAGGTCCTCGCGACGCAGACCGCCCAAGAGATTAGGCCACCCTGCACAGCGTCTGCGACGCCGCCCACCAGGTTCAAATGGCTCTGAGCACTATGGGACTCAACTGCTGTGGTCATCAGTCCCCTAGAACTTAGAATTACTTAAACCTAACTAACCTAAGGACATCACACACACCCATGCCCGAGGCAGGATTCGAACCTGCGACCGTAGCAGCAGCGCGGCTCCGGACTGGAGCGCCTAGAACCGCACGCCCACCAGGGCCAGACGTAAGTTCCGAGGTATAGTCGGAATTTACAGACACGGAAATAAAAACACGATACAGTATATTCTGTCCTTATAGGGCGATACGTGGCATATAATTTTTCTACACTACTGGCCATTAAAATTGCTACACTAAGAAGAAACGCAGATGATAAACGGGCATTCACTGCACAAATATATTATACTAGAACTGACATGTGATTGCATTTTCACGCAATTTGGGTACATAGATACTGAGAAATCAGTACCCAGAACAACCAACTCCGGCAGTAATAACGGCCTTGATACGCCTGGGCATTGAGTCAAACAGAGCTTGCATGGCGTGTGCAGGTACAGCTGCCCGTGCAGCTTCACCACGATACCACAGTTCATCAAGAGTAGTGATTGGCGTACTGTGACGAGCCAGTTGCTCGGCCACCATTGACCAGACGTTTTCAATTGGTGAGAGATCTGGAGATTTTGCTGGCCAGGGCAGCAGTCGAACATTTTCTCTATCCAAAAAGGCCCGTACAGGACCTGCAACATGCGGTCGTGCGTTATCCTGCTGGAATGTATGGTTTCGCAGAGATCGAATGAAGGGTAGAGCCACGGGTCGTAACACATCTGAAATGTAACGTCCACTGTTCAAAGAGCCATCAATGCGAACAAGAGGTTAGCGAGATGTGTCACCAATGGCCATCCATACCATCACGCTGGGTGATACGCCAGTATGGCGATGACGAATACACGGTTCCAATGTGCGTTCACCGCGATGTCACCAAACACGGATGCGACCATCATGATGCTGTAAACAGAACCTGGATTCATCCGAAAAGTGACGTTTTGCCATTCGTGCACCCAGGTTCGTCGTTGAGTACACCATCGCAGGCGCTGCTGTCTGTGATGCAGCGTCAATGGTAACCTTAGCCATGGTCTCGGAGCTGATAGTCCATGCTGCTGCAAACGTCGTCGATCTGTTCGTGCCCGCATCTCGTGGTCGTGTGGTAGCGTTCTCGCTTCCCACGCCCGGGTTCCCGGGTTCGATTCCCGGCGGGGTCAGGGATTTTCTCTGCCTCGTGATGACTGGGTGTTGTGTGATGTCCTTAGGTTAGTTAGGTTTAAGTAGTTCTAAGTTCTAGGGGACTGATGACCATAGATGTTAAGTCCCATAGTGCTCAGAGCCATTTGAACCATTTGAACTGTTCGTGCAGATGGTTGTTGTCTTGCAAACGTCCCCATCTGTTAACTCAGGGACCGAGACGTGGCTGCACGATCCCTTACAGCCATGGGGATAATATGCCTGACATCTCGACTGCTAGTGATACGAGGCCGTTGGGATCCAGCACGGCGTTCCGTATTACCCTCCTGAAACCACCGATTCCATATTCTGCTAACAGTCATTGGATGTCGACCAACGCGAGCAGCAATGTCGCAATACGATAAACCGCAATCGCGATAGGCTACAATCCGACCTTTATCAAAGTCGGAAACGTGATGGTACGCATTTTTCCTCCTTACACGAGGCATCACAACAATGTTTCACCAGGCAACCCCGGTCAACTGGTGTTTGTGTATGAGAAATCGGTTGGAAACTTTCCTCATGTCAGCATGTTCTAGGTGTCCCACCGGCGCCAACCTTATGTGAATGCTCTGAATAGCTAATCTTTTGCATATCACAGCATCTTGTTTTTGTCTGTTAAATTTCGCGTCTGTAGCACGTCATCTTCGTGGTGTAACAATTTTAATGGCCAGTAATGTACTTTCCTCCAGCGGTTATGATGCTGTCGTGTAAAATAAAGGCGCAAAACAAACCTTGCAACAACGAACGCTTCGGAGTCTCGTCTGCTGCTCATGGAGATAAGTCTGTCCGCTTTGCACCGCTTGTCCTTTCTACCTTCAACTCGACCGTTGTCCTTTCCGGCTCCCTCGCAGGCTGTGAAAAGTTTCCTCCTTGTCAGGGACGATCTTGTCTCCCCACTTTTACAACAGTCATTGACAAGTAACTCGCGATAAATTGTAAACTATGTCATCTCGCGTATATATAATGTCTGCCGAATCCCGAAGGAATTTCCTTGCTTCTAAAGCGTCGCAAAAACAAAGTTAATCCAGGCTGCGACCAGTAGACGGGTATTCGCAGGATTTCGTTATGAGAACCGAAAACTATTACGAACGTTAGTGGAAGAGTAGTATTATCAAAAAGATGAAACTTTTTCTCGTATTCACTATATTTGTTCGTCGTAAGCAAAGTGTGACAGCTGTGGAAATAACAGGTTAGTTTGGGTCTACAATCCAAATGCGGCTGGTTTGTCCGTTATTTACACCCACTTCCCCTCTGCCCAAAACTGGCTCTGAGCACTATGGGACTTAACATCTGTGGTCATCAGTCCCCTAGAACTTAGAACTACTTAAACCTAACTAACCTAAGGACATCACAAACATCCATGCCCGAGGCAGGATTCGAACCTGCGACCGTAGCAGCCCTCTGCCCCTTTTATGTTGAAACTTCTCAGAAAATTTACATTGGAGATGACTTTGATGAACCACCTGTAATTATATGAATGCTAAAGGATCAATATGCTCTGATGTGCCAGCTATTCCCTGTGGCGGCAGTTACTGCATGCCAAGTAACATAATTATCGGTGTCGCCGTGAAAGAGCTTTCGAAGGGCAAGTCAGAGAAGAGGAGGGAGTGGGAGGGAGACATTAGTAGCAAACAACAAAGGTTCGCCAGCCGTGACCATCGTTGTCATCTCACGAAACAGTGTGAACAGGATCTCAACTATCTCAGTGCAAACACCATAGTGACGTATCCATATGACTTTGGAAGGCCTCTCGCATTCCTGGCAGCAAACTGTCGCGGCTTTTGGTCCCAGTCCCAGGAATTGGCCGCACTCTTTCCAAGACTGACTGAGCAAATAAAGAGTTTTGTAGTGCATCAGACAATGGTAGATTTGAAATTATTCCAACAACAATGCCCTGTTAAATGATAGGCGTTTCAACAGAGTTGTTATCGACTTTTTTTCAACCTGCTCGTATAGCTTAATGCAGCCGTCCTCAAAGTGTGGGGTGCAGAGAGTAATAGAGGGAGGTGCCTGCTTTCAGTGAAATATTAATATTTCATATTCTGTAAGAAAAAGACTTCCGTGAACAAATATTGCTAGTATGAGATTCTCATTTCCATGAACCAACTTAGAAACCATGGTCGTCGCTAATTTGCTGTCTTATTTCACAAGAACTGATCAGTAGATCATGTTAGCAGGAATGGTGAAAAAAGTCATACGTTATATTTCATCATACATTAACCACCCGCTGGCTTACCTACTTATCAAATATTTAACAACCACTAACGACAATAAACCACTTGACAATGTGACCAACACTAACTGTTAGAATAGACTGTTTCAGCTGTACTTCCGGGGTCAGCTCAAAGGTAGTGAAATAGCTAGACGTTGAATTCTAGTGCGTGTTCAGTGGAAGTAGTTAACCCGATTTAAAATAAAGTGATACAAGCTTCGCCCTTCCCATGGACAAATGGCAGATTGGTAACAAGCGATCACATGAGAGTGGTCGACCGAGTGTCTGTTCTTCTTCGAAATTATGTAGTTTTATTGAGGGAAAAGATTCGAATTAATTTGTACATCGTGGTCTTTCAAATATTAAAGTTTTCTAGATTAATTACACGCGTTACAGATGGAAACAGTTAAATTACAGCACACTACAGAATCTATGAACTAATTTATACCCGCGTCCGGCCATCCTGATTTAGGTTTTCCGTGATTTTCCTAAATCACTCCAGGCAAATGCCGGGATGGTTCCTCTGAAAGGGCACGGCCGACTTCCTACCCTAAACCGATGAGACCGATGACCACGTTGTCTGGTCTCCTTCCCCAAACAACCAACCAACCAACTAATTTATAAAAAAAATATGTAGTGATGTGCACATGATGTACACATATTTGCTCAGTTCCAATAACTTGACTCATAGACGCAGTTATTTATAAACTAATTGTATTTTTCAACTTGTACCGCCTTTTGAATAATACAAAGGTATAATGAGTTTTTTAAAAGTTTACCCGTGATATGCTCCAACGACACTCGCTAATTATTATCATTATTATTATTATTATTATTGTAACTGACTGTTGCAATAATTAAACAGATGTAAACAGTTATATGGTTCAAATGGCTCTGAGCACTGTGGGACTTAACATCTGAGGTTATCAGTCCCCTAGACTTAGAACTACTTATACCTAACTAACCTAAGGACATCACACACATCCATGCCCGAGGCAGGACTCGAACCTGCGACCGTAGCAGCAGCGCTGTTCCGGACTGAAGTGCCTAGAACCGCTCGACCACAACGGCAGGCAAGAAAACAGTTAACAGTTGAAGTAGGCCGTTTGTGTACCAAGTGCGAGAAATACTGAGCAAGGAAACCAAAATAGGGCAGGATAAGCTTAACATAACTTATTTCTCAGAAGAGGGGTTCGACGGAAAAAGTCTATGAACCCCAGGTTTAACGCGAAGTGCTTTAGCTTGCGAAACAGGGAGGTGAGCTAGCCCAGGCTCGAATCAGTGTGGCAAGTTAACGACCTTTAGTCGACTACACCGCCCAGATTGAATGTGGTTTCTACCCGGTTTTCCACGCCGCTTTAGGAAATACTGGGATGGTTCCCAGTCTCTATCTTAGAGAATAAAACACGGAAACAGTTAAATACAATAATAAACAGAACAAAGTTTGTACGATTTGTAGGAAAATAGCGCTCATTTAGTTACCTGTCGACTGTGGTGACAGAACATTCTGGCCACTAGGATAAAACAAAATAAATGTGCCGAATCAAGAAATCATCAGGCTCCGTACGATAGAGTAAACTCTAGGAAAGAAAGGTGCATAGTCGAATTTTTACGACTGCCTGTTACAAACAGTAAGAGAACACAAAATATACCTCTAAATATATGTCCAAAACAGAATCTTAAGTCCGCCCCGGTAGCTGAGTGGTCAGCGCGACAGACTGTCAATCCTAAGGGCCTGGGTTCGATTCCCGGCTGGGTCGGAGATTCTCTCCGCTCAGGGACTGGGTGTGTGTTGTCCTAATCATCATCATTTCATCCCCATCGACGCGCAAGTCGCCGAAGTGAAGTCAAATCGAAAGACTTGCACCAGGCGAGCGGTCTACCCGACGGGAGGCCCTCGTCACACACCATTATTATTGTTCAGTAACTATCTACTCCACAGCTACCATCAAGTGTTTCATTTCAGAGAATGATTGCATTCCAAAATTCACTTGTCTAATAATTTGGTTGTTCTAGAAATAAGAACACTTCTCTTTCCCTCCGTTTGTTGCGTTTCTCTTGATATTAAGCACCTACTGAATCTAGCGGCGAGGAAGTTCTGCACAAAAGACGAAAACAGAGGTTTTGGCTTCCCTGGCTGCAGCGTTTGAAAGAGCACCTGTAATGTTTTAGAAAAGAGCCTCTGTCGTAATACGGAATACACAGGAATGAGGACCAGCTATCCACGCTTTTACTATGCACCGAGAGACTCAAAGAGGCAATCTTATTAGGACGCCATGTGAAGATAGATCACACATTCCGTCTGACGAGAGCAGCCATACGTTACCTTTGTAGACATCCCATAGTTTTTACAGTTAGCTGTATTCATCGAAAAAATAGTGATGGGATACTTGGTAATGTGGTAATCTTGGGGAAAGATATAGGCCGTTTCAATCGTTTCAGCAGTTACATATTTACACCACACAGTCCATAGCGCATGTCACTCAGTGTACTATACCAATTCTGATCAGAAGTATTCGGACATCACTATATTATGCTGAACCGACCACTAGATGTCACGCGATGCGGACCGACAACCATAAAAGAAGGCGGAGAGTATTGCGTTGTCAGTGCAGAATCAGTAACAGCAGAATTGTTCGGTCACACATGGTTCACATGGCTCTAAGCACTATGGGACTTAACATCCGAGGTCATCAGTCCCCTAGACTTAGAACTACTTAAACCTAACTAACGTAAGGACGTCACACACATCCATGCCCGAGGCAGAATTCGAACCTGCGACCGTAGCAGCCGCGTGGTTCCGGACTGAAGCGCGTAGAGCCGCTCGGCCACAGCGGCCGGTGGTTCGGTCAGGAGTGCTCCGTGACTTCGAAGGTGGGATGGTCGCTGAATGTCACCTGACCAACAAATCAATCAGGGACATTTCAATCCTCGTAAATCTGCCCTAGTCGGTATTGGTGATGTGACTGTCAAGTGGAAAGGTGGCGGAAGAACCACAGCTAAACCAAGAGCACGCCGACCGTAGGTACTGTCGGTCACGAACCATCCAGCGCTGCGGAGGGGGCTTCACAATAATCACATGAAATCAGAGGAAGGAATCGCTCCTGAATTCCAAAGTGTTTCCAATACTTTCTTTAGCGTAATAACTGTATGTAAGGAGTTAAAAAGAATGCGGTGGTATGGTCGAGCAGCTCCTCACAAGCCACACATTTCTGCAGTCATGCGGTGCTTGATGTGACAGAAAGAACAATGCCAGTGGATAATGGATGACTGGAGAAAGACAGATTTAAAGTGATGAATCACTCTATGCACAGTGCCAATCTGATGGAAGGGTTCTGTTTTGTCGAATGCCTGGAGAATGATCCCTGTCATATTATTTAGGGCCAACATAACTTATCCACTGGACCTGACGGGATACCAATTCGATTCTACGCGAAAGAACTTGCCCCCCTTCTAACAGCCGTGTACCGCAAGTCTCTAGAGGAACGGAAGGTTCCAAATGATTGGAAAAGAGCACAGATAGTCCCAGTCTTCAAGAAGGGTCGTCGAACAGATGCGCAAAACTATAGACCTATATCTCTGACGTCGATCTCTTGTAGAATTTTAGAACATGTTTTTTGCTCGCGTATCATGTCATTTCTGGAAGCCCAGAATCTACTCTGTAGGAATCAACATCGATTCCGGAAACAGCGATCGCGTGAGACCCAACTCGCTTTATTTGTTCACAAGATCCAGAAAATATTAGATACAGGCTCCCAGGTAGATGCCATTTTCCTTGACTTCCGTAAGGCGTTCGATACAGTTCCGCACTGTCACCTGATAAACAAAGTAAGAGCCTACGGAACATCAGACCAGCTGTGTGGCTGGATTGAAGAGTTTTTAGGAAACAGAACACAGCATGTTGCTCTCAATGGAGCGACGTCTACAGACGTTAAAGTAACCTCTGGCGTGCCTCAGGGGAGTATTATGGGACCATTGCTTTTCACAATATTTATAAATGACCCAGTAGGTGGTGTCGGAAGTTCCATGCGGCTTTTCACGGACGATGCTGTAGTATACACAGAAGTTGCAGCATTAGAAAATTGCAGCGAAATGCAGGAAGATCTGCAGCGGATAGGTACTTGGTGCAGGGAGTGGCAACTGATCCTTAACATAGACAAATGTAATGTATTGCGAATGCATAGAAAGAAGGATCCTTTATTTTATGATTATATGATAGCGGAACAAACACTGGTAGCAGTTACATCTGTAAAATATCTGGGAGTATGCGTACGGAACGATTTGAAGTGAAATGATCATATAAAATTATTTGGTGGTAAGGCGGGTGCCAGGTTGAGATTCATTGGGAGAGTCCTTAGAAAATGTAGTCGATCAACAAAGGAGGTGGCTTACAAAACACTCGTTCGACCTATACTTGAGTATTGCTCATCAGTGTGGGATCCGTACCAGGTCGGGTTGACAGAAGAGATAGAGAAGATCCAAAGAAGAGCGGCTCGTTTCGCCACAGGGTTATTTGTTAAGCGTGATAGCGTTACGGAGATGTTTAGCAAACTCAAGTGGCAGACGCTGCAAGAGAGGCGCTCTGTATCGCGGTGTAGCTTGCTGTCCAGGTTTCGTGAGGGTGTGTTTCTGGATGAGGTATTCAATATATTGCTTCCCCCTACTTATACCTCCCGAGGAGATCACGAATGTAAAATTAGAGAGATTCGAGCGCGCACGAAGGCTTTCCGGCAGTCGTTCTTCCCGCGAACCACACGCGACTGGAACAGGAAAGGGAGGTAATGACAGTGGCACGTAAAGTGCCCTCCGCCACACACCGTTGGGTGGCTTGCGGAGTATAAATGTAGATGTAGAGCGGCGAAGTACCGATGATGTTGTGCTACTTTAAGGAGTGTTTTACGTTGTTAGGGGACGGTTACCTTATTGCCTTTAGAAAATGACAAATGCCGAAAAATACGAACAAATTTTACAGAATTTGTACTGCATACAGTAGAACAACGTTTCAGAGACGATGATTGTTTGTATCATAATGACAAAGCACCATGTCACCTAGCAGCATCTGTGGGGCAGTTGTTTGAGGACAATTATTCCTGGGATGGACTTTCCTGCCCATTGTCCCGAAGTGGACCCATTGTCGACTTCACTCCAGACCCTAGCGTCCAACATGTCTACTTTCTTTAGTTTCGGGTGTTAAAGTAGACTGGGCTGCCATTCCTCCACAGAATTTCAGACTCCTCGTTGACTGTCCCCGGCAGAGTTGGAGTCGTCATAAAATCGAAGGGTGTACACAAAAAGCACTCCGCCTTCAGGCCACGAGGGGCCTTCCGGGACCATCCGACCGCCGTGTCATCCTCAGTGGAGGATGCGGATATGAGGGGCAGGGGGTCAGCACACCGCTCTCCCTGTCGTTATGATGGTATTCTTGACCGAAGCCGCTACTATTCGGTCGAGTAGCGCCTCAATAGGCATCACGAGGCTGAGTGCACCCCGAAAAAAGGCAACAGCGCATGGCGGCTGGATGGTCACCCATCGAAGTGCCGGCCACGCCCAAAGCGCTTAACTTCGGTGATCTCACGGGAACCGGTGCATCCACAACTCATGTTAATGTCCACTAACAGGTGTCCGCAGACAGGTAGTGTATGACTTTCCTATTTCATTCACGATTGAAGCGTGGAATGTAATTTCACCCGTGCTGTATTGCCTTTTCCTCACGGCGATGGCCGCGAATACCGGTAAGACTGCTTTAACAGGCGGCTGTGGCACAAAGACAAGAAAAAAAACTTGATGTACCGTTGCCGTTGTGGTAGCCACGACGGCCGCAGTGGGTAACGCAACGGTTTGTTTGTCTATCGTGTTTTTGTCATTTCTGATGTTTGTAATCGGAATGACGTCACAAGTCATGCCGAGTCGTTCTTGTGCCAGAGTTTTTTGTCGTTGTAGCTCTTAGCGATTTTCATGGTGGCTGTTGCGGTTGTAGGTCAACATTTTTATTTTTTATGACAATTAAATGGTTTTAGCTAATGTACTTTACAGTTGTTACTGTCGTAATTGTTTTTGTTTGCGAGGCGACAGTAGCGCAGTTGCTGTTTAATGATGTGTGATCACCAATAAGCCTGCCGGCCGGTGTGGCCGTGCGGTTAAAGGCCCTTCAGTCTGGAACCGCTTGACCGCTACGGTCGCAGGTTCGAATCCTGCCTCGGGCATGGATGTATGTGATGTCCTTAGGTTAGTTAGGTTTAATTAGTTCTAAGTTCTAGGCGACTGATGACCTCAGAAGTTGAGTCGCATAGTGCTCAGAGCCATTTTGAACCAATAAGCCTCATTTGTAAGACACAAGTCAACAAAAGGGCAGAAAAGAAGAATATCTATGGGCTTTCCTAACATTTCTTAGGTATTGCGCCTCCATTTGAGCCCATATTTCGCTTGTTTTATGGACATGTTTTCTGGTGAATGTGTCTTGAGTTTCCTGTGTTTTCTTGGGTTTTGAGAGTAATTACGTACGTGGTATCCAAAGCCCTTTTCATAGCTCTGTCGCTGAAGTTTACATCTCTGTGCCACTCATTTGAGTCAGCTAAATTTTTGAAAACCAATTGAGTTAGTCTCAAAGCTGAAAAGTATTTCAGAAAATACGGTCTACATGTCGTAAAACTACTGTCATACGACTCATATGGTAAGTACGTTTGACAGCAGAAATGCTATAGGTGAGATTAATTATCACGTTAAATGCAGGAGATCTTCGCTGAAGTTTCGGGAGGTTTTGGCGAAAATAAATTTCTCAGGGCGGGTCATAAGTCTTATCTGGGCCCGAGTCCCAGTCCAGCACATAGTTTTATTCGCTAATAAATATCAGAAAGAAGGGCTACACATTTAAGAAAGAATCATATCATTTTTTTAAAAAAAGCTTTCGCTACAATTGGGTGACTTTGGTTGGGTCAAAACGACGATAAGCAACGTTGCCTGTGCTTATCAACGGAACAGAAGCGCAGTTTTAATATCTCCACGACAAACAATAAAACGTGGCAGTCTGAAGCGCCACGTTACTCGCATTGCTATAACTGTTAACAATAAAATAAGAGCAGTTGGTATCACAAAACTAAAAACTGGATATTTCAGTACCTTAGTGCCACAAAAACTAATAAATGAATAAATCCGAAAGTGTGACTCGAGACGTAAAGCTGCGGATAGCGTCCAACATCATATCCGCAAAATAATGATTGTACTGCCACAGCTAGAGTGATGCGTCAAATTGATTTGAGTAGTGCAGCAGACTGTAGGTAGAACTCAAGACTGTCTATTTCTGACAGCTGATTTCTTTCCCCATTCTTGGTCGAGTCGTCTCGAGCGACAATTAAAACAAACGCTCCCAGTGATATGTTAGCACACAAAAAAAGGGGCAGTTATAAGATATTGTCTAAGCAAGATAAGTGGACGCAGCAAACTATTTCACTGTTCAGCGCCTCAGAATATATAAAGAGTTTCAATAGCACATACGACTATGAATGATGCCCTCTGACTTAGGGCCTACATTGTCCCTCATCACTTTCGTGTTTTAGAAAAATCGCAGAAGTGTCAACTTGTCACTGAACTTAGTGCTGTTGCTACATCTGTGTCTCGCTGTGTCATTTTCAGATTTCCACGGGGGCCCGCAACTGCCTTCTACTGCGGCTCTCTGCCACACCGCAAAGTTTGGCGTTGATCGACCACCGCTGCGGTAAGCTGCTCTGCTTCTGCAAACTTGGGAAGGCGAGGTCTGGCCGGCTGCTGCTGTATCTCCCTTATACGTCGTATTTTATTGTTGAGCACGTTATTTGGTACACGTTTTTCTACTAGAGATTATATCACATTGTCTCGGAACTTAACAAATAGACGAAACGATACAGGATGTTTTGTTTCATTTCCTTTCCGTCTTCCCCTACACATCTTTACAGTCTATAAACAACGGAAAGCATTCCAAATTTTCGGTTGTATTATGTTCGATATATTCCACCAAAGGTACTTGCCATCTCTACAAGTATTTTTAGCAGTATTATCAAGATATCCAGCACTGCAGGCAACAATTATTTTTCTTAAGACCACAACTATGTGTCGCTATTCGAAATACAGTTCCCACAAGTATGGCAAATAGCGTCTTCGATGGAGAAAGTGCTGCTGTGCCCGTTTTATATGAACGATAGTTCTTCTTAGTTCATGAAAATCCTTTGCCAGGTGCCAAAGACAATTTTTTTGACTCTTACTGGCATATTTTAATTCTTCTCCTGCGACCTGAATGGTCATTTTCATTATCGACAACAGAACACATCTGCATCACTAATATGAAGATATAAAATGCTGTGCATATAGCAACGGAGGCGAAAGAAGAGTCGAAGTATAAAAGTTTCTTACGAGGCACCTTTAGTGTACAATCGAACCCTACGCAAAATACGACAAACGGCATGTTACTGCAATTTCAAACTTTTTTTGTTGGGGAATATATATTATATATATGTAAGAGAATAGTATGTTATTACGAAATCACCTCAAACAGCTGGATTTGTTTACTTTCTAGTTTAATATCTGATAGTTGGATAGCTATCCAGAGTCATGGGTGAATCGTAATCTGTAAGTGTAAGTTTATCAGATAGTGACAATTATGAAAGCTATCTTACATCTCACACTTGTAGACTGCCAGCTGGAATAATACTGGAGTAGACCAGAAAAACTATGGAAGGAGTGTTGGATAAAGATATTGAATTTCCAAAAAAATGAAAGGATGTAACAGGAGCAGTAATGATGTTGCACACAGTAATGGAAGCAAACATCAGTGGGCCTATAGAAAACCTTTGACAATGCTAGGTGACGTAAAATACCAGAAATGGTAAGACGAATTGGAAGTATGGAAATAACCGGACAGTCTATAGCGTCTACAGGAGTCAAGAGGGCTAATAAAGCCGTATGGGCATATAAGATTTGGGTTCTGAAATGTGTAATGTGGGTTTATAGACTGTTACCACTATTAATGAATTTATTTTTATAAAGAAGCGATGAAAGATGTGAAAGAAAATTTCAGATGAAGAGTGGGAATGGGAGTATATATGATACCAATGCTGAGAATACATAAACATTGTGATCGGAAGGAATTGAGACTAAACAAGACACGCCTGGAACTGACATTACAATAGACCAAAATATTGGTTAAGAGGTGTAGAAAGGGCATTTTCTTGACCTCAGGATTAGGTATGATAGAGAAGAATACGTGAAGAAATTTTCATATCCAAGATGCCAGTTTCCACAACAGTAAGGAAGAAGTGATAGGTAAAGCCTTCTTTTTTCACAACAGAAAGTCTACCGCTGAGAGATATTAACATGAAAAGAGAGATAGAAAAGTAGATTAGGAGTACAGCATTGATGTAAACAAACTTGGAAAAAGCAGATAAGAGGAAGGTAGAAGTACCTGGAAAAAAGTGCAAGACCCTAAACGAAGAGATACTACAGAAGATAGTCGAGGACAAAAATGAAAATTTGTGAACGGGAGGGAGGATATGTTAGTGCGTCATCTGCTACAGCTTGGGAGAACCAGAGCAAGAGAGTATAAAATTTGTAAAGGTAGGTAACTCTACAGAATGTAAAAAAACACAGATAATGTTGGGTGTAATACATAGGCCTATGTAGGTACACAATAATCAATACAAGACAGAAACACATACATAGAGGACAGATTAAATCAGGTGAAAGATCGACGTAAAATAAAAGGTGTTAATGGGAGAAAACAGTGAAAAGGCCATAGAGCAACTGAAGAAAATGAAGGGAGAGGTTGCTAAATTAGTAGGAAATGAAGTACAAAATAATATATAGGTATAAAAGAGCATGTGACAAAAAAATATAACATTCCTATGACTTTTAGAATATCACTGTCTGCAAAACAGCAAATATTTAGCTTCATTATTCATGAACGTTTCTGCACTTACATACATTTTTAGTGGGTCTCGCTTTATTTCATTACTTAAGAGCTAGTTTTAACAAGGTGGCATGTTGTAGCAGTTCTCATGATCATGTCGTGTGTTTGATGAATTTTTAGGCACTGTTTTCACCACATGTTTTATCAATAGACTATTATCTTCTTTAATTAGCGTTAGCAAAATGGATAGAGGCAGTCACTAGGCATTACTGTATTTCTAAATATATGCCATAGTTTATGTTATGACAGTTAATGAACTGCACTGTAATTAACGTATACTGTAAGTGCTGTAATGGTATTCAATATTGCTTTAAGTTACGTTCCTGAGAATGCTTAGAAAGGATCTGCGTTTCGTTACAAGCCACCGAAAATAGGCATTTACAATTATCATCAAGCGCAACGCATTTCTCACGAAGGTAGGTAGAACTGAAGAGCGTCCGGTTAAATATTTATTGTTAGGATTCGTAATACAGATTTACACATTTATTTCTCCGTATCACAACTTTCCCCGTGTTCGTCGCCTGTGTTACTATTTGCATTTTCTTCATGTTTCAAAAATAATACAGAGCAGACAACGAAAACTAGAGACGTTTATGGTGATTTAGTACAGAATAACAGATATCTACAGAGTATTTGATTTTGCGTTTTCCTTGCCGTCTTATTTAACCTGTCACCATTCACACGTCCCCAACGTGCAACAAATGAAACAGACAAGTACTGCGTCATGCGGTTTTCCTTTCCGCAGTACACGGAGATCACTTCAACGGTATGCGTGCATTAATATTTCATTTTATTTTTACAATGATGCTTGTTTGTAGTTCCACATCCACATCTACATCTCCATGGCTATTCTGCAAATCACACTCAAGTGACTGGCAGAGGATCCATTCAACAACCTTCACAATAATTCTCTATGATTCCACTCTCGAATAGCGCACGAAAAAAAACGAACACTTAAGTCTTCCCGTGCGAGCTCTGACTCCCCTTACTTTATTATGACGACCGCTTCTCTCTATGTAGGTCGCCTTAACATAATACCTTCGCATTCGGAGGATAAAATTGGTGAATGAAATTTCGTGAGAAGATCCCGCCGAAGAGAGAGACGCATTTGTCTGTCAGTCCGTAAAACTCTCTCCCCAATTTCTGGATAATACAAAACGTACTGCCCTTCTTTGAACTTTCTCGATGTACTCCGTTAATCCTATCTGGTAAGGATCACACAGTACTCCAAAAGAGGGCGGACAAGAGTAGTGTAGGCCGGCTATTTTGGTAGATCCGTAGCATGCTCTAAGTGTTCTGCCAGTAAAACTCAGTCTTTGGTTCGCTTTCACCACAACATTTTCTGTGTTTTCTCCAATTTAAGTTGTTTGTAATTATAATTCCTAGGTATTTAGCTGAATTTATGGCCCATAGATTTAACTGATTTATCATGAAACCGAAGCTTAACAGATTCCTTTTAGCACTCATGTGGATGACCTCACACTTTTCATTGTTTAGGGTAAATTACCAATTTCCGCACCATTCTGATATCTTTTCTAAATCTTTTTGCAGGTTGTTTTGGTCTTCTGTTCAATTTATTAGACAATAAACGACAGCATCATGTGCAAACAACTTAAGACGGCTGCTCAGATTGTCTCCTAAATCGTTTATGTAGGTAAGGAACAACAGAGGGCCTATAACGCTACTTTGAGGAACGTCAGAAATCACTTCCGTTTTACTCGATGACTTTCCATGAATTACTACAAACTGTGACCTCTCTGACAGGAAATCACGAATCCAATCGCACGTCTGAGACGATATTCCACAAGCACACAATTTAATTACGCGCCACTTGTGAGGTAAGGTGTCACAAATCTTCTGGAAATCTATTTCCCAGCAGTGATATACATTTTTCTTTCCTTATCTCACTCTGTGCGGTTTATTTTTGCTTTGCGGGATGAGTGCGTAAAGCCCGTTGTACCGCAGGCAGGGAAGAGAGTTTTCATTCTCATGAATGGCGGCCGCGCCTCCGAAAGACCTGCGTTCCGCATTTCCAACAGAGGTCAGCTGGCTCGTTTCGACCAACGCTTCGACTACTTCAGCACCGTTATTTTGTCCGGTCTGTACTTATTGCACCGCACGGGTGAGAGCAGTAAATTGAAAAATTAATAAAACGTGTCGGGGAGTTATGACTGTGCGAGAGAATTGCCGGCTGCGCGAGGTCTGATGTAAGCCATTAGGCGGAGTCCGCGCTCCATTAGCCTAATGGCAGCCGGGAGGAGGTGCCCGCGTCTACATCTCGCAACACGCTTATGTCACTCTCCCCCCGTCTGCTGCCAGGATCGCTGCAAATTGCTGCCTAAGCCTCGGAGTTTCATAATAAAATATGAAGTCGCGACATTTCGCCGTCAGCCTGCCGCCTACATGTAATTTACGCACGAATGTTTCGAGTGGAAACTTTGTGTGAACTATGAAAACTGATATTTCGCAAAGCGGTTGAAGGAAATCAGGGGGCCGTTCAGAAACTTTGCTGTTTTCCGGAAGCACAGCAACGTTGTATTTCTCTTTCTTAAGGATTCACTTTTTACAGATGTCAGTTGTTCCACTTCTTTGATGTGGGCAGTATTTAACCTTTACACCTCAACGTGCCTGCTACTGTCAAGAGTCTCGGCAATTTTATTCGCCTTAACTGCTGTCTACTGCGCCATCCAATAACACGGGTAAAAGGTTTATACATTGACGGAAAAATGGTCGAAACACCAAGGAGTTGCCGGCCGAAGTGGCCGAGCGGTTCTAGGCGCTTCAGTCTGGAATCGCGCGACCGCTACTGTCGCAGGTTCGAATCCTGCCTTGGGCATGGATGTGTGTGATGTTCTTAGGTTGGTTAGGTTTTAGTTGTTCTAAGTTTTAGGGGACTGATGACCTCAGATGTTAAGTCCGATAGTGCTCAGAGCAATTTGAATTTTGAACCAAGGAGTTGCGCGACATACATGAATTTTAGTAGGCATGTTTCTGCATCGAAAAGATAGTGTCCATTCAAATTTCACACCAGTCGCATAAGACTGGCGCTAGTAGTGCGTGTATTAGGATGCAAATCAGGTTTGCTTTAAGTATGCTCTGTAATGGCCATGAGCGTTAGTTACCTTTGCGATTGGAATTGGTGAGTTGATTTAGTGTGGAATGTCTTTGAGGCGCCAAGGCCGCCTAAATCAACACCTTACTGAGTCCGAAGAAGTTGGTGTAATAGGGCTACGATAAACTAGATCGTCCCTCTGTGATATTGCAGAAAGACTTGGCAGGACCGTAGCCATTGTACATAATTGCTGGTAGAGGTGGTTACGATAATGTACGATCGCAAGAACAGGCTATGGACGAGACGGCCATGTGGTACTACAGAGAGGGAAATCCACCGAATTCGGCGTGTGGCTGTGGCGCATTGACTGCGTCTGCAGCAGCGATTTTAGCAGCAGTTGGCTGCACAGTGACACTGCAAACTGTTAAAAATCGGTTACTTCAAGGGCAACTCCGAGCCAGAAGTCCTGTAGCATGCATTCCACTGACTCCAAATCATCGTCATTTGCGACTTCAGTCGTGTCAAGCACGAGTTCACTGGAGGGCAGGTTGGAGGTTTGTTGTGTTTTCTGATGAAAGCAGGTTCTGCCTCGGTGCCAGTGATGACCGTGTGTTGGGTAGGAGGAGGCCAGGTGAGTGCCTACAAGCAACCTACCTGCTTGCTAGACACGCTGGACCTACAGCTGGGTAATGGTCTGAGGTGCGAAATTGTATAACAGCAGGAACAATCTCCTGGTCATCCCACGCACCCACACTGAGTAAATTTGTGCGTCACCCTAGAGATTCGACCTGTTGTGCTGCCATTCCTGAACAGGATTCTACAGGGTGTTTTCCAGCAGGATAACAATCGCCAACATACCGCTGTTGTGACACAACATATTCTGTAGAGTGTCGAAGTTTAGCCTTGGTCTGCTCAATCACCAGATCTGTCTCCAGTTGAGCGCACATGGGACCTCACTGGACAACTCCAGCCCCATCTACAACCAGCACTAAACGTCCCTGTAGTGATGGACCAAGTGCAACAGGCATCTAACCCGATCCCACAAACTGACATTAAGCATCTGTAAGACAATTCATGCACGTTTGTGTGCTTACATTCACCATTATGGCGATTACAACTGTTATTAATGTACCAGAATTTCACATTTGCAATGGCTTATCTCGTGTTTACGTTAACCTGTGATCTTGCAATGTTAATCACTTAAATACGTTACCCAGATAAAAGTATTCCCTAAAGTTCATTATCTACATTAATTGTTTTTTGCTGTTACGATTTTTTCCCGTCAGCGTATATACTGCTAATGAGAGGTGGCAGTTTTGTTTGAAATCTGTGACATTATGAGCGTCTTTGGATACCTGAACATACGAGTACTCTTTGGTTACCAGAGGTTGTAGTATTAGTCGTACACAGAGACAATGAATGAGCTGCAGAGAGAGTGTTCATTCATCGATGAATGAGGCGCACAGATGACGGACGTGCTGAGTAGAGAATGAATTTTTATATGATATGCTCCCTGATATCACCGAGGATAGAGGATGTAGTTCAGATGATTTCATACAATGACAGCATATTTTGCAAAAGGTAATATGAACACAGTTTTTATTTTGCTGCGAGCGCTAACCGGTAAGTATTGTAGTGTAAAGACTGCATTCCGAGCAACAATATCAGCGTTTCGACATCCAACGCAAATTATCGGTCATGTGTTCAGTATACTGATTATTCTTCACCATACACTTTTTTAGTTAAAAGTATTTAATAAGAAAATCAGAGAGTAAATTTTGTAACTTAAGTACGGTTCGTTTGAATCAGTGCTTAATGCTTATGATAATACAAAGGAAGAACATAGTCTCGTGTTAGTACAATTCCTTTCTGTGTCATTAAAAGGATTTTAATATAATTTCAATGTAAAACAACCTTTTGATTTATTTGCAAACATTTCACTAAGTCTATATTCACAGTTCGATTGCAAATCGCAGCATTACTGCATTTCACGCCTTCCACTATTGAGTGGGCAGCTAGCTGCATTTTTGGAAAGACAGTAAAATTCTCCTTTCACAAAATAGTTAAAAAACAAATGCTAAGGCAAGAACACGAGCAGTGATTTATTCCAGGTATTTGTAGTTCAGGACCTCATATTACGCAACTAAGAAGACAGAGCAGAGCTGTGTTATCCGTTGCAATTAAGAAACAAGAACAATTGTAGGGTCAAAACAAACTTTTTAAGATGGACTTAAGTCACTATTCATATGAAAATTTTCATATAATATAGTAGATACATTTGTAAGATGTATGCGCTATATGCGCTACCTGCAATAGGCGAGGCATAGGAGAGTCTCTGACCAGAGAGCAGTATGTAGTTAGTTGTTGCTTGTCGCTAATCGGCATTAGTCGACAGTAGTCTTCAGTAGTCTGCAGGAGTCTGTGCTAGTGTATAGTAGTGTGCAGTAGTCGGCGCGTGTCTGCGCTTTTCTGCAGTCTGCTCTGGTCGGGATTCTGGACGATGAATATTATTGTATAAGGTAAAGAAGCAGCCTTGCGCATATCTAATTAATGTATGTTAACTGTCATCCAATTTCTTTTAAAAAATGCCCCAATAATAATTTTTATAATATAAAGTAATTTTTTTTAAAAAAAACATTCATTTCAATTTAAAGAATTTATCCAATGCATGATCATTCCTTTCACGAATCATAAAAGTATAGGCCAGCATTGCACGGAGCTGTGCCAAAACATATATTCGCGGTTTTTATTGAGGTAAGAATTTTTGCTTTTTTTATTCAGAATACAGGGCCGTGGCGCAGCGCTGCTGTCGTCGTAAAATTTACCAGGTTACTGAATATTTTTATTTCGGTGTTTGGGAGTTTTTCTGTTTCAAACTTAACATTAAATGAGAAAAGAATTTTGTGAGTACATTAAATGTGAATGCATTTCTGCACAGAGATTATAAATGGGAGCCAATTTTGTTCAGAGGTTACATTAATTATATAATAATTAAATATTGTTTTTGTGGGGAGGTTACACTTGGTTCATTTACTTAATATTTCCGTGGGGAGGTTACACATTTTGTAACAGGGCTAGGGCTCAATACGCGACAGTTACCCATTGTGTTGTGATTGTTTGATGAAGAAGCCATTATGTTTACTGTTCACAGATATTCTTTGTATTTAATCTCATTTACAGATGTCAGATTCAGTTTAGAGCAGTTGGTGCCATACATATTGAAGTAATTTACACAATTATTGGTCATGTTCAAAAGTAGTGTAGAAACGACTATTCTAGATCAGAATACATGGGTGCCACTGTAATCGGAACTGAAAAATCACACACTTCTGAATTACAAGTTTTAACCACATTAGTTTCAAGAGGAACATTAGTGACTACCGTAGACGTTCTTACATTCGTATTAGATGAACATACCCCTTACGATGATAGTAACGTGTCTACAAATTTGCCGGCCGCGGTGGCCGAGCGGTTCTAGGCGCTTCAGTCCGGAACCGCGCAACTGCTACGGTCGCAGGTTCGAATCCTGCCTCGGGCATGGATGTGTGTGATGTACTTAGGTTAGTTAGGTTTAAGTAGTTCTAAGTTCTAGAGGACTGATGACCTCAGATGTTGAGTACCATAGTGGTCAGAGCCATTTGAAACATTTTTTTTGTCTACAGATTTGTTTGATGTCCGCTGTTAAACCCACTGCATGAAGACATCAATCGCTGGCGCAATATTCTAGGAGACGTCGTAGTAGAACCTGTTGCCTTGGTCTATTTGAGTACTCTCAGTTCTTTCTCAGTGTCGAGAGTGTATTTTTAGTATCACTCAGTTGTGTATGCGGTATTCAAACATTGGTACAAAAGTAGTTGCCATATGACTGAAACCATTGGTAAAAATCGAATTTAATATTTCGATCTGCCGTGTTTTGGTCTCAGTTTCAACACGAAACATTGAAGGAGAAATGGATAGGAAGTTTGAATTTATCCATTGACTTACGCTTAGCCTTCTTTCAGATGCAGGAGCTGCTATTTTCTGTCTCCGTACGTTTCATTTTGTATCGAGAATGTAAAAGGCTCGTTTTTTGCAACGGTCACCGAAATGTACCATCAGTCATAGTGGGCCTTTACAATTTTTTATGTCGTAACTTGGTACGTATTTATTTAGAATGCCGTTATTATATGTTGGAATTTTAACAAAACTCTTCTATATTTGTCGGATTTGAATTGAATGTTCTCAGTCCGTCTTTTGTATATGATGTCAGTGACCGTCAGATCTACCAAACACAAATACTCTTCTTTCTTGATGAACGTCGGTGACTGCTGATAATCATCGCTTTAACGGTCAAGGTCACTAAATTGCATGTCTTTTATGACACTTCGGAAAATGACTGTTCCGTTCATAGACTGAAAATCTAATCTATTTCCCTCGCATATTGGTTGTCGTACTAGTTGTTCGGGGTAGTAGTCTCATAATTGTGTCAGCAATATTTTGCAAGACTGCTTGTCTTTACCGCCGGTAATGTGTGAGCGGTTATGCTGGACAAATTAAAGTCCCTCCCTACTATTACTGTCGTTAGCACATGGACAGTCGCTGCAGTTGTAACAGAATTGTTGCACTGTTTGCGAACGCAAATCATCATGCTTTTCAGTCTCCATGCCCCCATGGCGTGACAAAGGAATACTAAACCAACGTCCAGAGCCAGCGTCACCAACCGACCCTAATAGGGTGGCGCTCTATTTGGAGGCAAACTGCTTCGATGCTGGAGATGTCAGCATTTGGTTGGCAAACAGATGGAAGGTGATAGTGTATGGTTTCCCATTACTGATCTCCCGTATTAAATCTCAGATTTGTTCCCGGTTTGTTACGGAGTTTCAGCACGTGAGACTGCTGTCTAGATCCTATCGTCGGGTGGAAATGTCTGGCACGGTAAGCTTCTTGAAAAAAAAAAACTGAGGGTCGCATACTTAGTGAGGCACCAAGTTCTTTTCTACCTCTTCTCTTTCACTGCCACCGACAATCGAAGGCATAGTACGACGCAAGAGAGTCGGTCGCCTAGAAACAGAGTTAGCACAATCGGTTCAGCCGGCTGGCTGATAGCCTGTCCGTACTGCGTTTTAGTCTTGTCACTACCGCTCTTTCTTCTAATCTTCAATCGGCTAAGCTAATCATGTTTCTTCACCAAGAATGGGTGCTAATAACTAATAACAATTATTATTATTATTATTATTATTATTATTATGTATACTATAGTCTGATTACTAACGACGGCGATTCCAAGCGACAGTTGCGGTACGCGCAGACCCGCGCTGAAAGAAAGCGTGTATCCTGCATATTATGTCTCTTGTTTGCTTATGTATAAATTTTCACTTACCACCACCTTAAGCGATGACAACAAGCAACAAATGGCATAAAAATTTACTAAGTAAGTCATTACGATCACGTTTTGTGTTCGCCCTGGTTAGGAAGCTCATGGCAGGGTGCACAGAACACTGCTGAATGCTCACTGGCTGTCGGGGAATGCGTGACGTAGATGCACAGAAACCTGAAGTCGACCGCCATCGTTCGTCACTCCAACTACAATAATAAATCTATAAAACTGTCGTGTCTTTCCGTTTCAACACGCTAATCTCCAAAACTAGTAGACAAATTTTGGTGGGGTTTTCGCAGGGGTAACTTCAGCATAGCTTGGGACACCGTGTAGGGTTTATTTAATCAAAATCGGGTCATGTGAAAAGAATAGATCATAACTGAATGTTTTATTCATAATATTATTTCGATGAAATTTGGGATGGAGATACCTTTATCCCTGAGAAAGAACGTAGGCTACTTCAGAAAGTGAGTAGTACAAGATACTTCGTGATTTGAAGACTGTTACAAGAATTAGGGAAAAATATTTACTCTTTTGCAAGTTACTTGCTGTTTGACTTTTGATCTTTATAATATTTGTGAAAGTACTTTTATTGTTCAAATGACTCTGAGCACTATGGGACTCCAGAGGTCATCAGTCCCCTAGAACTTAGAACTACTTAAACCTAACTAACCTAAGGAGATCACACACATCCATGCCCGAGGCAGGATTCGAACCTGCGACCCTAACGGTAGCGCGGTTCCAGACTGCGCCTAGAACCGCTCGGCCACTCCGGCCGGCTTTTATTGTTCAACACATACTACTTGAATACGATGTTTATACACTATTAAATTTGCTTAATACATACTTCGACACTATTTGTTGCATACTGTATAACGCTATGTGTTGTATAACATACAGCTACTTCAGTAGCACATTGCATGGATGCATGCTCTTGCTCATTCCCGTCTGCGTGCACTGCTCGGCAGCGGGGCTGCGCACGCCAATGCATAGTGCACACAGCAAGAGCTATGTTTACCTGAACAGGCAGACATGAGAGGACAGCTGATGTTATTACACGTACAGTAGCTTACTTACTCACCATCATTTATCATAACCAAACTACTGATATGCTAGCGCAGCCAGGGGTTCAGCTAGTAATAATAATGACACCATCAACAATAATAATAATTAAATTAGAATAATCATTATTATCTTCATCGTCGCCATCGTGATCCATTACTGGCAAGATATAATCCATGTATAATAAGGAATCGTGTTGAAATGAACATTTATCATAAAGCTATGCACGTAGTGCAGTCTGCTCATACCTGAACTGCCTCGTGATGACTGGGTGTTGTGTGATGTCCTTAGGTTAGTTAGGTTTAAGTAGTTCTAAGTTCTAGGGGACTGACGACCATAGATGTTAAGTCCTATAGTGCTCAGAGCCATTTGAACCACCATACCCGAACAGATTAAAACACAACGGAATCGCGCAGTTTACACATCTGACAATGGGGACATGAGGACAAACAACATAATTTTCGATATATCCACATTATAGTAGTCAAATATCAAAGCAACTGTGATTATATCATCCAGATGTTTACCACAAGCTGTGTTTTGATCACTTGGCCGAAACTTCACATCTACACTTGACTGGGTAATGAGTAAGACAGCAAAGCCTCTCCTATTTTGGAAAATATGATTCGGCAAGTACTCCATGTGTTAAAATACAAGGGTCATTCTATAAAAAGAAGAAATTATTTTTGGAGGATCTATTATGAAAATAAAGTACTTATTTATTTTCCAAAGTAATCACTTTCAAGCTCTATGCATTTACGTCAGCGCTGAAGAAGCTTCTGAATCCCATGTGCAAAGAATTCCAAGAGGCGCGTGCATAACCAGTTACACACTGCTGTCTGATTTCCTCATCATCAGCGAACCTTGAGTCACTAAGAGTCAGTAGGTTAAAAATATGATAATCTGAAGGTGCCAAATCCGGGAAATATGGGGGTTGGGGCAAGCAGGTGAACTTCAGGTATGTCTGTACACATCCACGCGCCTTTCTTTCAGTTCTCATGTCAAATGTTTTGAAACCCACGTCGCACACACTTTCTTGAACTTCAGTACGTCATGAACAATACGGAGCGCTGATCCGACCTAATGTCCATTGTTGTTGCAATACTACTCACCGTATCAACGTATCAACTCTCACAATGTTGTTCTCCGTCACTGCACAGACAGAGCGTCCTGGGCATGGCGAATCTCCAATACTTGTTGCAGCCCGTTTGAACTTAACTGCCCTTTCCTACGCTTGTGTTCGACTCAAGCAACTTTCACCATATTGCACTGCCATTCGACGTTGAATTTCGATTTGTTTCAATCCTTCAACTAACAGAAATCTAATGACACGCCGGTAATCCACGTTGCTCCAAACCAGCAAGATTGCCACCATCTTGTTTCACTGATTCCCAGAATTCCATTCACAAGGGAGGCGTGTCAGCCCTGTTTGAGAACAGCTGTCGGACACCACAGATAAATAACAAAGAAGCACAAACCTTGTCAATGTTTTGTATTTCTTGTACAATGTTTCTGGTCATTTACTCTATGGACCTTGTACATTGTTTCAACCAAATGTTCAGCTTTTTATCAAATAATACCTCATTTATGACTGTTGTGAATCTGCTGGCCATAGTTGTCTGTAGTACGGACTGTTTCTTTAGTGACCCTTGCTTGTGTACTGTTTAGGTTCATTACTCTTTAAACATTCATTTACATAAACGCCGAGTTTCGTAGATAAATGACCTCGACGGGCGGAAGAACAGAGGGCTGTTGTTGTGGTCTTCAGTCCAGACACTGGTTTGATGCAGCTCTCCATGCTACTCTATCCTGTGCAAGCTTCTTCATCTCCCAGTACCTATTGCAACCTACATCTCTCTGAATCTGCTTAGTGTATACATCTCTTGGTGATCCCTACGATTTTTACCCTCCGCGTTGCCCTCCAGTACTAAATTGGTGATCCCTTGATGCCTCAGAATATGCCCTACCAACCGATCCCTTATTCTAGTCAAGTTGTGCCACAAATTTCTCTTCTCCCCAATTCTATTTAATACCTCTTTGTTAGTTACGTAATCTACCCATCTAATCTTCAACATTCTTCTGTAGCACCACATTTTGAAAGCTTCTATTCTCTTTTTGTCTGAACTATTTATCATTCACGTTTGACTTCCATACATGGCTACACTCCATACAAATACTTTCAGAAACGACTTCCCGACACTTAAATCCATACTCGATATTAACAAATTTCTCTTCTTCAGAAACTCTTTCCTTGCCATTACCAGTCTACGTTTTATATGTCCTCTACTTCGACCATCATCAGTTACTTTCGCTCCCCAAGTATCAAAACTCATTTACTACTTTAAGCGTCTCATTTCCTAATCTAATTCCCTCAGTATCCCCCGACTTAATTCGACTACATTCCATTATCCTCGTTTTGCTTTTGTTGACGCTCATCTTATATCCTCCTTTCAAGACACTGTCCATCCCGTTCAACTGCTCTTCCAGGTCTTTTGCTGTCTCTGACAGAATTACAATGTCATCGGCGAACCTCAAAGTTTGTATTTCTTCTCCGTGGATTTTAATTCCTACTCCGAATTTTTCTTTTGTTTCCTTTACTGCTTGCTCAATATACAGATTGAATAACATCGGGGATAGGCTACAACCCTGTCTCACTGCCTTCCCAACCACTGTAACAGAGAGCTATGTGTTCTGAAAATATTTATATTTCGGTTTCAGCGCTTCAGGAAAGATTACTTCGCTGTCTAATGACGAGCGATTATGTTGATACATCACGTTCTGCCGTTAGAACAAGAACGAACACATGGCTGCCATATTTTACCACTGACCACACAGGCGCCGATTCTTTATTCTCAGTACACTGTGATGTCAGAGACAAATTTTTCTTGGAACGTAGTGCGGTACGGATTATTCTTTGGCCTCAAGCGTACCATCTCCCGGCTATGGAGGCCCTGCGGGGAATTCGCTGTCGGCGACAATGAACGGACTGTCAATGGCGCAACGTCCCAGAGGCCCGCCAGCGCAGGGTAATGGTACGGGCGGCGGGCTGCAGGCTATATGCACAGGCTCTCCCCGACAGCCATCAGTCAGCATTAACTATTCCGCATTACTGGCACATGAACGATGAGCCGCACCCGCCTCTGGGATTGTGTGGCAGCGTTCTGCGCTACACGCGCACCGCCATCTATTGACGACCAGTCCTTTCTGCGACTGCACTCGCTTATTAACTGTTCCTAGTCTCTAGTTTTACGCTCCGCAGTTTGCCACAATACGATCTACGACCGAAAGTGTCGGTGCACATCCTCTGCAGCGCTTTGTTATTGGCGTACTCGACGTTGTCTACATTATTGACATTGCTATTTCATTAAATTTCAAAGTATTGAAACTGTATTTTCAAATAATGAGGTGCAAGGTCCACCATTTCGAACTATGGTTAAGATTCAAAAGTATTCTAATTTGCAGAGATATTGTACTACCTACGTTTTCTAAAGGGTCACCTCACATACGTTAATGTCATTTTATAGTTAGTCGAAATAAGGTAACAACGTGAAACATTCTTATGTGGTATAAGCTTAGCCGACATCTTCCGCAAAACTCAAGTCTCGGCACTACTGTACACTGAGGTCACAACACAAAAGTCATTCGATAGCGACATGCACATATGCAGATGGAGGTAGGATATCGTACACAAGGTATAAAAGGGCAGTGCATTGGCGGAGAACTCATTTGTACTCACGTGATTCATGTGAAAAGGCTTCCGACTTCATTATGGCCGCACGATGGAAATAAACACATTCTGAACGCAGAATACTGGTGTGAGCTAGACGTATGAGACATTCTACACTACTGGCCATTAAAATTGCTACACCACGAAGATGATGTGCTACAGATGCGAAATTTAACCGACAGGAAGAAGATGCTGTTTATATGCAAATGATTAGCTTTTCAGAGCATTCACACAAGGTTGGCGCCGGTGGCGACACCTACAACGTGCTGGCATGAGGAAAGTTTCCAACCGATTTCCCATACACAAACAGCAGTTGACCAGCGTTGCTTGGTGAAACGTTGTGTGATGCCTCGTGTAAGGAGGTTCTGTTTACAGCATCACGATGGTCGCATCCGTGTTTGGCGACATCGCGGTGAACGCACATTGGAAGCGTGTATTCATCATAGCCATACTGGCGTATCACCCGGTGTGATGGTATGGGATGCCAATGGTTACACGTCTCGGTCACCTCTTGTTCTCATTGACGGCACTTTGAACAGTGGACGTTACATTTCAGATGTGTTACGACCAGTGGCTCTACCCTTCATTCGATCCTTGCGAAACCCTACATTTCAGCAGGATAATGCACGACCGCATGTTGCAGGTCCTGTACGGGCCTTTCTGGATACAGAAAATTTTCGACTGCTGCCCTGGCCAGCACATTCTCCAGATCTCTCACCAATTGAAAATGTCTGGCCAATGGTGGCCGAGCAACTGGTTCGTCACAATACGCCAGTCACTACTCTTGATGAACTGTGGCATCGTGTTGAAGCTGCATGGGCAGCTGCACCTGTACACGCCATCCAAGCTCTGTTTGACTCAATGTCCAGGCGTATCAAGGCCGTTATTACGGTCAGAGGTGGTTGTTCTGGGAACTGATTTCTCAGGATCTATGCACCCAAATTGCATGAAAATGTAATCACATGTCAGTTCTAGTATAATATATTTGTCCAATGAATACCAGTTTATCATCTGCATTTCTTCTTGGTGTAGCAATTTTAATGGCCAGTAGTGTATTTCGGAGATCGTTAGGAAATTCATTATTCCGAGATCCACTTTGTCAAGAGTGTGCCTGGAATATCAGCGTCGTTTGCATATAGCTGTCAGTGTTAACAGACAAGTAACATTGTGTGAAACAACCTCAGAAATCAATGTGGGACGTACGACGATCGTATGCGTTAGGAGATTGAGGCGAAATACGGCGTTAATGGGCTATGGTAGCAGACTACTGACGCGAGTTCCTTTACTAACAGCACAACATCGCCTTCAGCGCCTCTCCTGGGCTCGTGACCATATCGATTGGACCCTAGGCGACAGGAAAACCGTGGCCCGGTCAGCTAAATCCAGATTTCGGTTGGTAAGAGCTGATGGTAGGGTTTGAGTGTGGTGCAGACGCAACCAAGCGATGGAGCCAAGTTGTCAACAGGGCACTGTGCAAGCTTGTTGTGGCTCCACAATGAGGCTGTGTTTACGTGGAATGGATTGGCTTCTCTGATCCAACTGGACCGATCATTGACTGAAAATGGTTATGTTCAACAGCCTGGAGATCATTCGTAGCCATTCTTGGATTTGTAAGTAAGTGTGGTGTCACACATTCATATAATTGGTTCTCCTAAATGTAAGGATGTAGAGGCCTGTCTCACTAGGGGTAAGATAGATACTGCCTACAGGAAAATTAAAGAGACCTTTGGAGAGAAGAGAACCACTTGTATGAATATCAAGAGCTCAGATAGCAACCCAGTTCTAAGCAAAGAAGAGAAGGCAGAAAGGTGGAAGGAGTATATAGAGGGTCTATACAAGGGCGATGTACTTGAGGACAATATTATGGAAATGGAAGAGGATGTAGATGAAGACGAAATGGGAGATAAGATACTGCGTGAAGAGTTTGACAGAGCACTGAAAGATCTGAGTCGAAACAAGGCCCCCGGAGTAGACAACATTCCATTGGAACTACTGACGGCCTTGGGAGAGCCAGTCCTGACAAAACTCTACCATCTGGTGAGCAAGATGTACGAGACAGGCGAAATACCCTCAGACTTCAAGAAGAATATAATAATTCCAATCCCAAAGAAAGCAGGTGTTGGCAGATGTGAAAATTACCGAACTATCAGTTTAATAAGTCACAGCTGCAAAATACTAACGCGAATTCTTTACAGACGAATGGAAAAACTGGTAGAAGCGGACCTCGGGGAAGATCAGTTTGGATTCCGTAGAAATGTTGGAACACGTGAGGCAATACTAACCTTACGACTTATCTTAGAAGAAAGATTAAGAAAAGGCAAACCTACGTTTCTAGCATTTGTAGACTTAGAGAAAGCTTTTGACAATGTTAACTGGAATACTCTCTTTCAAATTCTGAAGGTGGCAGGTATAAAATACAGGGAGCGAAAGGCTATTTACAATTTGTACAGAAATCAGATGGCAGTTATAAGAGTCGCGGGACATGAAAGGGAAGCAGTGGTTGGGAAGGGAGTGAGACAGGGCTGTAGTCTCCCCCCAATGTTATTCAGTCTGTATATTGAGCAAGCAGTAAAGGAAACAAAAGAAAAATTCGGAGTAGGTATTAAAATCCATGGAGAAGAAATAAAAACTTTGACGTTCGCCGATGATATTGTAATTCTGTCAGAGACAGCAAAGGACTTGGAACAGCAGCTGAACGGAATGGATAGTGTCTTGAAAGGAGGATATAAGATGAACATCAACAAAAGCAAAACGAGGATAATGGAATGTAGTCAAATTAAATCGGGTGATGCTGAGGGAATTAGATTAGGAAATGAGACACTTAAAGTAGTAAAGGAGTTTTGCTATTTAGGGAGTAAAATAACTGATGATGGTCGAAGTAGAGACGATATAAAATGTAGACTGGCAATGGCAAGTAAATCGTTTCTGAAGAAGAGAAATTTGTTAACATCGAATATAGATTTAAGTGTCAGGAAGTCGTTTCTGAAAGTATTTGTATGGAGTGTAGCCATGTATGGAAGTGAAACATGGACGATAACTAGTTTGGACAAGAAGAGAATAGAAGGTTTCGAAATGTGGTGCTACAGAAGAATGCTGAAGATAAGGTGGGCAGATCACGTAACTAATGAGGAGGTATTGAATAGGATTGGGGAGAAGAGAAGTTTGTGGCACAGCTTGACTAGAAGAAGGGATCGGTTGGTAGGACATGTTTTGAGGCATCAAGGGATCACAAATTTAGCATTGGAGGGCAGCATGGAGGGTAAAAATCGTAGAGGGAGACCAAGAGATGAATACACTAAGCAGATTCAGAAGGATGTAGGTTGCAGTAGGTACTGGGAGATGAAGAAGCTTTCACAGGATAGAGTAGCATGGAGAGCTGCATCAAACCAGTCTCAGGACTGAAGACCACAACAACAACAACAACAATCCACCTTCTTCAGTGCGGATGTACAAATGCGTCTGACCTCCTGCGGGGATCTCTGAGTAGCGAGCATGGAGTAAATGGACAGGGACGAAGTAAATATTCCAGAATTCGAAACCAGAACAGCCGTTAGCATGAGTGACATAAAACTAGATATCTTAGGTGTTGTGAATCAACTCAAATCACTTAAGAAAGGCAAGTCTTCCGGTCCAGTTAGTATATCAATCAGGTTCCTTTCAGAGTGTGCAAACACAATAGTGCCTTTCTTAGCAATCATATACAACTACTCAGTTGACGAAAGGTCTGTTCCTAAACACTGGAAAGTAGCACAGGTCACACCAATATTGAAGAAAGGAAATAGGAGAAAACCATTGAATTACAAACCCATATGACTGACCTCAATTTGCAGTAGGATTTTGGAGCCTATACTGTACTCGAACGTTATGAATCACCTGGAAGAAAATGACTTATTAATACACAACCAACACGGATTCAGGAAATATCGTTCTTGTGCAACATAGCTAGCTCTTTAATCCCAAAAAGTAACGAGTGTTGTCGACAAGGGATCTCAGATCGATTCCATATTCCTAGATTTCCAGAAGGCTTTTGATACCGTTCCTCACAAGCGACAACTAATCAAATTGCGTGCAAATGGAGTATCGTCTCAATTGTGTGATTGGATTCGTGATTTCCTCTCAGAGAGGTTCGTAGTGATAGACGGTAAATCATCGAGTAGAATAGAAGTGGTATCTGGCGTTCTGCAAGGTAGTGTCATAGGCCCTCTGCTGTTCCTAATTTACATAAATGATCTATGTGATAATCTAAGCAGTCCCCTCTGATTGTTTGGAGATGACGCTGTAATTTACGGTCTAGGTCAATTCCAATTACAAAGTGATCTAGAGAGAATTTCTGTATGGTGCGAAAAGTGACAATTGCCGAGGTCATCCACATGGGTACTAAAAGAAATCCGATAAATTTTGGGTATACGATAAATCGCACAAATCTGTCAGGGCTGTCAATTCGACTAAATACCTAGAAATTACAATTACGAGCAAATTAAAATGGAAAGACCACATAGATAATATAGTGGGGAAGGCGAAACAAAGACTGCGCTTTGTTGGCAGAACACTTAGAAGATGCGACAAACCCATTAAAGAGACAGCTTACGTTACAGTTGTCCGTCCTCTGCTGCAATATTGCTGCGCGGTATGGGATCCTTACCAGGTAGGATTGACGGAGGACATCGAAAAGTGCAAAGAAGGGCAGCTTGTTTCGTGTTATCGCGCAATAGGGGTGAGGATTTCACTAACTTGATACGCGAATCGGGGTGGCAGTCACTGAAATAAGGTGCTTTTCTTTGCGGCGAGATCTATTTACGAAATTTCAATCGCCGACTTTCTCTTCCGAATGTGAAAATATTTTGTTGACACCCACCTACGTAGGGAGAAATGATCATCATAATAAAATAAGAGAAATCAGAGCTCGAACAGAAAGATTTAGGTGTTCCTTTTTCCCACGCGCCATTAGAGAGTGGAATGGCAGAGAAGTAGTACGAAAATGGTTCGACGAACCCTCTGCCAGGCACTTAATTGTGAATTTCTGAGTAACCATGTAGATGTAGATGACTGCGGATAGGTGGCGCTCGTTGGGAATTTGGTTCGACCATGAGGCGTGCTGAAATAGCTCGCACAGTTGCGATAGTGCTGTGTCTCGGACGGTCCATTGGTTAACGCACACGCCAAGTAAGCAGGAGATCCCGGGTTCGAATCCCTGTCCGTTACACATTTCACCGTTCATTCCGCGTAATGACCCGATGCAGCTGACGTCAGGAATCCATTCGATTTCCTTTCCTTTCTCCCCCTCCTTTCCCCTCCATCTTCAATTGACATATTCTTGAACTTCATGTTCCCAAACAACGATGGAATTTTTATAAATAATAACGTGCCATGTCACAGGGACACAGTTGTTTGCGACCAGTCTGAAGAACATTCTGGACAACTCGATCGAATAATTTGGCTATCCAGATTGCCCGAAATAAAGCCTATCGTACATTTATGGGACATAATCGACAGGCCAATTCGTGCACAAATCCTGCACCGGCAACACTTTTGCAATTATGGACGGCTACAGAGGCAGCATGTCTCAATATATCTGCACGGGGCTTCCAACGATTTGTTGAGTCGATGCCACGTCCAGTTGCTGTACTACGCCGGGCAAAAGGAGGTCCGACACGGTATTAGAAAGTATACTATGACTTTTGTCACGCAGTAAATTTTCAAATAATGACGTGCAAGAGCCAACTTTTCATAAGTGTTTTTATTCGCCGAGTTATTCTACTAGATTAATTTTTAAAGGATCACTTTACTTGCATTAATGGCATTTTACAGTTAGTCGAAATCAAGTAACAGTAACATAAAACATGATAATATACCGCGTAAAATAGAAAGAATTTAGCTAAACTCGTAGCTGATATCTTCCGCCAAATTTCAGTGTCTCTCTGTCTTTCGTAGTCGTGGCAATGTCGGAGATACCGCAACGTACTAGTTTATTATTTACTGACCGTTAGGATAATTTGCGTATATTGTTAAGATAAAAGTTCATAACGAACACTAAAATATTATATACAGTCGTACTCCTCTTTTCACAGTCTGTCCAAGGGTGGTACGCAAGGTATACCTTTCTATTAATAAAATGTTTTACGATGTGCTATTAGATGAAGAAGTTATTGGTTTCAATGAAGCAGCAAAACAGTACCTCTTTGTGTAGTATCCCCTATCGGATGCTTTTCATATCTCAGACCGTGTACGAAGACTCTTCGCGTTATATGATACAGTCTTGTCGGCTTTTGGAGTGAGGTGGACTACGTAGTTGTTCAGTCTTTTTATCCTCTAGCTCTAGCGTTCCTTCATTGCCGTACTGACTCTTTCTGTCATTTCATCCATTGGATATTGTTTGTATTTATAGGTGTGGCGCTCCCATGAAAATACTGTTACGTCCTTGATGAAAAAATTAAGTTTTCCTTAATCGTATACGCTACAAATAATAGGTTTCCAAGTCAAATAAACCATTTTTCACAAGTTAATACCACTGTTAATTTTTTTTAAACTTTCAACAAGTTGTCACGATGTTAATTTAGTAATATCGTGAACCTAAAATTGTCATCGTTTGTTTCTTTTACAGTAATTATGACAAAACAAATTACCAACAATCCATCATAATATTTACTAGCATAATATTCGCGTATACACGGTTATCTCTCATAATGATGATCATCATTATCATCATCATCATCACCACCGTATCATCTGCATTGTTTTTCTTTTGTCTTTCTAAATATTTCACAGAATACCTATTTCCACAATAATTTTGCAATGAGTGGTTTATCTATCTTTGTTTATATCAGCTACAACTATTTTCAATAGTTGTATACAGCATGTACTGAAACTTTTACGCATTACGAATTTCCTGTTGTAGCAGTTATATCCATATTGTAACTTCTCTGGCACACAAATTCCTTGCAACTGTTTTGTCACTGTAAATGGCCAGTCTTTGTACACAAACATTGTCTGCAACTTCGAAATTCATATGAGTTTTAATTTTGGTTGCTATTCCGCTACAGATATGAATTTCTTTAAAGGCAGTCATTTGTGGTATAAAATCATGCGAGATTTTCTATCTAACGCAAAATCAACTCAGTTTTTATTTTAAATAATAATTTATTAATTTTTTAATTTAAATAATTGTTTATGTTGCTCCAGTACACTATTAAACCCAACCACAGGTAAGTGTGTATTCTCCTCACTCATTTCTTTTGTTGTAGGTTCCTATCATCACGAGGAAATTTCGACATAACGAAAAACAGAGGCAACAGCCAACTTGGACAGTACAGCATAAGCTAAACGTGAACAAATCCCTCACGATAAAAGTGACTGTTCTAAACGAACTTATTAATAGTGGCTGGTTGCCGTGTTTACATTTTGGTAAGAGAGTTCCTGTAAAAATAGAGTGGCGTTAAAACTACAACGACAATGTTCTTCGTCGATAATGTAATTGTAATGAAACTGTTACTATTAACTATACTTTAAATTCTTTAGGTGCTTTTTAAAGAGAAACTGTAACTTCTTCTAAACCGTCAGAAGGCCTGGAAAATAATATGAAAGTTTTCGAAAAATGAGACTGTTCACGTGATAAATATGAAGGCCACGAGTGACAGCACAGCGGTTTCACTAACTTAGCCACGTAAACATTGGCTAACTTGGCGGTTTGCCGCGTGGAACTTTCGGGAAACGAGCGAAACCACCATTGAGCCTTCATATTCAGCACATGCTCTCTAAAGCATTTAACTGAAAAGAAGTTAAAGGGCGCCTTATTATTACACGCCTCTTTCAGTTGCTTTCGAATATTTCTAAAAGTCAACAGTCGCATTAAAAAATAACATAGTTCATCAACTTTTCCGTAGAGTAAAAAATATGTATACTTCTACCACGCTTGCCTTAGAATGAAGAACGTGAAATTAGTGTATCACCACACAATTACTCTGTGTGGTTTTTGGGAGAAGTTGTGTTCTTCATTTCAAACTAGCTGAGTCCCCTGAATGTGCTGCGTGTGTATTTATTCCAATCTTCTATCAGTCTACCTCCTCCTAACCTCTCTCTCCTTCTCTGTCCATCTCTACACCCCCCCCCCCCCCTTCAAACCTTTCTCTCTCCGCTCATCTTCGCTCCCCCCTTTTCTGTTCATCTCCTACTGCCCCTCTCTCTATCTATCTCCTTCCCCCTTTGTCAATTTGCTCCTCCATCCTCTGTACATCCACTACTTCCCCCACTGTCCATAACCTTGGTTCAAATGGCTCTGAGCACTATGGGACTCAACTGCTGAGGTCATTAGTCCCCTAGAACTTAGAACTAGTTAAACCTAACTAACCTAAAGACATCACAAACATCCATGCCCGAGGCAGGATTCGAACCTGCGACCGTAGCGGTCTTGCGGTTCCAGACTGCAGCGCCTTTAACCGCACGGCCACTTCGGCCGGCTGTCCATAACCTTCTCCCCCTCTAATTGCATTTCCTCCCTCTCTCTCCGTCCATCTCCACCACCCCCTCTATCCATCTCCTCCTCCCCTTGTCCCTGTTCATCTTCTCTCCTCTGTCTGTCTATCTCCCCATCTTCCCTTTCTCTGTCAGTCTCCTCCTCTCCCTCTGTCCGTACATCTCCTCTTCCCCTAATCACGCTGCCTATCCCTTCCTCCCCTGTCTCTTTCCATCTCCTGCTCCTTCTTTCTCTGTGCATCTCCTTGTCTCCTCTCTTTCTGTCCATTTAACCCTTCCCCATCTCTGTCCGTCTTCCCCTTTTCCCTGTCTGTGCCTATATCCTCCTTCCCCCTCACCCTCCGTCCATCCCCTCTTCCACCCTCCACTCTCCATGTTATCACAGTCACCACAATAGGAAGCTGGCGTTTCTTACACCTTTTGGATTTCTTGCAAGATTCCAACTAACAATTGTACCAAACTTGATTGATATCGTACAAGGGATTTAGTCAAACACATTTCACATATTATATTTAATATTTATGTATTTAACATAATTCACGGATATTTGTACACATAATTCAGCCGTATTTCTAAATAATATCGGGATGCAGTTTCCTTTTCACGCAACTCAATTTTTATGACGTCATATTTTCTGAACTATAAGTTGTAGGATCATATAATTTTGCAGGTACACCCAGCTGCATATGTGCCTACCGTCTGCGAAATGTGTGGTGAACAGAGGTGGTAATAAAGAATTAATAAAGTAAAACGTTATGTATGACGCCGCAGTTTCTCACGCATCCCACTGATTATGACGTTAGATCTCATGAACTATTTGTCGTACGTTGATATATTTTTCTAGGTACATTCAACACCATATGTGAATACTGTCTGCGAAATGTGTTGCGTGCAGAATCAGTAACAAAGAAGTAATAAATTAAAACGTCATGCATAATGCAGCAGTTTTTCACGCATCTCAGTGTTTGACATCGTATCTCCTGAACTATGTGTCATATAGTGATATGGTTCTGTAGATTCATTCAGCGGTAAATGTGCATTCTGCGTGCAAAAAGGGTTGCGAATATAGTAGCAACAAAGTAATATGTTTAAACGTCTTGCATGATGCGGTAGTTTTTCACGCATCTTAGTGTTTATTGTAATTTTTGTGGTATATTCAGTGATATACACTATGTGATCAAAAGTATCCGGACACCTGGCTGAAAATGATTTGCAAGTTCGTGGCGCCCTACATCGGCAATGTTGGAATTCAATATGGTGTTGGCCCACCCTTAGCCTTGATGACAACGTCCCCTCTCGTAGGCATACGTTCAATCAGGTGCTGTAAGGTTTCTGGGGGAATGGCCGCCCATTCTTCACGGAGCGCTGCTCTGAGGAGAGGTATCGATGTCAGTCAGTGAGGCCTGGCACGAAGTCGGCGTTCCAAAACATCCCAAAGGTGTTCTATAGGACTCTGTGCAGGCCTGTCCATTACAGGGATGTTATTGTCGTGTAATCACTCCGTCACAGGCCGTGCATTATGAACAGGTGCTCGATCGGGCTGAAGATGCAATCGCCATCCCCGAATTGCTCTTCAACAGTGGGAAGCAAGAAGGTGCTTAGAACATCAGCGTAGGCCTGTGCTGCGATAGTGTCGCGCAGAACAAAAATGGGTGCAAGCCCTCTCTACGAAAAACACGACCACGCCATAACACCACCGCCTCCGAATTGTACTGTTGGAACTACACACGCTGGCAGATGACGCTCACCGACATTCGCCATACCCACACCCTGCTATCGGATCGCCACATTGTGTACCGTGATTCGTCACTCCACACAACTCTTTTCCACTGTTCTGTCGTCCAATGTTTACGCTCCTTACACCAAGCGAGGCGTCGTTTGGCATTTACCGGCGTGATATGTGCAAGTGCTCGATCATGAAATCCAAGTTTCCTCACCTCTCGTCTAACAGTCATGGTACTGGTAGTGGATAATGATGCAGTCTGGAATTCCCGTATGATGGTCTGGATAGATGTCTGCCTATTACACATTACGACCCTCTTCAACTGTCGGCGGTCTCTGTCAGTCAACAGACGAGGTCGGTCTGTACGATTTTGTGCTGTAAGAGTGCCTTCACATTTCCACTTCACTGCCGCATCAGAAGCAGTGTACCCAGGGATTTTTAGGAGTTTGACGTACTGACGTATGACACAAGAGACACCCAATCACCTGACGATCTTAGAAGTCCGTGAGTTACGCGGAGTGCCCCATTACTCTCTCTGACGACGTCTAATGACTACTGAGGTCGCTGATATGGAGTAGCTGGCAGCACAATGCACCTAACATGAAAACCCTATGTTTTTGGGGGTGTAGTTATACTTTTGGTCACATAGTGTATGTTAATTCAGTCTGTAAAATATGTCACGAAGACATTTACTAGTAAAGAAGTAATAAATTAAAACGTCATGCTTTATGTGACAGGTTTACTGCATGCACAGCGAAAACGTAGTGAGCGATGAACTTTTACCTTTTGATCACTTTGTGGTGGTTGTGAGTGAGAAAAAATTTCGTAAAGATTTGAAATTATGTGTGAAGTTTGTTGGAAGTCTCTAAGTGCTGTCATTCACAAATACTGGGTTACTAAAGCATAGGTATTCTCGCGTCAAGAGCTGTACTGCTTTTGAACACCTGTGCCCACCTGTTTGATAGGTGGGTGGTTCTTTTCTGTCACAATGATTCCTTCCGGACAGTGAGTGATGTGTGTACCAAGGTTGGTTGAAATCGGTCCAGTGGTCTTGGAGGAGATATGCAACATCCATTTTTATTATTTTATGGGTTAGTTACCTAAAGCTCCTGCTGAAAGGTGCTGCCCTCTATATCTGACAGGCAGCTGAGAAGAAAGCACTGTAAAAGTAAATGCTCGTGCCTACATTGTAGCTGTACTACGCCAAGCAAATTAAGGTGTGACCTCAATGCGGCGACTGTGGCGACACACGCCGCGCGGTCCTGTTCGTGCTCCTGTCCAATGCCAGTCCTTTAACGCAGCTGAATGCAGTCAGTTCCAATACTCTACCGAGCAGCCCAGTCTTCGCGTCGCTTTGGTGTCTCCGCTGTTGCGTCACTACAGTGGCGCCGTTGGAAAGGGCTCCAGTTAGATACATTGAAGGGGCGCCACGGGACAGGCTTGCGCCGCCGTAGTCGCTGCACTGAAATCACACGTTCAGTCGTCACTGCGATAGTGGCCTCTATGCTAATGCACACGTAGACTGTTATGTAATGGCAGTGAACCATTTGCAGCATGATTGTGCTTTATTACAACTACATGACCACAAAAACTGTTTCAACGGTTTGAGATGTTTAGATTTCAGGGCGCGTTTTCATCTTGTAACCTACAGCTGTGCCGGCCGGCCCCGGATTTACTGCAATGCTGATATTGAAAGAACTCGTACTTGTAAATTTTTGTGACACATTTATACGGTTTCTTTTCCTTAGCTAAAAAAAAAAAAAAAAAAAAAAAAAAAAATGTGATTATCCATATGGGACGGAAATCAGTAGATGTGATGTACAGGTACAGACAAACATCTGATTACAGTTTCAGAAAAGTCGCATGATTCATTCGGCAGAAAGGGCTTAACAAATTGAGCAAGTCAATAACGCGTTGGCCCTTACTCAAGAATTCGGTTCGGCAGTGATTGACAGTTGTTGGATGTCCTCATCAGGGATATCGTGCGAAAATCTGTCCAATTGGTGCGTTAGATCGTCAAAATCCGGGGATGGTTCTCTCATGCTCATAATGCTCCAAAAGTTCTCAATTGGGGTGATTAGGGCCTCCCGTCGTGTAGACCGTTCGCCGGGTGCAATTCTTTCGACATGACGCCACTTGGGTGACTTGCGCGTCGATGGGGATGAAATGATGGTGATTAGGACAACACAACACACAGTCCTGGAGCGGAGAAAATTTGCCACCCAGCCGGGAATCGAACCCGGGCCCTTAGGATTGAAGCCGGCCTCGGTGGCCGAGCGGTTCTAGGAGCTTCAGTCCGTAATCGCGCTGCTGCTACTGTCGCAGGTTATAATCCTGCCTTGGGCATCGATGTGTGTGATGTCCTTGGGTTAGTTAGGTTTAGTTAGCTCTAAGTTCTAGGAGACTGATGACCTCAGATGTTAAGTCCCATAGTGCTTAGAGCCATTTGAACCATTTTTTGATAAAAAGAGAAATATAAAGTTGTATTAGGCGACGGTTCGACTCCAGTTCAAGCTTAATATTTAACCTATATGTTCTTCCTCACTGGTCATATTAGTTAATTTATATGACATCTGAAAATTAATATAATTAAAAAAACACGTATATTTGCATGAAGTTTTAGTAAATTTCATGTTATTTGACTACTTACCATTTTTAATTTAATTATTAGAACAAATATATTTATAACTAGCGGCAAGTGTATGAAGAAGGGCATAGAGTTTCCCTGAAAACGTAAGCCTGTCATGATTTGCGAAATCCTTTATACGTACAATCTGGTAAGGTACCCGGAACTACTTTGCACCTCGACCTACAGACACAGAAACAAGCCCCATTTGCCAGCTATCCAACGTAGCGGTGAGACGTTGCTAATGTAGCAAGAACGAATAGTGTAGGTGCAAATTTTTTGAATACCACAGAATTTACACTTGTAACAAAAATGAAGGCAACTGCCTTGCCGCAGTGGCTACACCGGTTCCCGTGAGATCACCGAAGTTAAGCGCGGTCGGGTGTGGTCGGCACTTGGATGGGTGACCATCCGGGCCGCCATGCGCTGTTGGCATTTTTCGGGGTGCACTCATCCTCGTGATGCCAACTGAGGAGCTACTCGACCGAATAGTAGCGGCTTCGGTGAAGAATACCATAACAACGACCGAGAGAGCGGTGTGCTGACCCCACGCCCCTCTGAGGATGACACGGCGGTCGGATGGTCCCGGTAGGCCACTCGTGATCTGAAGACGGAGTACTACAAAAATGAAAGTCTGAGCCGGAGTCATACATGTTCGTCTTACGTAGTTCGAATGCTAACCAGCAGATCACCACGAACTCTAACGTATGGTAGCTGCGCACAGGTATATCAGTTACATAATAGACGCGTAATACTTCTCTCGCCATTTTCTCGTAATTGTCAGAGCAGTGCACCTTACTAACTGCACATTACGTTTTTTAACGGCCTACTGAAGGTGTAAGAAGTGAGACGTAAATCCGTGATCCCTTGTGCGACACAGCAGAGTCTGAACGGCCCACTGCTCGCGGCAGCCTTCCGCCGTTGCGCAGACCTTCGCATTTGGTGGCGAGCGCCCGGCTGGGCTGGCGCTGGGGCCTTGACACGGACAGCGCTCGCACACCTGACCCACTCACCTTGCTCAGTTTCGCGGATTTCCTCCGGACAGAACGGAGCGAATGGCCGCTTATGAAATACGGTAACAAGGCCGCGACCTCGGCGAAAGAGGTCTGCGTGCCGCCACGGCGTGGGCCACACAGGCGACGGAGGTCGCCCGTTGCGTCACCGCTGCGCTCCAGCAGGCAGACCGACACCAAACCCAGCTGCAGCTGCAACGCCGTGCAGGCCAAAAGGGGGCCTGTCCGAGGCAAAGGGCGAGGAAGCGGTGTCGGTGGCAGGGGCACGGAGGTGAGAACGGGGGAAGGTGACAACGATGGAAGGAGAAGAAACGGGTACTCAGTTGGACAAAGTTTGTGCCTATCGACGCCAACATGGTCTTGCGTACTCGGCGCGCCGCTCACAGCTACGCGGGAGACAAGACAAGACACTCGCCTCCGGGCGAGCTCGCTTGCATCGTTCGCTGTCCTCGACGGAGGGGGGCGCCTCGTATACACGTCACCAGAGGACGCTGAATTCACGTGACCTCACTGTCTGCGACTTGTCGCGTCTGTAGTTTCCTGCGAGCGGATCAGGATGGGAGCTAGACGCTAAATCCAGTAATGAGGTTGCTCGTCCAACTCGAAGTCTGGTGCTGGAAAACAAGCTGGAAATTCTTTGCAGATATAGTCTGTCGGTAAACTGAGGAGCGAGCGAGCGAGTCCCCACTCTGCCAACCCAGCTACGTCACAGGGCGCTTCTACAGGCAGTTTCAAAACGTAGTACCGGCCCTGCCTTGGCGCGAGCTTTAAATCTGTGCCGACGCCGTGCACAGATACGTCTCGGCTGTGTTCATTTTTAGACAAATGCTTTAAGACCATAAGAATACAAAAAACGATTGCTTCTTCCGAAACACAACATTATAGAGTAAAGAATATAAGAATGGAAGTCAGGATTATACTACAAACTTAGAACCGAATGCCTGTTCATGTGAATGTATTTTATGTTCCTCTATGGCTATTCGTGAAACGAACCCCATATAATGAAATCAATCTGTAGAATTTAAGGCTTGTTCTTACTTTGTGTTTATACTAAAAGGTAGAAGTTTTCTTTGAAGGACTTGAAACACGAAGAGTCTTTAAAAAGTAACAAAATTTATAATTTTGTGTGTTGTATTAGTCCGATTTGCACAACTTTGTCACTGTCTTCGTAAACATGTCTCAAAAGTAGGTGTAGAATGTAATACATATTGGGTAATTCTCTGTTGTCATCTGTCAAAAAGGTTACATGTGTTTTGGTAGCATCAAGGATTATTTGTTTTGTATAAAAACAGATTAGAGAATCTGTATTAAATTTTGTTATAGGAATGGAATAAAGTGTATGAAATGATTAGAAATGTTAAATATTGCTTTTGGTGAGCCCGTTATGAGTGAACCAAGAACATACAAGTGGTATAAACATTTCAAAGCAAGCCTCAAAGGACAGCAGTTTTACAAGCACGGATGATATTAAAAACGCACAGTTAAGGGACCTATAAACCATCCCGAAGAAACAGTTCCTAAAGTATTTCTGGAATTGGAAAAAGCACAGATACAAGTGTATAGTATGTAATGGGGAATATTTTGAAGAGGATAACATTGCTGTAGATTAACAAATAAAGTTCTTACCAAAAAATAAAAATTAATATATCAACGCACGTCGTACGTTAAGCTTTTTGCTTAGAAGGCCAGAATCGATGTACATGTTTCGAAGAAAATCTCAGCAATGTTTAGAATAGCTATTGAGCACGTATTTCAAGCAATATGCCTCAGAATCAGGTGAATAGTGACAGAGATGGAGATTTAGTGTTCCATAAGCATCAAAGGTCTTCCGTGATTTTGAAACTGTCTATAACGATCGGTTTCCTCCCAAGGTTATTAGTTTTCCTTCGTGGCGATTCCACTAAACCATGCGGCTTCTTTTCGCGTTCTATTGGACGAGGCTGACGTTTGCATAAATTGCAGCCCTTTGATTGGGACTGGTAATAATTAGCCAATAGTTCCTTCTGGGTCGCCTCTTTAATGCACGCTTTAATAACATTAGAGACGATCGAACGCTCGTTACTCCGCAAATACTTCCTCTTCCTCGTATTCTGCATTTTTTCTTGCAGTGCTAGACGATTATCCATCATTCCCGCATATCGAAATATATCAGTAAGTGTATAACGTTAACTGACTGACACTGGCAACTAAGATACCACGAACAGAAACGACGTATATCACTACACGCCGATCTACACCGCTAGACAGGTAACGAGGACCAGATTTTGGGTGCCCCTGTAGGACGGTGGCAGAGTTCTTCCGGGAAAGGCCGCTTCCCCCACCAAAAGCGCTGCTCGCTCTTGAATTTACAGACAGACTATAAGGGAACTCGGTGGGATAAAGGACGTTTACTTCTGATGAAATAGCTGAGACGAAACACGAGGTAGGATAAGACCACTGTCGAACCCTAAGAGGCACCAACACATTGAATGTAGGTTGTGCAATCCTGCATGTACCCTGTGCAGCTAAGTGCCACGAGATACTAAGTCCCGTCCCGAGGGCAGAGTAACTCAGGTCCAGCGTCTGAGGCAACTGTCGAAGGAATCCCCCTAGCAGCACCAGCGGCCCTGCTTATATAGGCTCGTCTGATGCAAGCCCCCGCGATCACGCGCGTCTCCCGTGTCCTGTCGCCGTTCCAGAACATTCTGTCGTATCTGGTCACGTAGCTCCAGCGTCCCTTACCACAAAAACACTACCTTTCCTGCTTCTTAGCGCCCTGGCTGACGTTAGGTTGCTTTCCTACACGTTCATCTTATGCAATCTTATGCACTTCTACTCACGTCCGCGACCCATTCGCGACAGACTCTGGTTGGCGCGTCTTATTAAGTAGCCTTTGACCCATTTATTTATTCATCTAATCGTATGGTGATTTTATACAATATACAGTTGATAAAAGGCAAGTGATTTTATACAATATACATATGATATAAGACAAGATTAAACCTTAAAGTCCGTGTTTTTCAACCAAATAATTAAGCTGGGTGTGAGAGTGAACAAGTCGTCGGGAATTCCAGGGTATGAAAGAAGTGGACAGTGTTGGACTAAATGTTCAATTTTCTGCTCTTCTTCATTACGTTCACACATTGGTGAACTGATCCAACCCCATTTGTACCTGAAGTAGCTACAACAACCATGTCCAGTCCTTAAACTGTTGAGGCGGCATCAGAGGTTCCTCGGTAGGTCAAAACCTTTTGGCTTCTTTGTGGGATCAAGGTAATGGGCTCTTGTTCCCAATGTTTTTGTTGTACATCAAACAGAAGAACACGGTCAGAGTCCCATAAGTTCATCGCCATGTCTTTGCTGGATGGAGGTGCGGTTTTGACCCTATTCTTCGGAGAAGAGGTGGTGTAGCTATATTCCATCGATTACCCTTTCGATTCCGGTTCGAAGTGAAGAGCCCATATTTCATCGCCTGTGACGATGTTCGACAAAAAATTAAATTATCACCATCAGCCTCGTAGCGCGCATGCAATACCCCACAGATCGTCCTTCCTTGCACTTTATGGTCTCCTGTTAGGCGGTGAGGAACCCAGCCGGCATACACTTTTGAATACCCCAACTGGTGGGCAAGGGTGTCGGCACTACCAACAGTGATGTCTAGCTGAGCACTCTCTGGTGAGAGTGTCCGCACGTTCCAGCATTGCAACAGTCACAGCTGCGTGCGGCCGGTCCCCACGCGAGAGATCGTACACATTTGCCCGACCTGGCTGCGCTGTTGAGAGACACCCCGTCCGAAGACTCACTGTACTTTTCTTCAGTGCCAGGTCTCCGTAGACATTCTGCAAGCGCATAAGAAAATCTGCGATGCTCTCGTTTTCCGCCAAAAGAAACTCAATGACAGCGCTCTGCTTGGAACACACCACCGTCACAGACACCATTTTGAATGCTATGTATAGCGCCGTCATCTATCAAAAATGGTTCAAATGGCTCTGAGCACTATGGGACTTAACATCTATGGTCATCAGTCCCCTAGAACTTAGAATTACTTAAACCTAACTAACCTAAGGACATCACACACATCCATGCCCGAGGCAGGATTCGAACCTGCGACCATAGCAGTCGCGCGGTTCCGGACTGAGCGCCTAGAACCGCTAGACTTCATCTATCGGAACTTCATGAAACTAAATGGGCTAAAGCGGAAATATTCGACGATCTCCCACAATAAATTCCATACTTTTTCGACCGAAATTGGCGGAGAAAAAGAGTGTTACGTTACTTATCGAAAGCCCCCCATAAAAAGTTAAGTAGGCAGAATGTCGGAGCTCAGTGTACTAATAACTGCTCTAGAGGTGAGATTAGGTGAAGTTCACATGTTGTCAAAGTACGGCCGGCCTTCACGGACGCAGTACCAAGTAGGTCATCTATATTCTCTCAGAGTTGGCCAATGTAATTTTGCTGTGTTCGACATCAACGCAATTATTAAATTCGCAGCACAAATTAATCTGACCGCCAGAGGATATCGAAAGTGTTACAAACTCATCTTCAAAGTAAAGACTAACGCCCCGTCGGAGGAAAAGTCGTTGAAAATGCAGCATTGAAGAGGCAGAATGCAGTCCGCATGCAAATCGTTTCCGAGACAGGTGTAAAGCCGTCGGCACACGGACCGTGCCTTCGAACGGTGAGCGTTTAGCGTGCCGAGCTTCTGACGTCACAGCACGAAATAGCTCGCCAGGGAGCCTCCCCGCTCGTGCAGAGCATTATCTAGCAGCCGGCCGGAGTGGCCGAGCGGTTAAAGGCGCTACAGTCTGGAACCGTACGACCGCTACGGTCGCAGGTTCGAATCCTGCCTCGGGCATGGATGTGTGTGATGTCCTTAGGTTAGTTAGGTTTAAGTAGTTCTAAGTTCTCTGGGACGTATGACCACAGCAGTTGAGTCCCATAGTGCTCAGAGCCATTTGAGCCATTATCTAGCATGTTAGTTATTGCGTTTGAACGTCGACCAATGAGATGGAGCAACACCACCTACGTCTCATGCAAGCCATCGCTTTTCAGTGCATAGTCACGAGGTGCCATAGTGGCTTTCATTTGAAGCCCATACGTATGTGTGACGTTTCTCGGCACCAGCAAATTAAGAATATCTGAGAAACCCGTCGTTATTTGTATGATTCGTTGTAATGAAACGACGAGAAACGTCATATTCGATATTAAACAATTATTGTAACTTGCGTATTATGTAAGTATATCGTTTCAAGGCAACGGCACCGATGAAGATTCTTCAGAAACGCATTATTCTGGGTACAGTTTGTTATAAATTGAATGGCAGTTAGTAACATATCTACGATTAAAGCTTTCAGGAGGCAGTAATGAGCAAAGTATTGACATTAATCATTCATAGCCGGTTTAGCACAATTAGTAGTGTCATAAAGTAACAGTTGATGTGTTGCTGATTAGCGTTCCACTGGATTCAAATATTTTTTTGCTAACCTTCGTGTTTTCTAATAGGTTCTGATACTTTCTTATTAATTTAATAAAATTATAATCTGTAATATTCGATGTTATGTATATGTACGTACGCTCTTTCCGTGGAGTGAGTTTGTTCGATTGGTTTAATCTACAAGACAACTTGCACTACTTCCAGTAATATATTTTCCTTTTCTTTTCAAATTTTTTTTTACTTCATATGCTGTAAAGATTCTGCTACTGATTAGAAACAGTGATCAAATAAGAATGACCTTAGGATTCTACTGAAAAGGAGAATGATGGAATAACTTTTATCTCATGCGGAGAATTATTGTAAATTTGTATCTCAGTATTTGTAACGGAACTTTTATAAGCTGACGCCTTTATTGACTGCATATAGTAGTGTTCTTTCTTTATGCGCGAGATCATGTTCACGGGTTTTATCCCTGCCATTTCTTAATCGCCCGTAGTTGCACGAATTTCGATGCAGACGTGCAGACAAACTGTGGTGCGGTTAATGTGTCTGGGAAGCGTTCTCGATAAATGCATCCAGCGACTAGTCGATTACACTCAGCTATTCCATCCATTAAGTTCATGTCTACAAGCTGACCGTTTGTATACCATTCCTTGCTTCTCTTTTGATAGCTAGCGCTCGAATGAGGAAATCTTCACATTCTTTTCCAGTACTCTCGTGTGGAACACCACCTAGCGGCGTACGATGACGTTTGCGGTCATGGGTTGCTAAGTAGTTATCAATATTTATGATGTGCTCCACTTCGCCTAGAAGTTTGTCGCAACATATCTGGAATATTCTTATGTCTGTCCAGTCGGCCATATCAGGTCAGACCCCTCAGCTGCTGGGCTTAATGCGAGACCCTTTGTTACGAGACAGCATGTGAGGCATTCCAATTGCTGCTCATATATCACTCAAGACTAAACTTTCGCTTAAAATAATTAGGAGAGTTACAGCTGTTTGGCACCGTGGCCCACCTCAACCATCGGCCCGGCAGCTACCAAAGCAGCAGTCTCCATCTTCACACTCACAAACGCCAACCGAATGCGACAGGCCGACTGCTGTGCAGTCACTTGTCGCCACCGTACACCCCACTCACCACTATGCAGAACTTGGTGGTGACAAACTCTATGCCACTACAGTGCAAGTCTATCTGCCACTGTCGTAAAGACCTAGCGAAAAGCTAAGAAAAATGTCTCCGAGTCAATTCTCAATGCAACGACCATATTATTAGTTCTCATTTTTATTCATAGTGTGGAAGGAAAGATATCAACGGATACACAGTTACGTTTCGTAACGAATAACAGAATCCAATTTGCTGAAATCCCAAACACATCTAACTGGAGAAGTAAACTAACGATTGGGCTATTTCATTTACCATCCTGCAGTTGGTGTACGTAATATTTTAATTTTTTAAAAAAATTACTTGTGGTAAAGGCCTTATCGACCTTACGCCTGCTATACGAGCCCATCCATTTCTTTCCATCGAGTGCACTGTTTGCTTAGTTGGTGTTGACTTTCATCCAAACTGTGCCCTCCAGGATGTTATCTAGCCACCTAATTCTGGGTCTTCCTCTCGTTTCACCTGTTACCCTGCAGAATATTGCTATAGGTCGTCTATTCATCGTCATTCATGTTATCTGACCAGATCTATTCAACCTTCTTTTCTTTGGCACTTCAACGTTGATAAGCTGTTTGTACAGTTCTCTTAGTTCTTTATTTTTCTTATCGTCCTTTCCATGTTATTTTCGTCAAATAAAGTTATAAAAGAATTTCTTAGTATTTTTCTTTAAGATATTAATAGTATTTCTTCAGCTTTCTCTCTAAATGTTAATGCTTGACATCCATATATTACTCGTATAATAGATGACTGATACAGCTAAAAAGTGTTTTGTTCGCTGCTGCTAGACGGGCCATCTTTTTCTATATCCGTTCCGTTGTTGTTGTTTCTGAAAAGACGCCCTAAGTACTGGAAACGGAGAGCTATCTCGAATCCATCAACAGTCAAAGGTGCATCACTTAGGATTTTCTTTCTTGTGACCAAATGTTCTGTCTTCTCTTCATTCTCAGATAATCCTGGTTTCTCAGAGGTTTTGTAGTAACATTTAAGTAGTATTTTAGTTTGTGTTAGCTGCAAATGATGCTCTCAAGTGCACTTACTTTATGATTAATAACTGCGATCAATATTAATCAGATTTACAATGTAACTCTAACGAAATACGTCACTACAAGATGTTTGATCTGTTTTTAACTGCAAGTTCGGTGTTGTAACTATTGCTTTACGTTACTTATTCACATAGACTGACGAGAAGGAATAAATTCAGTTTCAGATGACTGTTCCATGTTGGTAAAGACAACGGTAAACAGAGAGAAACGGTATAAGACCGGGAAGAAAAAGAAAGTTGGAGAAAGAATGCTACTAGAACGAAAGAAGTTGCAGTGTTGTGTGTGTGGTGGAGAAATGCATTGTGTGCGTTGCTCGAAATCATCTACTGGTGGAAGTTGGAGGGCAGAGTAGAGAAGAGGGTGGAATGTGCAGTCGGAGAGCACCCATTTCAGCAAACAAGCTCACAGTTACAATATGTAAGCAAAAAGAAGCGTCAAGCGTACAAACTAAACAGTACGGTTGTTGTAGCTTCAAAAAAATTCGTTATTTCTTGCAGCTCATCTGGTGTAAATGAATAAAAGACCCTGCCGCCATGGAAACGCACGTTTTTCGGTTATTACGAACCTTATCATAATTATTTATGATAATGATTCTACCTCAGCTATTTGATTTGGCAATATGGAGCACGAAATCGAAAGTATTTTCGTTCTCAGCGCCAGTTTGCTAATTAACGCCAGATACAAATTCACATTAGGGACTTAACAAACTGGTCATTTACAAATGCTGTTGATACGCAATGCACACGCTCCGCCAGCTGGATTCAGAGGAGCAAGAGAAATTAATTAATGATCAAACTCTGACGCCACATCTGTGATGGAAACTGAATAGCTGCGTTACCATTTGTACATTGGTTTTGTCGGGACTGTAGTAAGCATATGTCTGCCATTTCTTTCAGTTTTCCTATGGTTATTAGACCTTTCTATCTCATTATCTGTATATAAAAGTTATCAGATGACGTCTCTGAATCTCTAATTTTTGGCGTGTACCGCATCGAATAACATTCCTCCAAATGACATGGAAATGCCAGTTCCCACAATATTAAGGTTGATATAATTTGTCATTCTAATATGTCCGTTTCTTCGTTACCTGTGAACCTCTAACTGATCACAAAGCTGTACATGGGAGAATACCCTTTCTGTTCCGCTGGAATTGCTGCGTGACTGTTTATTATTATAAGGTTAATTTCGGCGCTAGCATACAACCAACACTGCTCTTGATAAAAGGAGAAATTCATCTCACTCTCCACCACTAGTCTACGGGTGAGTATACTAGGATGGGTTTACTCAACTTATATTGGGGTAGTTGCTGGTCTCCCTTAGATATCGAGTACCCTTCATTGTTTATTCAAGAGCACGTGATTCCAAGAACTAAAGCGGGCCGTTGCATGTTCGACCCATCATAGAGTGTTGGTTCTTTCAGCAAATTACCAGTCAGTAGTTGGGCAAAGTCGTTTTCAGTTGGGAATAAATGGGACGGGATTTCCAGTTCTCTGGCCGGAGTGGCCAAGCGGATCTAGGCGCTTCAGTCTGGAACCGCTACGGTCGCAGGTCCGAATCCTGCCTCGGGCATGGATGTGTGTGATGTCCTTAGGTTAGTTAGATTTAAGCAGTTCTAAGTTCTAGGGGACTGATGACCTCAAACGTTAAGTCCCATAGTGCTCAGAGCCATTTGAACCATTTCCAGTTCCGGCACTTCCCATACAGCCAAGGGAAACCTGCTCCATGAAATTTGTGTGAACTGCCGGGTGTCAATAGCTTGCTGCCACAATACTTCGTCCCACAGCCTTCTGGCCACTTTCGGGTGTGTGCTAGTGAAAGTATGTCACACAGGGAACCTCTCGAAAAGCTTTGTTAGAACCGTGTCGTTGGAAACATTTTTCATTTTTTCCTGTTTCTCATTGTCCTAAGCAAAAAATGAAAAGAAAAACAACAGCCTTCCTTCGTATGTGCCTTAGATGCCCGCCCGGCTAGCCGCACAGTCTAACACGCTGCTTCCCGAGCGGGAAGGCGTGCGGGTCCCCGGCAAGAATCCACCCGGCGGGTTAGTGTCAAGGTCTGATGTGCCTGTGGATTGTTTTTAAGGCGGTTTTCCATCTGCCTTGGCGAATGCGGGCTGGTTCCCCTTCCTCCGCCTCAGTTACATTATGTCGGCGATTGCTGCGCAAACACTGCCTCCACGTACACCTACACCATAATTACTCTACCACGCACACATTGGGGTTACACTTGTCTGGTATGAGACGTTCCCGGAAGGGGGGTGTCTACTGGGGGCCGAACCGCACAATAACCTTGGGTTCGGCGTGGGGCGGCGGTGAGGTATGTGGACTGCTGTGGCCTGTAGTGGGGTTGTGAACCACTGAGGGCTACGGTGGGACGAAGCCTCTCCGTCGTTTCTAGGTACCCGGTACAATACACAATACAATGTGTCTCATGTGCGCATATGAGGCGTATATGCGTTTATAGGGCATTGTTTACAGTGAGCAAAGAGGAGCAACGAGAAACAGACTGTCCGATGCCAAAATTACAGTTGACATGATTAAAAATATTAAAAAAGTAACAACAGTGGGTTAAAATTTGAAGATATTCTAATGAAGGCCATGACGTACTGTTTCATCAACAAACAGGAGAACTGAAAGCTATATCTCCGGCGCAGAAAAGAGAAGTAAGAAATCGAGCGTGACAGCGCCAAAAGAGTGACTCTAGCATCGTTTCAGTTTAAGTTTGGCCATTTCCATATTTTCCGACTTTGTACCTGAATGGACATTATCTGTGCGGCACGGAGGAAAGTGGGGAAGTTTCACACCAGACATGGAAAGGTCCATATTCAGTCTTCAGTTGTTACTAGGATTGTTCTTTCGGAGGATATAGGTAGGTGTGCCCTAGAAAAGTGTGACAGGGCCACTATTATTCTCTTTATACACAAATGATGTGATAAACAGGGTGAAAAGCGATTCACGGCTGTTTGCTGGTGAAACTGTCGTATACGGGAAGGTATCGTCGTTGAGCAACAGTAGGAGGATACAGGATGAATAAAACAAAATTTCTGGTTAATGTGATGAATGGCAGCTAGCTTTAATGTAGAAAAATGTAAGTCACTGCGGATGCGTAGGAAAAACAAATCTGTAGCGCTGTGCTACTTGACACAGTCACTTCGATTAAATTTCTATGCATAACGTTGCCAAGCTACAGGGTGACAATTATTGAACTATAAAATGGTCACAACACCTGAACGCTTTGCATTAGGACGTTCAAATAGCATGGTTGGCCGCGGGGCATGTTGGGAATTAGTATGCGCTGTATGGTTTGGTTTAGCGACGAAGCCCACCTTCATTTGGATGGGTTCGTCAATAAGCAAAACTTGACGGATTTGAGGGACTGATAATCAGTATTTCGCAATCGTCGCTTCACTCTCAATGCGTGAGTTCAGTCCCGTGTCCGGCCATCCTGCTTTAGGTTTTTCGTGACTTCCCTAATTCCCTCTAGGCAAAAGCTGGGATGATTCCTTCGAAAGGGCACGGTCGACTTCCTTTTCTAATCCGATGAGACCGAAAGCCTCGCTGTCTGGTCTCCTCCCCCAAAACAACCGAACCGCAAAGGGTGACTGTGTGGTGTGCAGTGTCGAGCCACGAAATAATCGGCGCAATATTCCTTGATGGCACGGGGACTACCGAACGGTACGTGAAGGTTTTGGAAGATGATTTCATCCCTATCCTAAGTGAGCCTGATTTTGAGAAGATGTGGTTCGTGCAATACGTAGCTCGACTCCATCGAAGCAGAATAGTCTTTGAAGTCCTCTGGGGACCGCTTTCTGACTCTGGGGTACCAAGAGGCCACTGACATGGGCCGCCATATTCTCCGGATCTGAACGCATGCGACTCGTTTTTGTGTGACTTCATTAAGGATAAGGTGTACAGCAATAGCCCTAAAAACATTGCTGATCCGAAAACCGCCATTCAGGAGTTCATCGACAGTATCGATGTTCCGACACTTCAGCGGCTCATGCAGAATTTCGCTATTCGTCTGCACCATCCGCACCACATCATCTCCATTGATGGCATGCATATCAAACATATAATTACCTAAATCCGAATATCTGTAGTGACGTTGACATGTAGAATAAAGTGTGTGCACGCAGTTATTTCGTAACTAAATTACTTTTTATCATGTAGTTCAATAATTGTCCCTCTGTCAATAAACCGGGATGAGCATGTCAGGCTGGTAGAAGGGACTTCGTTTTATTAGAACGATTTTGGGATTGTGTAGCTTATCTGTAAAGGAGACGACTTATGGAAGGCTAGTGCGGCATATTCTTGAGTACTGCTCAAATGTTTGAGGTCCCCACCAAAACGAATTGAAAGAAAAATGGAAATGAGCGTTTGGCGTTATTCGTCGGCCGCCTTGGTGCAGGTCTTATTACATTCGACGCCACATTGGGCGACCGGCGCGATGATGAAGACAACACAACACCCAGTCCCTGAGCGGAGAAATTCCCCGACCCAGCCGGGAATCGAACCTGGGTCCCTCAGGACGGCAGTCCGTTACGCTAACCCCCTTTTTTCTTTTTGCATTTTGTTCGTTGTTGTTCCGTGTACTTGATCGTAGCGGACGTCACATGACATCCACTAAAGTTTGTTGTTCATCCTTTCACTCTGTCTTTTTTATTACGGAGACCAGCCTGGTCTCTGACAGAACACGCTGAGCTACCGTGCCGGCACCATTCAGCTCTCATGGCGGACAATTGAAGGAAGACATGTTAGATTTGTTACCGGTAACTTCGATCAGCTCGCAACTGTTATGGAGAATCCCTGGAGGGAAGGCGATGCTGTTTTCGCTAGGTATTATTGCGGATAGTTAGACAACCGGCATCTGAGACCGACTGCAGAACGATTCTGCAGCCACCTACTTAAATTTCGCGTAACGGCCACGAAGGTGGATGAAGGAAGTTAGAGCTCGTACAGAGGCTTACGCACAGTCGTATTTCCTTCGTTGTATTTGAGAGTGAGACAGGAAAGGAAAGTACTGCTAGTGCTACGTGGTATTCTCCGCTATGCATCTTACTGTGACTTGCGGAGTAAGATGTAGATTGTACACGAAGAAGCTGTAAACGTTTTTAACATGTGCTGCTATATCCTGAGTGTTTCGGGTGCTTCTATAGCGACTTGCTGTTCACGACGTGCTCACGACACATTGGAGAATTACATCTAGATACAGAGGTAAGTTCAGTTCTGAAAGTTACTTGTTTGTTCTGTAGCAGCTGCAATGTGACGTAAATCACATTTTGATGTAATAATCTAGTCGAACGTGCACGTGAATTCAAAAATATTATTTGTGTAAAATGCGTGCGATTAGGCTTTTGTGTACCTTTGTGAACGCGAGAAAGACATGAAATGAAGTGAAGTGAATCGGAATATTGCGACTGATTTGTAGCCTATGAATACTTCAGCGACCAACTGTGTTAATTATTTACGTTTTTACGTAATTAATTTATTACAAGTTTGAAATAATTCATATGAATATCTAATATTAACGCTGTTTTGGCTGATTCCATTTCACTTTTATTGCGATGTGTAAATTCTAATTAACTGTTAATTTTCCACTTAATGGATCTCTTTGTAGTCAGTTGTTGGTTGCTATATCGGCGGACTATGATAATTTTGAAATTCCCTATAATAAACAAAACGATCTACTTGAATTCAAACCCAGAAGAACAGAGGAATTCTGCAAGCAAGAAAAAGACATGACAAAAATGAATAAATAAATAAATTATTCTATAAATTAAAAAGGAGACAGATAGGCCTTCAGCCAATATAGAAGCAGAAGAACAACAAAAGAAGCATCGGTGTCAATCAAGAGCGCTTCCACCAGAGTATACCCGACCTGATGCAGCAGATCATTAACCTTAGCTTACAGTCTTAAGGCTATATTCTAGAAGATCAAACTGGGAAGGACACACTACGTTTGCGTGTATTGTATTGTATGGAACCGGGGACCTAGAAACGACGGAGAGGCTACGTCCCCGCCGTAGCCCTCAGTGGGTCACAACCCCACAACAGTGATTGCGTGTAGTAAGTGTAACTTTCATGTGTCTAAACAAGAGAATAAATTAATTCCGAGAAGTTCACGAAAAAGGCTACACTGTATTAGATGTAATTAGTTAATGTGTACGAAACCATGGATTTCTCATTTTTAATCCTATAAATCCTGTCACTGTACCATTAAAATGTTAAAATATTTTACTAAATAAAGTGTTCAGTTCCTTAAATGCCTTTTATCACAAATATTCGTAATTATATCTGACAAGTATAACACATCTTATATTTGACCTATGTGCTCTATAACACTTCATCACTGGTTACAAAATATGATTTTTGATTTTTTTCTTTCATGTACCAATTTATTTTGGTATTGAGGGGTTAAGTTCGACGGCGAGAGGAATAGGCTATTTGCAGGCATCGGGTTTCACCCTCTCCCTTCTCTCATCATCATCATCATCATCATCATCATCATCCATCATCATCATCATCATCGTACAAGATATGCACAACACTATACTGCACACGCATCTATTACACTTAGCTACACTCTACAAATTCGCATACAATTCCGAAAGAAAAGGGGCCAATGTGTGCGAAGGAAGATCGTCCTTTCCGCTAGGCGGCTGCATCCACGCCGTTGGATTTCCTACCCAAGTATGCCATAGAACAGTTACGTTTAATAGAAACTAATAACGTACGGTGTTACTATAAAATGTTAAGATTAGGTGGGTAGAGCGAGTAACTAATGGAGAGGTACTGCATCGAATCGGAGAATAAAGAGCTTTATGGCACAACTTGACTAAAAGAAGGCGACAAGTTGATAAGAAGTATCTCAAAACATCAAAGAATAGTCAGTTTAACAAGTAATCTACAACCCCCGAAATATCACTCACAGCAGGTTCCTGAAAACAATATTAATCTAATTGCAGCTCGCATAGGAGCACGTATGCAATCTTTTTTTTTTTTCGTGCATCGTGAGTTACTGGCACTATAACAAATCTTAACATGTGGTACGATGTGAAGTACCAGGTGCCACACACTCCAGAGTGGTCTGTAGAGTACAGAGGTACACTATCTGATTCAAGGTATCCCGGACACCCATTAGAATACATTAACACGTAGTGTGCCCACTTACCCCCTCCCCCCCTCCCAACCCCCGCTCGTCGTTGTGATAGCTTTAAATCTGCTAGGGAAATTTTCAGTGTCTATGGTAGATTGGCAATCCATTCTTCCTCAAGACTGTAATGTTGGGTACGCTGGAGTCTGGAGCTAAGTCAACGTACTATCATTCCAAATTTGTTCCTTGGGTCGAGAGTCTGGCAAGCCAGTTCCTTTTCACAAATTGCGCGCAAGCAGTTACCTCACAGAACATGCTTCATGACAGATTGCATTGTCATGCTGATAAAAATAGTTACTATCTCCGAATTGTTCCTCTACTGCAGGCAGTACATAATGCTGTACAATTTGTTCACATCCTTTTTCATTTAGCACTTTCTTAAGGGCAATACATGGACCATATACTAACGACAAGGAACGCCTCATTACCGCAACACCATCTCTTTTGCATTTCACTGTTGTCGCTATACAAGTTGGCCCAATAAGTTGCGACTAATTTCGAGGAGTTGTAGAGGGTATCTTGAGGGATAGGAACTGGTGTCCTGGAATCCTTTAAAAATCTCCTATGTTTTCCAGTATACAAGAGGAAAATGAAGAGCACATGGAAAGCCATATCCGAAAGCGGCATTCATCAAGACAACAGAGCGTCGGAATCATAGGATTCAAGGCTTTTCTACGCAGCCGCTAGCTCCATCTCCTCCACTGGCGATCACAGCAATCAGTCGCGATCGCCGAATCACGAACAAGGTCGCGCGACCTTCCGCCTACGGTCCCTCATTGTACAAAGTCACGTTTTAGAATGAAATTACAATTAAATCACTACGCTTAGCGACACACAGGCGCTGATATATGTCAACGGGGACAGGTGAAAATGTGTGTCCCAATCGGGAGTCGAACCTGGGAGCTCCTGCTTACGTGGCAGACGCTCTATCCATCTGCGCCACCAAGGACACAGAGGATAGCGCGACTGCAGGGACTTCTCTCTGGAACGCCTCCAGTGAGACCACACATTCTCAGCTTATTGTCCTGCACTATATTCATTGTACCCCTGCCCATTATACACATTACTCGCGGCGCGTTGCCGATTCCCGTATGAGTTCGGGCACTGTTTGTGCATCCGCACAGAAGAACGCCTGTATGCAGCTAAACGTAGTGATTTAATTGTAATTTCATTCTAAAACAAGGGGCTGCAAGGTCACCGATGATATCTGTTCTTTCGGACATGTCCGAAAGAACAGTTACGTTCCTCACACATGTAAAGTCACGTTTGCTGCCGAAGGGCTTGCTTGGTGGCGGACGCCAGCGCCTAAAAATCTGACGCTCTGTCGCGTCGTTGGATGACACCCTCTACGACCCTTCCAAGTTTGTCGCTACGTTTCTGAGTCACCCTGTACACGATGGCAGGTAACATCCTCAAAGCATTTGTCAAACCCAAACCATCGATCAGATTGACCCAGGGTACAGTGTAATTAATCAACTCAGATCATTCGTTTTCAGTCATCCACTGACAGCGGCATCGCCATTTACGTCACTTCCAGCGTCACTTAACATTTATTACAGAAATATGTGGCTTAAGAAAGCTGCTCGACTATTTTATGTTAATCTTTTTAACTCCCTATGCACAGACATTGTGCTAGCTCGACAGATGGTAGTACTTTGCAACTCACCTAGTGATTCCTTCCGCTGATTTCATGTGAATTTTACGACCGCTCTTCGCTGTTTTCGACGGTCCCTGTCCGCCAGAACACGAGGTCTGCCTGGTATTGTTCTTTCCGGTTGCCACTTCAGTCGACTTTGGCAGTTTTAGAAGGAATGAAGTATCCCCGATGGATTTGTTACTCAGGTGACATACAGTGACTAATCAGCGTTCGAAGACACTGAACTCTCCTGATCTAGCCGTTGTGGTGAAACTGTTTCTCTGCTGACGAGATAATTAGGTTCGGACACAGTATAATTTTTTGAGATGGGGGGGGGAGGTGGGCAATCATAAAACCAATTTTATCTAGTGCGACTCCTTATACTGGAATATAAATGCAGATTCCATTAGACCTTTTAATAGATCAGACAGGCGGACCAGAATTGGTTGCCGTTTTCATTCATCTTAAATGAGCCGTAAACGCATTAATAGCTCAGTTTTCCTCAAAACTGCTATATAAATATGTATATAATTTACAGCACTGTTAATGAAGTATCAGTCCCACATAGCATTCAGTAGAGAAGCAAATGCCTCGAAAGATTCAAATAAACTAAGAGAAGGGCATAAAGTAAAGTCAAAATCATTTTCAATTTTTTTTTTACGTGTAAGGCATCTATTTACCTTGCATAAATTTTCGAACAGAGATACTAACCTAGAGTTTATTCTGTTTCGTTCGGGAACAACCCAGACCTGCCATGTTGTACATACATTTTTCCTTGTATGGGTAAGTATGGGTCTGACTAGAGACAAACCTGTCCTTGTGTGATCTATTTTCAACTACATGGAAATCTTTACGCAGATACAGAGTTAGTAATATTATGAAACTGATCAGTACCTACTCTGCTTTATAGGAGTTGACGCCTCATATACTTCGGTGAATCTTCGTTTGCTGTGTTTCATCAACTTCTTTGCACCTGAAACTCGTTTCACTTGACTTTCAGTCACAATCAAGAATTAACAATACCGGGAAAGCAATTTGGTGCTAGAAAATTTCCATTGCGTGCAGCATAAGCACGGGACACCCCCCCCCCCCCCCCCCCCCCTCACCTGCTTGCGGGCCTGAACGCAATACTCTTTATGTTGGTAACGCCACGTAGCGCTCTGTATGAAAATCGCTGGCTGTGCTGTGTGCTGTCTGTGGCTGGTTGGCATTGTTGGAATATTCGCTATTTTAGCGTTGGGCAGTTTGATGTGAACAGTGCGTAACGTTGCGCAGTTGGAAGTGAGCTGCCAGCGGTGGTGTATGTGGGGAGAGAGATGGAGTTTTGAGAGCGGATGATCTGGCCGTGTGTCCATCAGAAAGAGTAAATTTGTAAGACTGGATGCCATGAACCGATGTACATATTATGACTTTTGAACACTATTAAGGTAAATACGTTGTTTGTTCTCTATCAAAATCTTTCATTTGCTAAGTATGCCTATCAGTAGTTAGTGCCTTCAGTAGTTAGAACCTTTTATTTAGCTGGCAGTATTGGCGCTCGCTGTATTGCAGTAGTTCGAGCAACGAAGATTTTTGTGATGTAAGTGATTCATGAAAGGTATAGCTTATTGTTAGTCGGGGGCCATTCTTTTGTAGGGATTATTGAAAGTCAGATTGCGTTGCGCTAAAAATATTATGTGTCAGTTTAGTGTTGATCAAGGTAAGTAAAGAGCGAAATGTCTGAGTACGTTCAGTTCTGCTCAGCTGATTGAAAACGTAAGGGCTATCCAAGAACAGTAATTCAGCCGGCCGGAGTGGCCGTGCAGTTCTAGGCGCTACAGTATGGAACAGAGCGACCGCTACGGTCGCAGGTTCGAATCCTGCCTCGGCCATGGATGTGTGTGATGTCCTTAGGTTAGTTAGGTTTAATTAGTTCTAAATTCTAGGTGACTGATGACCTCAGAAGTTAAGTCGCATAGTGCCCAGAGCCACAGTAATTCATAAATTTTTCCAAGGGAATGTTTCACCCGCCATCATTTATAGTGGTGGGTCCATCTCCCGTGACATCTAGCGGTCAATTCCGTATTACATAGGGGTGTCTGGATACGTTTGATCAGGTAGTGTCGATGTAGAACTGCAGGTTCGAGTCTACACAAATGGGTCGTACTTTGAACGCAGCCCTCACACTTAGCATCGTCTCCTGTCTGCCGCTAAGTCGATGAATGTTGATTAACTTTGTCTCAAGGTAAATATGTAGCTCAAGGTCAGTGTCAAGAAGCAGTCGCGTACTAAGAAGCTTCGACAGAAGCAGCCATTGGAGGAGCGACTTTTCTTCTGTGTCGACGTGGTGGAATGCCTTAACCTACTGTGTCAATACTGTGGCAAAACAGTGAATGTGAAATCAAAGTACTGAGTGCATATGGATGCCCTCCGCTATTAAGCCTCCCTTTTAAGCCACCAGAAATCCGCTACCGTTCTGCGATTTCCGCCTTTTCTCGCTGTAGTTTTATGCTGGAAGTCCGAGCGCAGTAGGGCAAATGAAGTTAATTGGGTTTTCCGTCTTTAAAAACGCAATTCCCGCCTGGGGGAAAATTCGTTGCGCTGTGCCGTGCGCCAATTATCCGCGAGAACGGAATGCCGTGCCGGGGCCTCATTCTTTATTAACGCAGCGCCGCCCTACGCCCAGCTGGATCCCCGAGCTGGCGGTCCGGCCTGGCCTTGCCCTGCCCTTCCGCCGGTAGATAGCCTGGGTACCCCACGGTCCGCTCCGCGCCGCAGTCGTCGATACCGTTGCTCATAGTGCGCGCAAATTCATATAACCGCATTAATAGGTGAAGGGCGCCTCCAGCTCACACGTGTAGTCTATGAATTATTTCTCAGGCTCTTCAGTACGGAGTTTCTCGCATTCCCATCCGGTTAAAGAGGATCTTCGGGTTCCCACTCTCATGTTTGCTGCGACAGTGCAGCTTGTAATGGTACTTGAATTACGTAACCATTACGGCACCTCACCTGAACCTCTCGATACCAGTAATATTCTACTGTGTTTCTGTAAAGTAGTTGACATATTTCTGAGACAACATTCAGATTTGATTTCATTAATGTAGAAGTACTTTCATTCATCGATATGTTTATATTGCAATGATATTATTCTTATGTGTATTCTTTCTTTTGTCACTATGATCTTTGACTCTGATTTTTGGGCGCGTAAGCGGTTTTAGTTAGTTGTTAGAGAGCCGGACCTTGAGAAAGTCAAGTCTTGGACGTCATGTTGGAAAGACGCATAACGTAGTCAGCTTATAAAATGTGAACTTTAACAGTGAGGAAGATGTTTTCAAGTATGTTTTGTATTGTGAAGTGATGTTTTGTGTGTTACGTGATACTGCAACAAAAGCAATAAAAAGGAAGTGTAACTTAAATACGGAGTGCTGATTATATTTTTACAACAACATTGTGCTAACTTTGAAAGGTTTAATTTTCAAGAATGGTTTGTGAAGCGCATCTACAAAACTTTTGAATATAGCAGAATAAAACCTAGGCCTCTTTGCATCCGAGCTTGGAATCATCACCACCTAGATTTTCGATTGAGCCATGATTTTACAACGAGACTAGGGTGGGAAACACGGAAAGATGAGTGCCTAGTTTATTCTTTATTACATGAAATGACTTTATTAACTGTGCTGTAATGACACCAGCCACAAAATAACTACGTTGTTGCCCGAAAATGCAGTATTTAGCAGCGTGAGCAACGCGACAATCATTATTAAATTTTGACCTTTGTTGTGGTAGGGTTGTTAGAAGCTGCTGCTAAAATTGTGAACATCTAGGCGGCTGAAGGCCGGGAATGTATACTGTGGTCTAAGATTCTCTTGTACACGATGCTCTTAGCATGAATAAGCGCTATAATGATTATAAAGAATCCAACATTAATACAGAATGCCCAAAAGGGTACTAATGTTGGACCGTGCCTCTTTAGGCAGTTTGTAGTTTTAGTGTGTTCCGAAGAAGGCGTGGTTATCCGCGCCGAAACCTAGGTCAACATCCGGTTTCTATTTGCAATCGAGACGAATTCATTATAATCATTAAATTATTCACGACTGCTGACACGCTGCAGTGTTAGAAGTTCTCAAATAAGCGCTATGTCTTGGCGTTGCGCAGAAGGAATGCTTTCTAGGCAGGGTCCCGTTACTGCATATGCTTCGGCTGGTTCCGCGGACTTGCGAGGTGTCGTGTCTGTTTCAGCTGAACTAGGCGAATTATCTGAGTGAGAAACTCAAGATGCAGCTGCTGAAAATTTTCAGAACCCCAATGTCGATTGTTCTACGAGTTCCCGTAACCCAATAAACGCACACAAGTTCCATCAGAAATACGATCAACGAAGAGCATTTCAGAACCATTCTTTCCATCATGCTTACTTTGTAATTGAGGACGTGGAGGAATACTTCTGTATTGGTTAGTCGAAACACTGCCGATACTGTGTTGAGGTTGACCGTGTACAGCTGTGAGAGTGGATTCTACCGCCAAATGGTAAATACTAAATGACGGGACAGTAATCTTGGAAAGCTTTCCAGTGCCACCCCAAACTCAAGGTGGTAGAAACCGATACGGCATCTGCGAGATTCCGAGCAATGGCGCGGAATACAGCGTGATCCATTGATAGTGACCGGGCCAAATATCTCACGAAATAAGCACCAAACGGAAAAACTACAAAGAACGAAACTCGTCTAGCTTGAAGGGGGAAACCAGATTGCGCTATGGTTGGCCCGCTAGATGGCGCTGCCGTAGGTCAAACGGATATCAACTGCGTTTTTCCAAATAGGAACCCCCATTTTTTATTACATATTCGTGTAGTACGTAAAGAAATATGAATGTTTTAGTTGGACCACTTTTTCCGCTTTGTGATAGATGGCGCTGTAATAGTCACAAATATATGGCTCACAGTTTTAACAGTTGGTAACAGGTAGATTTTTTAAATTAAAATGCAGAGCGTAGGTACGTTTGAACATCTTATTTCGGTTCTTCCAATATGATACATGTACCTTTGTGAACTAATCATTTCTGAGAACGCATGCTGTTACAGCTTGATTACCTGTAAATATCACATTAATGCAACGTATTGCCTCAATGCATTTGGCAATACATTAAACGACAGTATGATTTCCGTTCGCAACACTTTGGAAAAGATGCACAGCACTTAACACTCACTTGAAACACTGCACTAAAAAGTTGGCATGAAGATGACACACCACAACCAAGGGCAGATGGGGGGGACCTGGACAAATGAGGGGAAAAAAGGGGGGAGAAGAGAAAAAGCGAATTGGGAGGGGGTGGTAGAACCGACAGAGGGAGAGGACTCATAAGGGGGGGGGGCAGGGCAGACGCGAGAGGGAGTGGGGAAAGGCAGAGGAGGGGACTGCAAAAAGACTCAGAGGAGAGAAGGAAGGCAGAGAGAGGGTAGGAACGGAAAAACAGGATGGAAGGGGGGAGAGGGAGCCTGGGAGAAGGACAGAGGAAGGGAAGGATATGTGAGGATCAGAGCTGATAGAAGGGATAAATGGAGGGAGAGAGGGCATCATAAGGGAGGGGGAGTTGACGGAAGCCTCCTTGGGAAAGGAGATGAAGGGTGTGGAGGTGGAGGGTAGGCAGGACACAATTGTGAAGGCGCGGCAGAGGGTGGGGGCTAGATAGGAGAGGAGCAACCAGGGAATGAGGGGGATCAAGGCGGCGGGAAGTGTAGAGGACATGGATACGTGTGAAAAATAGGAGCAGATGGGGGAAAGGAATCAGGTCGTAGAGGATCCGCGTGGGGGATGGGAGACATATGCGGAAGGCGAGGCGGAGTGCCATGTTCTTCTTCCTGGATCTCAAAGTCATTTCGAACCATACACTGAAATGGCTAACAATATGTATTGTACAATGAAATTTGCAACACTAAATTAAATTTGGAACATAAAAGACAACCATCAGAAAACAATGGTTACATCGAAAATTAAATGTATATTTGCATTCTAAATGAAATGTAGAATTAAATGCGCCGGTTCTCGATTGCAAAAACAGGAACACTTGATGTGTGACGAATGCAACGCCATCTACCACGAATGGAAAACTATGGTTTGAGTAAACTGTACGTATTTTTTGGCGCAGAATCCGAATATGCAATAAAATGAGACTTCCGATTCGAAAACAGACGGCTGACTCTGACCACATGGGAGGGGTGGATAGGATGTGCCAAGTTTTAGCACAGGCAGTTGTTCCCTTACTAATATTAAATTTTCATCTGAAACAGTTTTTTCGTACGATGCATCGTTTTCAAGGTATTTAGTTGTCTCGCTTTAACAGAAACATCTTGTATTTGTACTGCCTCGCTAGACAGCCAATCCTACTCGTAAACAGCTTACAAGTAAAGGCATGAAGGTACACCCAGGATAAACCTGCGAATGTTATTCTTTGAATTTATTGGATACAGTTTCCGCCTTTTATTGGTGTGGAGGGGTGGGGGTGGGGGGAGGGGGGGAGATATGCAATCTGTTGATTTAGAATGTGTGTGGATAAAAATCCTAAGTCAAGATCGCAAATTTTCTTTGTTGATTGCTGGTGTCGGCTCAACAGCAAGCCATCTTCAGAGCAATCTAAAATGTTGTTTAGCGTGTGGCACTTATTACACATCATCGTATTTTTCAGAGCTAAGTCACCCTAGTTAAATAAAAAAAATCCTTAAGTGAAAATCTTAGCTGGGTATTTAAACTAACACCATTAATCATTAACATAATGTTGTCACGGTGCTCATTTTACCACACATACGTGCGAAAGATAGACAGCGATGATAGTTGCAACGCCCAGAAGTGGATGGCCCGCATCTCGTGGTCGTGCGGTAGCGTTCTCGCTTCCCACGCCCGGGTTCCCGGGTTCGATTCCCGGCGGGGTCAGGGATTTTCTCTGCCTCGTGATGGCTGGGTGTTGTGTGCTGTCCTTAGGTTAGCTAGGTTTAAGTAGTTCTAAGTTCTAGGGGACTGATGACCATAGATGTTAAGTCCCATAGTGCTCAGAGCCATTTGAACCATTTGAGTGCATGTAAACAAAATATCATTTCTGACATTTATATCAGGAAAAAAGTGTCTGTGTGACAACTGTGATACTTCCTGGTTCCTGACATGAACGTCAGAAACGATATTTTGTTCATATACACTCATGGGCGATGGAACTATCATTGTCGTCGATCGTTTGTACGTATGTGTGGAAAAATGGGCACTGTAACAACACTTGATTACTGATTATCGTTTTCAATTTACATAACCAACGAAGATTTTCACTTTAGGATGTTTTATTTAACTAGGGTGGTTTAGTTCTGAAAAATACGACGACGTATAGTGAGTATTACACACTGAACAACATTTTAGATTGATCTGAAGATGGCTCGGTAATGAACGGAAACCGGCATCAGTAAAAAAAAAAATTGCGATCTTGCCTTAAGAGTTTTATCCACAAGTGTTGTAAACCTGCAAAATTTGCATGTTGGAAAATGCCAGCAGCACCTAAGTGGAGCTGGAGTACAACGAAAGTTATTTTGCGGGAGAGCTATTCTACTTTCGAACGAAACAAGCATACTTTTAACAGCCACTATTTATTTATTCCTACATAATTATGAGACGGAATTATGTGATTTTATATGATATGTATGTGTTGTGTTACGACTTTGGAGTAACCTGAGACACTGTTGGTTGGTTGGTTTGGGGGAGGAGACCAAACAGCGAGGTCATCGGTCCCATCAGATGAGGGAAAGATGAGGAAGTCCGCCGTGCCCTTTCAAAGGAACCATCCCAATATTTGCCTGGAGCGATTTAGGAAATCACAGAAAACCTAAATCAGGATGACTGGATAGGGATTTGAATCGTCGTCCTCCCGAATGCAAGTCCAGTGAGTTAACCACTGCGCCACTTCGGTCGGTCACCTGAGACACTGTCTAACAGGGAGAAGAAAAACAGTAATTCACTGAATAGGCCATAATTTTGTGGAGGTCTTTGAAACGGCGAACGAAATTTTATTCGTAAGACCAATTGGAAATTTTGTCCAACTCCTTTTACATTTCCTGACGGTCACAACGACTGGAGTTACCTGTTGAAAAGAGTACAGCAAAGTACCCAGCTCGTCGTCTAGTGGTAAGTGTCACCGCCTCTCAATCGAGGGATCCCAGATTCTATTCCCAGCGTATCGGAGATTTATCGACGTGCAACTCGCCGAAGTGGCGTCAAACAGAAAGACTTGCAGATGGGGCCGGACAACTCGATTCCATGTCTCTCGACAAATAATGCCATACGATCATTCCACTTGAGTATCACCAGATAATAATGTTGATCCCAACTGATAAATCGTTTACGTGTACGGAGAAAAATTAGAGGTCCTTTTAAGCTCCATTGGGGCACAACTAGTGTTACTTTCGTTTCGGTAGAACATCTGCCGTTCAGTGCAACTTAATGGCCTCTATTAATCAAACAGTCTTTGAACCGATCACGTAACTGCGAAGGTATCCCGTATTATCGTACTTTGGTTAATGGGTCGACGACGTGTTTCGGTGTCTAACACCCTTAGGAACTCTAGAAAGACGTAATCTGCCTACTCATTTGCTTTTATAGCTTGCAGGATTTCGTGTGTAAAAAAAAGAATATGTGCTTCACGCGAGTGGTTTTCCCCGAGTCCGTGATTCTTTGAGGGAAGCTGGTTCTCCTTCCATGAGCGTCGTAATGTTTGAGTTTAGGACAGGCGAGACGATCCTACAAGTCACATACTTTAGCTATATCGGCCTGTTATTCCGGCACCACATCATTTACTCCTTTTCTAAACAAGGGGAACCTACGCACTCTTCGAGCCACGCGGGAATATTCGCTATCATAAGCTGATGAACCAAAACAGTATGACCACTAACCACGGCTCAGCTGAGTGGCTGGTGGTGGTGTTGTGGGCACGAGAACCAGTAAGGAAAGAACGTAAGCGGAAGAGAGACGAATAGGCCGTCATACAGTGAAGATACAGGTCGCAAATGCAGAAATCCGCTGATATAAGCGTTTTTGACAAAGGGCACATTGTTATGTCCCTGCGGTTGGAAACGAGAATCTCTGAAACGGCGAGGCTTGCTACCTGTTGGCGTAGTACTCTCGCTAGCACCTGTATTGAGTGGTTGAAGGATGGTGAAATAAGGAGTAGGCCGTATGGTATTTGACGACCACGTCTCATTACAAAACGTAGAGGTCGGATGATCCCCCACTGTGTAACCCAGGATTGGCAGCTATCTATGACAGATCTGACGTCGGAGTACAATGTTGGTGCAGACACAAGTGTTTTGCAGTACGCTGTTCAAAGACCACTGCTGAACATGGAGCTCGACATCACATGGCCAATACGCGTCCCTGTGTTGACCCAACGGCATCGCCAGTTATGGTTGCAGCGGGCACAGCATCACTGAGTTTTCACCGTGAAGCAATAGAAATGTGCAACCTGTCGGAGGGATCGCATTTCTGATTACACCAGGTCGATGATTGTGTCCTTTCAAGCCTTCATCTAAGCGAATGGCTGCACGAAACATGCACCTTGCCACAGATGGAGGCCGGTGAGGGCAGAATTACGCCATGGGGTTCAAATGGTTCAAATGGCTCTGAGCACTATGGGACTCTACATCTGAGATCATCAGTGTCCTAGAACTTAGAACTACTTAAACCTAACTAACCTAAGGACATCACACCCATCCACGCCCGAGGCAGGATTCGAGCCTGCGACCGTAGCGGTCACGCGGTTCCAGACTGAAGCGCCTAGAACCGTTTGACCACACCGGCCGGCCATGCCATGGGGTACAGAGTTGCCTTTCCATGGGATCCGTGGTAGTAATCGAAGGCATCATGACAGCAGTCAACTATATGAACATTATTGCGGATCACAAGCATCGCTTCATCCTTGAAGTCTTCCAGTACGGCGATGACATCTTCCAGCACGATAATTGTTTGTGTTGCAAGGTAACACTCGTGCTACAGTGGTTTTAGGCGCATTACACTGAGCTCACATTGATGTCTTGGTCAGCAAATACAGCAAATATGCCTGATCTGTAGCCATTGGAACAAATATCGGACGCCAGCTGCGTGCTCATAATTCATCATCCCGTAATCTGCGGGAATTGCTTGACCTGTGCGTGGATATCTGATCGCGCATACTTCTGAAATCCTGTCAAGGGCTTGTGGAATCCATGCCAAGCAGAATCTCTGTTGTACATGTTTGAATAGTGGAACAATTCCCTATTAAACAGGTGGTCATAATGTCTTGGCCCATCGGCATAAATCGTAGGTGTTTAAGATATTCAGGGTAGGTTCAGATTAGTGTAAACTGTCATTCGTTACTTAACATACTCTCTTTGTGCTGGTAATAATTAGTCTATTTTCAAACATGCAACGGAAGTAGTAGTTGCACTGAAAAATGGTGGAAGTCGAAACCCTACATTGAAGGCGAAGGGAAGATGGATTTTACGTTATATACTATTAGCTTTATTATCTGTGTTCTCAAAGGTACTAGAGTAGACAAGACCAGTAAATTACGACAAATAACAAAACGTTAATTTCTCATTAATGACTAGAACGACGCTACTACCGTTTCCATCGAGATTTGTAACACTTTTTTCTTAAAGTACGGCATATTTTTCTTGCAGTTAAAATATAAATTTGCTGTTTTTGTTTACCTCCTGACTTTATTCTGCAACATAACGTATTTTCGAATAAGACAGATGCAACCGAAAAATGATTTTTGGATAAGGAGGTTACACCTTTGCGACAAAAAGCTAATAGAATGCCGGATGGACTCCTAAAAGTAGTTTCCTATTTTCTTTACAGTCTAAACCCGAATAATAAACTGTAAGCGTGCCCATTCGTCACTATCTCATCACATATAGATGCGTGTTTCTCGAATGTATCCAGAGACAGAAAACACTTAACTGTAGCGGGTGCAAAGACAACGCATGGCGACCTGTATTGGGAACTGGCAGAGCTCGGTTCGCTGACCCGGCATCGCTCTGGGCCCTAACTGGGATTAATTAAACTTGGGCCATTAATCTCGCTAATAATTTATTTTATGAGTGATTTATGAAGCTCCCATCCAGAAAAACTCAATCGCAGACTGTACGGTTTCCCGCGTGTCAATAAATATAGCCGCCAGAAATATGATGTGCCGAAGCACAATTGTTTCAGTGGCAGATGTTAATAGCAGCTGCTGGGGAACAGAAGCAGCAAGCAGAACGATTACTACTTTTAGCTTTGTAGGTGGCGATAATACATGCGAAGGCCCCAACAGTCTAGCTACTCTTCAATTGAGAAAAGAAGTCGTTATCCTTAGTTGTCTTGACTGTGAAGACGAATAAGTGTCGCTTCATTCACTGCAAGGAATACCTTCAACACTGTACTGTATCAAAACAAAACACTTTGTCATCACGAAAAATCATAAATAATCAAGAAGCAGATCATCTGATGGGATGACGAAACCAAATACCAAAACGATGCTAAATCTGTCATTTTTTATGATGAACGTCTCTAGGACAATTAAGTAAGGGCAAATAGTCTGGGTATAATTTCTTTCGATATGTCATGATCTTTCAATAATTCTACAACACTATTAAAGTAATATGTCCGAAAGTTTTATCATACGTTTAATTCTATTTGATATTCAGCCGTCAGGGTACCAAATGAAATAATTAGCTGTATAGTTCCCTTTTCCGTGGAACTTTTTGAAACATTCAAACGCTCTTACAACTTATGCACCATTTCGTATGTGGGGAAAAAATATCCCACAGGAAACTATCTGAGACATCTGACGACGTCTCCCGATGCCATGTGTTGAATAGCAGACTTGTTATTATTGTATTATTTGTAAATTTCACGATATCTATAACCAATTAACAAATATAACAGCCGTAAATTAGGACATAAATGAAGAACACTAACGTAATTCATATATTACACTGGGGATTGACTGCATATAAAAGCGCTTTAGTAGATGTGGTTCTTTTAGAGAAAGTGTGTACTTCTCTCAGTCAGACCTGACAACTGACTGATCCAGCCAGTCATAAGCGTAACTGCAGTTTAACGTAAAATCCAAACGACGGAGCAGTTTTGAGATTGCAGTACGTACGCACGCTCTGATATCTGTGAACTATCTTTACCTATATCTATATACCCGCACTGCGTACTTGAACATTCACGAGTAGCTGTCTTACTGATTTCTTGGATATTTATTTCCGTGTCGGCCCAAAGCACAAAGCATTATATGTTGGTTGCTGTGTGCTACTCAATTTTTATCTAAGGTTGAAAACATTATTTACTGTCTATGTCATGTACATAACAGCAGTACTACTTCAAAATCGGTGGTGTATTGCCAATTTTATCTGAACTTCAAGCCACAGAATATGCTTAATGAAAGTGATAAGAACGAGGACCATGAAGTGCTGGAATAGATGACAATTGTGTGTGTGGTGCATTTAGTATCTGTTATTTATATTATGGTTCTGGTTTTACCATAACTTCAAATTCGCAAGTATCAAACGACGGTAGTGTCACTAGCCTACATATGGAAATTTTATGAACTACCTTAATAATTTCAAATGTGTGTGAAATCTTATGGGACTTAACTGCTGAGGTCATCAGTCCCTAAGCTTACACACTACTTAACCCAAATTATCCTAAGGGCAAAGACACACACCCATGCCCGAGGGAGGACTCGAACCTCCGCCGGGACCAGCCACACAGTCCATGACTGCAGCGCCTAAGACCGCGCGGCTAACCCCGCGCGGCACATTAATAATCAATATAATCTTAAATGTTAATTAATAAATCATAACATAAAGTGGGTACATTATTTTTTTTGATAGGAAGTTCAGGTTGTTGAGACCTGGTTAAAAAAAGCAATTCAGACCTGTGGGACTAATGGTTTGCTTATAAATCTGATTTCCACAAACATGTGTTTTTCTCAAAGCTCTCTGTGCTTTTGCGCCCTTGTGGCTCTCAGTGCTTCAGATTTATTCTGTCTCTTGTATATGGCTTTAAAAGGTACCAGCATAAACGAGTTGTCATGTGTGCGAACACATATTAATGTATTACGTAAATATATAACACCAGATTTAAAACAATCAGTGATTGCTCTACGACTAAAACATGAAGTTCAAATCCGTCTCTAAACGACTAAAAATGCGTATTACTTTACGAAACGCTTTTCATTCCATTCAGTTAAAAAATCGTCAGTGTTCCAGAATCAAACCCATTTACTATTTTCGGTTGGGGCATAGATCTAAAAACAGGTCGTTTCATAAGATATTGAAGTTCGTGTTTTAGTTAACGCGATTTCTTAATGTCTTTTACGACAGGAAATACTAATCGCTGCAAGCCAAAGTCATACTACGCCAAAACCACCACTGCCAAACTCAAGAATAACTGGAACACTTCTTAATGCAGGCAAAATCAGACGAAAGAGGTGGTAAGTAATCAATATCTCATAAAACGAACGGTTTTTAAATCTACAACCAAAAGCAAAATTGTAAATATGTTTGGCGCCAGACCGTTGAATAAAAGGACACACAGCTGGTGCAATACATACTCAATTTTAGTAATATCAAAAACAGAAGTCTGTACTCAGTCAAGTAACATACATACAGTGTGAACCTTAACCTCACCAACAAAACTTCGGAGATCGCTCGCGAAAATTTTGTTTAGAATTTTGAATAGTAGACCCGTGGTTTCCAGTCACTCGTTACAAGGTAGTAATTTAATGATGGTTCATTCGGTTTTCTACTCCAATTACCTTAATTTCTACGAAAATACTTTCCCATCAGTGAAAAAGAATCTAATATGCAATCATTATAGTGTGCTACACAAAACGCAGAGAAGTGCAATAACCTTTTTATCAGAATGCGTTCAGTTTGTTCTCTAGTGTTCAGTACAGCACGTAGCAAATGAAACCTGTTCTCTTACAAGTATTGTCCAAAATCTAGACCATCATGATCACGGCAGTGTGTACAGCATTTACCATCGACTGCTTATACACTCAAGAATCCTAGGGGGTGGGGTCACTCTTTATTCTCTCTCTCTCTGAATAACTTTATATGTTCGGAGAACTATCGCTGTCTCTTATTAACACGATACTTGTATTGTTTACTTTATGCCACTTATTTTGAACACTACAGTAGCTGAGTGCCTGAGGGGCGATCAATAAGTAATGGAACACATCTTTTTTCTCGTCCAATTTGGTAGAAAAGGCGCGGAATTCGTTCTTAGACATCGTGGAATACTCCCGCTTTATCCCTTATAGTTTCGTGAAGTTCCAATAGGTGGCGGGGCTATACGTAGTCTTCGAAATGGAGGTGCGTTCCAAGCAGAGAACTGTCACTGACTTCCTTTTGACGGAGTACCAGAGCATCGCATATATTCATGGGCGCTTGCAGAATGTCTACGGAGACATTCTGGCAACGAACAAAAGCACGGTTAGTCGTTGGGCAAGGCGTCTGTCATAATCGTAACAAGGTTGCGCAAAACCTCTCCGATGTAGCGCGTGCCGGACGGCCGCACACAGCTGCAGTGTTGGAACGTGCGGACACACTCATTCGAGGTGATTGACAATTCACAACAGCACGTCTCCGTTGATAGAGCTGACACACTCATACACCAGTTGGGGTACTCAAAGGTTTGTGCCCGTTGGGTTCCTCGCAGCCTAACAGAAGACCATAAAGAGGCCGTCGCACTGAACGGAGATTATGTTGAAAAACAGGGTTTTGTAGACAAAAAAGTGGCGAATGATACAGTGTACTGGAATCATGAATACAACCAACCTCATTTCTGAAAAAGGAAAACGTGTTGCATTACTTATTGAACGCCACTAGTAAAGTAATCCGAACATGTTCTACACGCACGCTGAAGACAGTCGCGGCAGACTGACACTACTTGCTGGAGCATCGCGTGTTATAATGCCGCTTGACACGGCGAATCGCACCATCACCCTTTAGTGTACACCACTATACGGGGTGCTACCAAAATATCCCGAAAACATGAGTATTGCGCCCAGGCAATCAGCAGCAGCACAAACTTGCGCCGCCAGGCGCCCCTGGTTGTGTCTTTCAACTGCCAGTCTGCCACGTGGCGTTACTGTGAATGCAACGTTATGAAAGTTGTTGCTGATTTCTTTACACCGTATTGTACGTGACCTCGTATTACGAAATGGCTGTCTTGAAGGAACAGAGGACCAGGATTAAGTTTTGTATTAAGCTCCGAAAGTCTGCAGCTGAAACCCACCACATGTTAAGGGAGACTTTCGGTGGACAACCTTTGAGGCAAGCGAGAAAATATGAGTGGTTTAAGCGATTTAAAGCCTGCCGGGAGTCTGTGGAAGATGGCAAACAATCGCACTAACCTAAGGACATCACACACATCCATGCCCGAGGCAGGATTCGAACTTGCGACCGTAGCGGTCGTGCGGTTCCAGACTGTAGCGCCTTTAACCGCTCGGCCACTTCGGCCGGCCAAGAGTAATGATTTTTTTTATTTTTTATTTTTATTTATGGACTTGTCCATAAGGGATCTCATTCATGCGGACGGATAACATTCTGCAACATGATTTTTGATACTTGCGTAATTTTCGCAGTTCCTGCAATATTTATCCGCTTATTTTACATCTGTTAGCTTTTTCCATCACTTGCAGTTTATTCAAAAATCAAATAAACTTATTTTTCATTTAAATCTAAGTACAACAGTGGAAAATTTTACTACAAGGAAGGGAAATTTCATTTTAGTAAGATGTAGTAGTTGGCCTCACTTGTCACTTTTTTTTTTGTATTTGGCCTCACTTTTCACACTCACCTGGCTGCTAAGCGGGAAACTTCAGTTCATTGTTGGTATGCTGTAGTGTTGTGAGGTTATATTTGTGATGTTAAATGCAGTTTTTCAGTCCCTTCAAACAGAGTTCCCGCAAGTGTTTGAATAACTCAAATGTAATAGGTTGTATTTCTGGTACCTACGTAATTTCTATGCAAAAATAGGACATTAACACCTTCGTCAAACATGTCTTCTACGCATACTTTAGTATAATGCTTGGTGATGAAGACAGAAAGTGGCCTCCACACATGGTATGCCGTACATATGTTGAGGCACAGACTGTGGAAAAATGGAAAGAGGAAATTAATGGCTTTTGCCATTCCCATGGTTTGGATGGACCGCAAAATCATGTATATGACTTTCATTTTTGTGTAGTTAACGTTGGAGGTCATAACGCAAAATGTAAGAAGGATGTAAAATATGCTAACATTCCTTCGGCCGTAACGACCAGTTACGCATAGCCAATCTGTCTGTCCCTATTCCAGTTCCACGTACCATTCTCGAAGGTTTGCAAAGGAGAGCAGGTGAGAAAATGAAAGCGATGACGGTGATGGTTACAAGTCGGACGAAGAGTCTGCAGCAGATTTACGTAATCAAAATTAAGTAAATGATTTCACTAGCGACTTCAGCCAGACAAAAGAAGCCGCCGAATTGTTTGGGTCAAGACTAAAAGCGAGACGCCTTCTACTACAAGGAGTATCATTCTCTTGGTACAGGAACATTGAAGGGAATTAATTAAATTCTTTAAATATGAAGACCACATGAGTTTTTGTTGTTGTGACTTTGAGGGTTTATTGGATTTACCTAACGTAACATATGATCCAAGTAAGTTGAGATTGTTTATACACTGGTCAAACCGTAGCCGAAAGGTACATTTTCACATAATGGCCAATGTGGCCGAGCGGTTCTAGGCGCATCAGTCCGGAACCGCGCGACTGCTGCGGTCGCAGGTTCGAATCCTACCTCGGGCATGGATGTGCGTGATGTCCTTAGGTTAGTTAGGTTTAAGTAGTTCTAGGTTCTAGGCGACTGATGACCTCAGATGTTAAGTCCCATAGTGCTCAGAGCCATTTGAACCATTTGAACATAAATGGAAATTTGTTTAGTACGCCGGCACGGTAGCTCTGCGTGTTCGGTCAGAGGGCCGATTGTCCTGTGTAATAAAAAAACTGAGTAAAGGAATCAACGGTCAACTTGAACGGACGGCATGTGACGTCCGCACAGACCAAACTAGAAAAAAAAATTGGTCAGCGTGACAGAAGGTCAATCCTACGGGCCCGCGTTCGATTTCCGGCTGGGTCGGAGATTTTCTCCGCTCAGGGGCTGGGTGTTGTGTTGTCCTAATCATTATCTTTTCATCCCCATCGACGCGCAAATCGCCGAAGAGGCGTCAGATCGAAAGACTTGCACCCGGCGAACGGTCTACCCGACGGGAGGCCCTAGTCACACGACCTTTAGTTTTTACTATTAGGATACGTATGAAAACGTTCTTAAAGTTGTGTTGAAATACGTGAACTATGAATAACATTTGACTCTATTTTCAAGGAAGGGAAATTTCGCCATATGTCAGTAAGAACTGGATGTAGTAAAATCAGAAAATGAAAATTAAACTTCATAGGTCTTTTTTATTTTTTTAATAATTATTAGCATTTCAACTGAACATATACCATTGTCCAGGTAAAGTAGTGTGTGGTGAATCTGTACAAGGTTACAAAATATACAATTTATTTTTAATGTAGTTAGAAGAATTCCCTGTTTGGGTGTGATTTCAGCTAAGACTTCAGATATGATTTGCGCAGAAAAATGAAGTGACATAGGAAAAACAAAATCAGATTTGAAATCAGAATGAAAAAAAATTTAAATATCACCTTACAGCCGTGAAACATAGTTGCTATTAAGTTTTAAAATGCAGCATAATGTAATCAGGGGAAAGATCTGCTATTCTCGGAAATATTGTGTGTAGCACCTAGTAGTAGCGACGTAATCCCCCTTTCCTCCTTCGGCGTAGCTCCCGTCTCGCCACAGCTAATCAGACCCTGCAGGAGAAACAATACACATCTGCGGGTGGAGCTGGTGGGGGTGGGCGGTGTTGGCAGCTGCCGCGGCGATGACGCGTGGCGGAGCGCTGTGCGGTGTTGCGAGCAGGCCGACAGCGCGGCCCGCTCATGTTTATGTAGCGGCAGCTGCCAGGCATGGCGCAGCGCAGTCGCGAAAGCTCGCGTTAATGCCGCGCGTGCCGCCCGCAGCTTACTTCTTGCTTGCTGCCAAAATGCTTTTCCTCGTCCGCTGCCGACTTTTGCACGGCTCCTGACCGCGATTCGTGACTCACTGCGGCGGGTGTTCTCTTCACGTATTCCGTCCACAACTACAGAGTCAGCGTGCGTTTGGATTCTGGATCGAAGCGAACACCGGCTTGGCCTATACCATAAGGCGTCGTACAACTCTCTTCAATCTATTGCAGAGAAATCCTTATACCACACTTTACGGACTATAAGACGCACTTTTTCCTTCGAAAAATTGCCTCCAAAATACAGGTGTGGTCTTATACTCGAAATAAATAATAAAATTTCCAGTGCACCGATGAGACAAACATGTATTGTGAGGATTCACGAGCTTGCTAAAACTGTCTGCCTCCCGTCCCGCCATCACAAACTCGGAGGACTGTGTAGCCTCTGATGGGTCACTGCAGTCTATGGTCCCAGTGAACTTGAACTGAAAGTGATTTGTGTTATCGGTAACGTACAATATTTTTGTTAGTAGCCAGTTTCCTAAGGGAAAATATGATACGGACTATAAATTGAAAGTAATAGCATATGCAGAAATGAAATGGTCGTGTGGCATTGACGGGAGGGAGGCTCCATCCTGGAAAGTTCGGCCGCCGAATTGCAAGTCTTATTTCAGGTGACGCCACAGTGAGCGACTGTGTGTCAGTGATGATGAAATGACGACGACAGCACAACACAAAGTCCACGAGAGGAGAAAATCTCCAACCCGGACGGGAATCGATCCCGGGCCCGCTGCATGGTAGGCAAGCACGTTACAGGCAAGCACGTTACTACTCAGATAAGCAGGCGGAGAGCATATGCAGAAGAAAATGGAAACAGTGCAACTGAGCGGCATTTCGGCCCTCCACCAACAGAAATAAACCATTCGCCAGTGGCGGGCTAGTAAAGAAGAACTGAAAAAAAATGAGGGAGACTAAATATGCAAATAGAGAATTGAATGCAAAATGACGATTTTCAGGAATTTTAAAGGTCAGTTCGGTTAGTCTGGCTTTGCAATGTAATAATGAAAATGGTAAGAATGTTATTAAAATGCTTGAAAATTAAGGTGCGTCTTATAGTCTGTTACGTCTTACATTTAGTAAAATACGCTACGTAAACCAATAGCGTTATTCGAGAAACCTGGTATCTTCAAGTGAAGAGGACATTGCACTCTAAATTTTTTATTGTCAATTTTAATAGTCTTGATTACAATGCACTCCACTAATAACCACATAACTGAGTTCGGAACTATTTTCAGATCGTAATTTAATAGTAACAGATACCTGAGACTTTAGACTGCGTTACTAATTACAGTGAAACTGTGATCGGAGATGGTTGTTGGCCAACCGAAACCTGTTATCTAGTTACTATTGGATTGTACGGCAATTAAAATTTGTAACCGATCATGTTATACAGGGCCTTAAAAAGTGTCGAATATTTTGAGAGGTGGTAGTACTCATCGAAACAAGAAAAACAATAGCAGTAAACATGATGTCATGAACACGTACTTTATGAGAGCTGAACATTTATTCGTAGGATATACTGAATATACATCTGTTTCCCTTCGGCATAATCTGACTTTTTATAAGTACAACAGTTGTTCATCTCGATCAGGTAAGAGAAAGACACATACATTCAGCCGCTGTCACAGTTGTCTGAAATTGGTTCCTGGATTTTCGTCCATTAAACGTAGCACACGTTCCTCTATCTCAAGCGTGAGAAATCTGCAACTACTCCCACAGTTTACCTTTTGGGGCCTTAGAGGGACCTGCATGCATATGGCGCAAGGAAAGCCGATCGAACAGCTTACCACGCAGTTCTCTGTCACGTGGATATTTTTGAACGTAAAGGTTCGGCCTCGCAAGTTACTTCCATTTGCCAAATCATATCTGTCATGTCACTTGCAGAGCAGTGGGCTTCTGTTTCTTACAAGTGATAGGAAAAAGAAAAGGAAATGTACCGTACAGTTCATATGACATATAGCACAATAAGTCATGGTTTAATAAGAGGTGAGATTAACTTGCTGCACAGTAATATACTAAAACGAATCGAACCACAGAACTTACTACAGACTAACTAATGCCCAGATTAACCAAAAGTCTTTCAGATCCTCCTGTCGTCAAGTTTTCAGATCTCGGAAAGAGTGTTTTCAAACACGTGGTAATTCTACTTGTTTGCCTTGTTTTGATGAATACTACCGCCCCTCAAAGCATAAGGCATAAGACATTGTTTTAAGATCCTGCATATTCCTTCTCTCTCTCTCTCTCTCTCTCTCTCTCTCTCTCTCTCTCTCTGTGTGTGTGTGTGTGTGTGTGTGTGTGTGTGTGTGTGTGTGCATGCGTCCGCGCGCGCGCCAGATTCTTAAGTGCAATTGCTTAGCAATTGACTATGATGACTGCATGTAGAATTCACTACGCAATGCTAAGGGTGAGTGAGAGAGAAGAGAATGGATGAAATTCGGCGTTGGTATTTAACCCAGTTCTGTCAGATAACATCTAAGTTATCTTCCTGATTAACACCTCTACGTTAAGTACACATCACTAGTTACAGTGTCACATGCAGTAATGACACACTACGGAAAATGTTGAAGGTTTACCCATGGAATTGGCACGAGACCTGGTGAACGGTAACTTCAAAATAACACTCTCCATCTGCCCCAAACTCCCTCCATTTTCCTGGTTATGCATATGGCTGGCACCAGCAGGATTCGAAATGGCTATCTTGGAGGCAAGCGCCATCGTTTAACCATGTGCAAGCGATTTCGGAAACATAGGTGAGAAAGGGTATATCTAAAACTGCAAGACGGTAATGAGAGTGAGAAAGAAGGTATGGGAAATGCTGCAAGTAGGAGGCTTGTCGATTCAGATACAAGATTGTTTAGACAAGAAAGACTTCTTTTCCGAAATTGAAATAAATATCCTAATTCGCGATGACCTAAACTTATGGTAGCGCGAGGTAGTCGATAACTCTCGTTTCGCCACCACGAGGAACATAGTGCCTGGTATGGCAAACAAGGGATTTTCAATGATCAGGAGTTAGGAAACAGCTGAAACAGACTCAGGTAGGAAGTAAAAAGCCTAAGCCAATACGTGCCGTGTGTTATCAAGTGCAGTTTACTACAAATATTTTTTAGCGTTGTAAATGGCGATCACTGTGAACCATATCTGCGAGTCATGCAAAGACTATTTACTCGGTTATCACAAGGTATGCATTTGCCCGTCAGCGATACATGATTTCAGCATGGTCGATGGACATCTAGCTCTTGTGTTGTGTCTGCAACTGTTTTATTACTACGTTTATTAGATTCTGCATATAAAGAGCAAGCCTGTTCCTGGTTTTCTAGGCCTTAGGGGATCATCTTCCCGCTTGTTTGCCATGTTAATATCCGAAGCTGCCGTATTCATAGGTAATAGGCCAACCGGTCTGTCTGCCACATGCAGAACTCAGGTTCGGTCCTTGGTACTGTCAGAAATATTTTCTTGTTGGGAAAATTGAAACGGGAACACAAAACTTCATGAGGAGAACTGAGGAGCTACCTGAATGAGAAGTGGCGGCGTCTGGGTCTGTGAAGCTGACAAAGGCCTGGAGAGTGGTGTGCTGAGCCTAAGCCCTTCACACAGCTCTGAGTGAAGCCACGGTGGGGTCGCTATTATTAAAATTACATTATAAGGTTGCAGTGGACAGATTAGAAATTACTACGGTAGGGAGCAGCGGAAGTGGCGGGTGGAAGGGGTAAGTCAGTTCAACTGCACTTCTTTTTTAAGTGCCAGTGAGAAACTTTCGGGCTAGTCCAACTTGATCTGATCCTCTGAGCACATGCTGTTGCTACACTGTCGTTTCTGCCACAGGTAGCTTCGCAGGAAGCAACGACTTCCGAATTAACACCTACACTGAAGAGCCATAGAAACTGGTACACCTGCCTAATATCGAGTAGGGCCCCCGCGAGCACGCAGAACTGCCGCAACACGAAGTGGCATGGACTCGACTAATGTCTGAAGTAGCGCTGGAGGATATTGACTCCATGAATCCTGCAGGGCTGTCCATAAATCCGTTATAGTATAAGAAGGTGGAGATCTCTTCAGAACAGCACGTTGCAAGGCATCTCAGCTAAGCTCAGTACTGTTAATGTATGGGGTGTTTGGTGACCAGCAGAAGTGTTTAAACTCAACAGTGTGTTCCTGGAGCCACTCTGTGGCAATTATGGACGTGTGGGGTGTCGCATTGTCGTGCTGGAGTCTCCCAAGTCCTTGGGAGTGCACAATGGACATAAATGGATGCAGGTGATCAGACAGGATGCTTACGTACGTGTCACCCGTCAGCGTCGTGTCTAGACGTATCAGGGATTCCATATCACTCCAGCTGCACACGCAACACACAATTCCATAGGGCATACGAACTTGAACACTCCTCTGCTGAGACGCAGGGTCAACGGATTCATGAGGTTGTCTCGATACACGTAGACGTCCATCAGCTCGATACAGTTTGAAACGAGATTCGTCCGACAATGCAATATGTTTCCAGTCACCAACAGTCCAATGTCGGTGTTGACGGGCCCAGGGGAGGCGTAAAGATTTGTATCGTGCAGTCATCAAGGGTGCACGAGTGGGCCTTCGGCTCAGAAACCCCTTATCGATGATGTTTCGTCGAATGGTTCGCACGCCGAGACTTGCTGATGGCCCAGGATTGAAATCTGCAGCAATTTGCGGAAGGGTTGCACTTATGTCACGTTGAACGATTCTCTTCAGTCGTCGTTGGTCACGTTCGCGTTCTTGCAGGATCTTTTTCCGGTAGCAGTGATGTCGAAGACTTGATGTTTTACCGGATTTCTGATATTCACGGTACACTCTTGAAATGGTCGTACGGGAAATCCCCACTTCATCGGTAGCTTGGAGATTCTGTGTCCCATCGCTCGTGCGCCGACTGTAACACCACCTTCAAACTCATCTACATCTACATCTATACTCCGCGAGCCACCTTACGGTGTGTGGCGGAGGGTACTTATTGTACCACTATCTGATCCCCCCTTCCCTGTTCCATTCACGAATTGTGCGTGGGAAGAACGACTGCTTGTAAGTCTCCGTATTTGCTCTAATTTCTCGGATCTTTTCGTTATGATCAATACGCGAGATATATGTGGGCGGTAGTAATATGTTGCCCATCTCTTCCCGGAATGTGCTCTCTCGTAATTTCGATAATAAACCTCTCCGTATTGCGTAACGCCTTTCTTGAAGTGTCCGCCACTGGAGCTTGTTCAGCATCTCCGTAAATGGGAACGACCTGCGCTTTCTTCCAGTCGCTAGGTACTTTACGTTCTTCCAGCGATCTACGATAAATTGCTGATAGAAAGGGGGCAAGTTCTTTAGCATAATCACTGTAGAATCTTAAGGGTATCTCGTCTGGTCCGGATGCTTTTCCGCTACTAAGTGATAGCAGTTGTTTTTCAATTCCGATATCGTTTATTTCAATATTTTCCATTTTGGCGTCCGTGCGACGGCTGAAGTCAGGGACCGTGTTACGATTTTCCGCAGTGAAACAGTTTCGGAACACTGAATTCAGTATTTCTGCCTTTCTTCGGTCGTCCTCTGTTTCGGTGCCATCGTGGTCAACGAGTGACTGAATAGGGGATTTAGATCCGCTTACCGATTTTACATATGACCAAAACTTTTTAGGGTTCTTGTTTAGATTGTTTGCCAATGTTTTATGTTCGAATTCGTTGAATGCTTCTCTCATTGCTCTCTTTACGCTCTTTTTCGCTTCGTTCAGCTTTTCCTTATCAGCTATGATTCGACTACTCTTAAACCTATGATGAAGCTTTCTTTGTTTCCGTAGTACCTTTCGTACATGATTGTTATACCACGGTGGATCTTTCCCCTCGCTTTGGACCTTAGTCGGTACGAACTTATCTAAGGCGTACTGGACGATGTTTCTGAATTTTTTCCATTTTTGTTCCACATCCTCTTCCTCAAAAATGAACGTTTGATGGTGGTCACTCAGATATTCTGCGATTTGTGCCCTATCACTCTTGTTAAGCAAATATATTTTCCTTCCTTTCTTGGCATTTCTTATTACACTTGTAGTCATTGATGCAACCACTGACTTATGATCACTGATACCCTCTTCTACATTCACGGAGTCGAAAAGTTCCGGTCTATTTGTTGCTATGAGGTCTAAAACGTTAGCTTCACGAGTTGGTTCTCTAACTATCTGCTCGAAGTAATTCTCGGACAAGGCAGTCAGGATAATGTCACAAGAGTCTCTGTCCCTGGCTCCAGTTCTGATTGTGTGACTATCCCATTCTATACCTGGTAGATTGAAGTCTCCCCCTATTACAATAGTATGATCACGAAACTTCTTCACGACGTTCTGCAGGTTCTCTCTGAGGCGCTCAACTACTACGGTTGCTGATGCAGGTGGTCTATAGAAGCATCCGACTATCATATCTGACCCACCTTTGATACTTAACTTAACCCATTTTAATAACCTGTCGTTGTAGCAGCAGTAACAGATCTGACAACGGCGCCAGACACTTGTTGTCTTACATAGGCGTTGCCGACCGCAGCGCCATATTCTGCCTGTTTACATATCTCTGTGTTTGATTGCGCATGCCTATACCAGCTTCTTTGGCGCTTCAGTGCATGATTGGCAGTGTTAAAATGCCAATTCATGCTGCTGCCTGCACAGCTTTACAATAGTTTGCCGTGTTCGGCCAACACCGACTCGGTAGAGTCTGGTACCTTCAGTACTTTCCAGGCACCAGTACCACTGTTCCCTAGTCATAGCATTATACCTACTTGAAATCAGGACGAAAAAAGAAGATGGATTTTTATATCCTCCGGCAGATAGCTATACGCAGATATTTTGTGATCTGTAGGGCTGATAGCTGTCAGTCTGAAGAAAAGTTGTGATGTGTGACATTCACACGCCTCATTAAGCAGTATTCACGTACGCCACATTCCCTAAGAAATAGCCAGTAGAGAAGGCCTTACGCGTTCACTTACATGCTGTGTACGAAATGTAACCTCTCGGCAATGTGCTTGGATGGGACGTGGCTGCACGGTTGTCTCTTCTTGTAGACCGTGAACTTCCAGCGCGACTTCTCGCGCTGACCGTGACTTGGGTCGGCTTTTACTGCCACTAATCGTCATTACAGCAATTGCTCACTCGTTAGACGTCTTCAGGCGGCGCCATTTCGCAGCTCGTGAGGTTACGAAGATGACATGCCCACTTCACTTCATCTTTCTGGAACACAGTAAGTATTCCTTCTTTTACGAGAGAAAACAACAAAAAATGTTTGCATACAGGTTCAAAAAGATGTTTCTGCCTGCAGTGAATACTGCTTTTGATGTCTGATGAGTACCGAAGCGTCATCAGAATGATAAACTCATTATTTCAAACTCGAAATTTCAAAGCGTTTGTAGGGTGTCTTGGGTAGTCACAGAACAACTTGCCGTTATCTGTGCGAATCCCAGTCCACTTACTAAGAAGTATCACAATAGTGTAGTAATTTTAGTACTGAAATGCATGAATGCTACTAGCAAAATTTTAACATTCGTTTTCCTAATATAATATTACAGCCGTCATTTGTTCTAGTGTAATGTAAAACGCAGGGAGGAATTTGATGTGCAAACTTTATTCTACAGGGACCTACACGGATACACTGTAGCATGGGCCGGCCGAAGTGGCCGTGCGGTTAAAGGCGCTGCAGTCTGGAACCGCAACACCGCTACGGTCGCAGGTTCGAATCCTGCCTCGGGCATGGATGTTTGTGATGTCCTTAGGTTAGTTAGGTTTAACTAGTTCTAAGTTCTAGGGGACTAATGACCTCAGCAGTTGAGTCCCATAGTGCTCAGAGCCATTTAAACACTGTAGCATGGTAATGGCACGCATAATTTCTCGATATAGTTACCAAGCACACTGAAAAATCTTTCCATGAATTTATTAAGGTATCGCTGCCAGCACAGAGTAAATCTGCAAAAAGCTCCTGTAACGGTGCTATAAACGCTTAGGAAACCTAGAAACAATTTGTGATTCGCTAACACTCTATCTTAATTTCGGTCGTCCGTACTTATCTGTCTCTCTTACAGTCCGTATGCAATGAGCTGACAAAAGTCAGGGGATAACTCCCAGTACCGTGTCGGAGCTCCTTTTGCCGGTGTAGCGCAGCAACTCGACGTGGCATTGACTCAAAAAGTCGTTGGAAGTCCCCTGCAGAAATATTGAGCCATGCTGCCTCTATAGCTCTCCACAATTGAGAAAGTGTCGCCGATGCAGGATTTTGTGCACGAACTGACCTCGATGATGTCCGAGAAATTTTCGATGTTATTCAAACTAGGCGATCTGGGTGGCCAAATTATTCGCTCGAATTGTCTGGTATAATCTCCAGACCAATCGAGAACAACTGTGGCTCGGTGACATCACGCATTGTCATCCATAAAAATTCCATCGTTGTTTGAGAACGTAAAGACTATGAACGGCTACAAATGGTCTCCAAATAACAGAATAGCCATTTCCAGTTAGTGATCGGTTAATGTGGACCAGAGGACCCAGTCCATTCCGTGTAAACACAGCCCACACCATTGTGTAGCCACCACCAGCTCGCACAGTGTCTTGTTGACAACTTGGGTCTGGCTTCATGGGGTCCACGCTACACTTGAATCCTGTCATCACCTCTTACCAATTGTAAGCGGGAGTTATCTGACCAGTCCACGGTTTTCCAGTGGTCTAGGGTCCAAGTGATACGGTCACAAGCCCAGAAGAGGCGCTGCAGGTGATGTTGTGCTGTTAGGAAAGGCACCAGAGTCGGTCGTCTGGTGCCATAGCCCATTAACGCCAAATTTCGCAGCCCTGTCCTAACGGATACGTTACTCGTACGTCCCACACAGGTTTCTGCAGTTATTTCACGCAATGTTGTTTGCCTGTTAGCACTGACAACTCTACCCATATGCAGCTGCTCTCCGTCATAAAGTGAAGGCCGTCGGCTACTGAGTGGTTCGTGGTAAGAGGTAATGCCTGAAATTTGGTATTCTAGACACACTCTTGACACTGCATATCTCGGAACATTGAATTCCCTAACGATATCCGAAATGGAATGTCCCTTGCGTATACAGGGTGTTTCAAAAATGACTGGTATATTTGAAATGGCAATAAAAACTAAACGAGCAGCGATAGAAATACACCGTTTGTTGCAATATGCTTGGGACAACAGTACATTTTCAGGCGGACAAACTTTCGAAATTACAGTAGTTACGATTTTCAACAACAGATGGCGCTGCAAGTGATGTGAAAGATATAGAAGACAACGCAGTCTGTGGGTGCGCCATTCTGTACGTCGTCTTTCTGCTGTAAGCGTGTGCTGTTCACAACGTGCAAGTGTGCTGTAGACAACATGGTTTATTCCTTAGAACAGAGGATTTTTCTGGTGTTGGAATTCCACCGCCTAGAACACAGTGTTGTTGCAACAAGACGAAGTTTTCAACGGAGGTTTAATGTAACCAAAGGACCGAAAAGCGATACAATAAAGGATCTGTTTGAAAAATTTCAACGGACTGGGAACGTGACGGATGAACGTGCTGGAAAGGTAGGGCGACCGCGTACGGCAACCACAGAGGGCAACGCGCAGCTAGTGCAGCAGGTGATCCAACAGCGGCCTCGGGTTTCCGTTCATCGTGTTGCAGCTGCGGTCCAAATGACGCCAACGTCCACGTATCGTCTCATGCGCCAGAGTTTACACCTCTATCCATACAAAATTCAAACACGGCAACCCCTCAGCGCCGCTACCATTGCTGCACGAGAGACATTCGCTAACGATATAGTGCACAGGATTGATGATGGCGATATGCATGTGGGCAGCATTTGGTTTACTGACGAAGCTTATTTTTACCTGGACGGCTTCGTCAATAAACAGAACTGGCGCATATGGGGAACCGAAAAGCCCCATGTTGCAGTCCCATCGTCCCTGCATCCTCAAAAAGTACTGGTCTGGGCCGCCATTTCTTCCAAAGGAATCATTGGCCCATTTTTCAGATCCGAAACGATTACTGCATCACGCTATCTGGAAATTCTTCGTGAATTTGTGGCGGTACAAACTGCCTTAGACGACACTGCGAACACCTCGTGGTTTATGCAAGATGGTGCTCGGCTACATCGCACGGCCGACGTCTTTAATTTCCTGAATGAATATTTCGATGATCGTGTGATTGCTTTGGGCTATCCGAAACATACAGGAGGCGGCGTGGATTGGCCTCCCTATTCGCCAGACATGAACCCCTGTGACTTCTTTCTGTGGGGACACTTGAAAGACCAGGTGTACCGCCAGAATCCAGAAACAATTGAACAGCTGAAGCAGTACATCTCATCTGCATGTGAAGCCATTCCGCCAGACACGTTGTCAAAGGTTTCGGGTAATTTCATTCAGAGACTACGCCATATTATTGCTACGCATGGTGGATATGTGGAAAATATCGTACTATAGAGTTTCCCAGACCGCAGCGCCATCTGTTGTTGAAAATTGTAACTACTGTAATTTCGAAAGTTTGTCTGCCTGAAAATGTACTGTTGTCCCAAGCATATTGCAACAAACGGTGTATTTCTATCGCTGCTCGTTTAGTTTTTATTGCCGTTTCAAATATACCGGTCATTTTTGAAACACCCTGCAGCTGCCAATACCATTCCGCGTTCAAAGTCTGTTATTTCTCGTCGTGTGGCCATAATCTCGTCGGAAAGCTTTCACGTCTGTCATCTGATTACAGATGACAGCTGCCCTTTTATAGCTTGTGTACGTGTGACTCCGGCAATCTGTATGTGTGTATACCGCTATCCCGAGACTTCTGTCACCGTAGTGTAAGTCACTGGATGTTGGGTTCTTGAAGCGTTGGTCTAGTACTTCCCACATAAGCGCCGCAATGATTCAGGTGTGTTGGCAAATGAATGTCGCTGTTCATCGTCTTGAGAGAATAACTATTTTCAGTCATTACGATACTGCTACTTTTGACCAATTACGTGAATGCAGCCCCCTTATAAAAGACAGGGGAGTCCACTGGAATATCATATGCATCGGCTCCTGGCTGAATATTAACGTTTTGGTTGTCTGAGGTAGCATCAACGTGAAATTTGAAGAACCAGGTGTATCTTACGGATGTGAGAGATTTTGCTGTCATTCTTTTACCATCCCCTGTAAATCATGAAGAAAACATTGGCTCAATGATAGTACATGTTAATGCGCATACGTAAATTTCCTTCTCACATGATGCCAATGAATAGAGATGGCTATTTATAGACGCTTTGTCATGTACTGCTAAATGATAAATATCGAACAAATTTAAAGCTTAAGAAGTACAATTAAGTTTATGTAATCAGTGCAGGGGAGTGAAAGAAGTTATCTACAGATACACAGCATTTGGAGGCAGTGAAAATCAGGCAGCATCCTTTTCGATAAGTTCCTGTCTTCTGGCAACACATAATTCACAGGAGACGTCTTCTTGTAGGTGAGTGCAGAAACGAAAACCAATACCGCTGCCTAATGGAGGCTTCCTTTCAGGCAAACAAAATGACAGTCAGGAGTATAAAAAGATCGTTGTTATCTGTACTTCGCAATACTGAGAACCCGTTGCAAACAGGGGAGAAGATTAAGATGAATGTAAAGAAAAATATAGGAGAAAGGTAAGGAAAAGAAAGATAATGATAAGCTGCACCTTGTATACCTTGTATGTGTAGCTGTGACGACACTTGGAAAATGTTCATCATGCAACAAGCCACACTCTTAATCAACATAAAGACCAGCAGCTCATATAATAGTCACCTGTCTAGTCAGATAAACCTTAGAACGCTAAACAGCGAGCCTTTGAAGATATTAGCGTGCAGAGGGACAGAATGACACTGAAGCTGTGTATATCTACTGCAGACACAAGTAAGATACTCAAGTTGAGGAATTACACAAGCTTTTTAGAACACGTCTTCAGATAAACTGGACCTTTCATACGTAGACACGAAGAATAACATGTGAAATGTTGGCGTCCTTTGCTTTACTTCCAGAGTTTAGTAGAACTGAGTTTTGGGTGACATGAACAGTCAAAATTATGATGATGACTGTGTCCATGATCTAAATGAAATTATTAAATGTAGATAGTCCGATTATACCTGTTGAAAATATTTATTGCAATTGCAGTTTCGACATTCTGTCATTTTCAAGCCTAGTGGCTCATTAAAACCTACTACACAACGTTGGGTCATGACATGCTGGAACACATTTCCCAGCGGTCTTAATGAAAACACACATGGTCGTACAGCGCTTTAACATACCATGTTAGCACGACCCATGTGGCGAGCATATAAACAGCATTCCACTCACATAAAAATAAAATTTTCATCCACAACACACACAGAAAAAAAACGCACGTTGCATGAGCAATAACCATATTTACATCTACATTACTAGTTTACAATTCACAATTAAGTACCTGACAGAAGATTCATCGAACCACCTTCAAGCAGTTTCTCTAACGTTCTTCTCTCGAACAGCACGCGAGAAGAACGAACACTTAAACCTTTCCGTACGAGCTCTGAGTTCTTTTATTTAACTGACTATGCATGTGGGCGCCGAGGAAAACATTTTCGCATTCGGAGGAGAAAGTTGGTGACTGAAAATTCATGAGGAGATCCTGCCGCGACGAAGAACGCGTTAGTGATTGAAATTTCGTGAAAAAAACCTGTCGCAACGGAAAACACCTTTGTTTTAACTGCCACCCCAATTCACGCATTATAGCCATGGCACTTTCTCCCCTATTTTGCGGTAGTACAAAACGAGCTGTCCTTTAAACTTTTTCGAAGTCCTCTGTCAATGCTATGTGATGAGGATCCCACAACGAGCTGTAATACTCCTGAAGAGGACGGACGAGCGTACTGTTAGCAATCTCTTTAGTAGACCTGTTGCACTAATTGTTTTACAAATAAATCGCAGTCCTTCTTTGCCTTTCCCCACAACATTACCCATGCGATCATTCTAATTTAAATTATTCGTAACTATAATCATTGATTATTCAGTTGAATATGTATTTACATTCAGACTGCTGGGAACTATGTTCCCGCACGACACTACTTAGCGTTGTAGGGTGGGCATAAACATCCCACTGTACTTGAAAACGACAAAGTGCATAAATTACAACAGCACTAATGAATTTTAACAGCTATAAGCAGTTTGACTACATTCAGTACTAACAGGTCACTTGCAGAGCGACGTTTTATTATATTCCAGGCCAGTTGTCTTCGAATAAGGTAAGATGATGAAAAAACGAAGATGATTGAAAGATCGTATGTCTGGGCATTCTCTTGTAATAAAACATTTATTGTGTGATGAAGAATAGTTTTGACTTTAGTACTCACTGCTTACGTACAAAAATAAAGTCATATGTCATTATTATCTCGATGATTCAGAAGGGGCTGTTTAGGCGCCTGAATAGCTTGCGCAGTGGCTCTTTTGTCCTTCATGTGAAATTGCTTTGTTTCTATCGCAAGTGATTCTCCTAAGTGAAAGTGGGTATGTGTGTATACCTAGAAGGATGGTAACAATGAGAAGGACAGACTGAACAGAGTTCTGAAGGTAGTCTACAGCTCTTGAATACCACCGAGGAGCCGACTAAGGTTAGCGTCCAAATATGATGGAGGGATCACATTAACTGTTCCATGGGAACCTCCGAAGAAATTTGGGATTTATATTAGGAAGTCCGCACGAGGTTTGGTGGTTACGGGGTGGTTACCACCACCATTTCACACCTTTGTAGATTAAACGCTGACGAGGAAAAAACAATCTTTTCCCTGTCTGGTCTCGCACAGACTACCTATGGCGGAGCTTTTCCACCACGCAATAGGCAGATTTTCGCCAGTGGGAGCAATAGCAGTTGTGATTGTCGACGTATACCAATTGCATCCCACAACGTTATCACTCCAAACCTCAAGTTTGAGAAAATTTCAAATCATGAGTTGTTCAGGCTACAAAGGTCGCATGAATTCAGTCAGTGGCATGCTAAGTAGAGAAAGGTTGTTTGCTGGGTAAAATATAACTCGTATTTGGTTAACAAACCGAGTGTATGACTGCTGCGTTTCGATTTACGTATGTACTAGAATGGCATGTTGAGTGAATGGGATGCGTTGGGAGTATTTCAGTATCAGTGTTAATTGTAATTCACTAGACAGATACAGTTTTCAACAGCTCTTGGTACGCCTAAGAGTCAGATATGGGAAAGACGAGCTTTTGTATCAAGACAACACATTATCACTTGTTGTCTCAAACGTGGAGCCGTTCTCACATCGCAGTGTGTGTTGTTTCTGCACTGATCTGCCTGATTATAGCTTTCAAAGAACAGTAAACCAAATGAAACAATTTACAAATTGAAAATCAGACGTAATTAACGCTGCAGATCAGCAGTTTGTTTTGGCAATGATGCGGTTTATAAAATGGTTCAAATGGCTCTGAGCACTATGGGACTCAACTGCTGTGGTCATAAGTCCCCTAGAACTTAGAACTACTTAAACCTAACTAACCTAAGGACATCACACACATCCATGCCCGAGGCAGGATTCGAACCTGCGACCGTAGCGGTCGCGCGGTTCCAGACTGTAGCGCCTTTAACCGCTAGGCCACTCCGGCCGGCGATGCGGTTTATAAGTCTGAAATTGTTTGTTCATATTACCTGAGGAAGGTGGATTAAATGGAACCTTCAAGGCGTCCGTTTCTACAGCCACGTCATTATACAGGGAATAATGGATGTAAGAGCAGATTTTTTTTATGTGGTATCTTCATATGTACACTCATCACTGCGTTGGTTGTTTTCTCTCTGCATCGAACATCTTTCCACAAACACATCACAAACTTCACTACCTGATGATTCCTGCATGGCCATAATTGCACCACTAAATGGACGAAGCCTATCAGTATAGACCAATCACTTTGCGTCCATGGCTCCTCACGTCAACACCGGACCTGCTGCCCACGGGAAACTAAACATTAATGTCTCGCTCTAGCGACGTGTACTTGGAGGCACTAACGAACCTAAAAACATACAACATGTAATAGCTATAATTATTAGTCTGTAAATGAGGTAAATACCGATGTAATGTTGTTCAGTATACCGTTCTCAGTCTCCAACAGAAATACTGGTATATACAGGGTGGTCCATTGATCGTGACCGGGCCAAATATCTCAAGAAATAAGCATCAAACGAAAAAACTACAAAGAACGAAAGTCGTCTAGCTTGAAGGGGGAAACCAGATGACGCTATGCCTGGCCCGCTAGATGGTCCTGCCATAGCGCCATGTGGGGGAGAGGGGGGTGTTGGGTTGTTTTGGGGGAGGAGACGTAACAGCAAGGTCATCGGTCTCATCAGATTAGGGAAGGAAGCGGAAGGAAGTCGGCCGTGCCCTTTTCAAAGGAACCAACCCGGCATTTGCCTGAAGAGATTTAGGGAAATCACAGAAAACCTAAGTCAGGATGGCCGGACGCGGGATTGAACCGTTGTCCTCCCGAATGCGAGTCCAGTGTGCTAACCGCTGCGCCACCTCGCTCGGTGCGCCATCTGGTTTCCCCCTTCAAGTTAGACGAGTTTCTTTCTTTGTAGTTTTTTCGTTTGACGCTTATTTCGTGAGATATTTGGCTCGGTCACTATCAATGGACCGCCGTGTATACCCGTTACACCCTCTATATGACTGTTGTACTTCGAAGAACAACCGGCTAATCAATTCAGACAAAAGAACAAATTCTTGATAACGCTATCTATTTCACTCAGCTCTTAAAATATGAAAAGTAACGGTATTTTTTACAGCATTACTGCTACTTATTTGGCCAAGTGTTTAGCGTCACCGATTTGTCAGTAGACTGGTATTTGACTCAGTCAACTATCACCGGTTCTTTCGGGATGGGAAGTCTGGGCCACAGTCCATCCAGCTCCCTCAGAGCCACAGAGAAACTACTTGAAGAAATAAGGCTCAAATGGCTCAGATGACTCTGAGCACTATGGGACTTAACAGCTGAGGTCATCAGTCCTCTAGAACTTACAACTATTTTAACCTAACTAACCTAAGGACATCGTATACATCCATGCCCGAGGCAGAATTCGGACCTGCGACCGTAACAGCAGCGCGGTTCCGGACTGAAGGGCCTAGAACCGCTCGACCACAGCGGCCGGCGTAGAAATAAGGGGCATAGCACAATGAATAACAGTTTGTACGCCAGACGGAAACAGAAATTTTAAGCCAAGAGATGGTGTGACTGTCTTTTTCGCATACAGCGTTTCTAGAGACCACCCATTTTACCATTCTGAATCAATCACTCTCTGTGAGTCCTATGAATAAAAGGTACGTCCAATTCCTTTTCCACACTTAGTAGGAGCCTCTACGACCTAGTTTGTATTGAATATTGACGCAACTGAAGATACACTACCGATGGATGGCTGTGTGCTAGTCTCGTTGACCTATACAGCACAAACATCTTACCCTTTTTTATGCGTCATCTCCATTTCGTAGGTTTTTGCTGCTGCTGTAGCATTAACGGCACAGGCACTGTGCTACCTGGGAAGCCGCGCAGGCGTGTGTTATGGCCCGGGGCCGGCGGAGAGCAATAACACGACCGCCACGCAAACCCCTGTCCCACGCCTCCCCCCGCACTTTAATCAACACGGCCAATTTATTAAAGTGCCGTTCGTCACAACAAAAACCTCGTGAGCAGGTAAAGGCCGGAGGAGGGGGCTCAACTTTCTGCCCATACTGCTGCTGCGTCGCGCGATGAAATTTAATATTCACTGCCAAAACGTACGGACTGCCGGCTCCCGTCCTAGCCGTTCCCAGGCTAAGCGGCCATACGTCACTGCTGCAGGACGCATTTTACAATCTCCGTGGCTTTCAGTAGTATTGCCTGTGAAAGAAATTTCTTGTCAGCGCCTTTATTCAATCTCTTGGATACGTTTGTCACTGACGCGATCTACTGCAGCGATCGGGGATAAACTGACGCTAAGAGAGAAGGAAGTTCCTTCGCATAATCTGCATCGAATCGTACATGCATAATCCATCAGATCCAAGAGCGTTACCTCGGTTGAGCTATTTCATTTATTTGGTATTTCACTGTCATTTATCTCCATATCCATCACTTTGGTGCCCTTTTGAAAATGGAGAGGAAGAACCATTATCTTCTCGAGTAATACAACGAACTCCAATGTGGAATTTCGAACCAAATCCAACACTTTGCCTTGAAGTAGCACCTGCGTTATCTTTACCAATCTGTGACATCTGTTAAATTCGCCACAATGAATAAAGCACTAGGTAATATGGGGAATCGATCCAGGATCCCTCGCGTAGCACTTACGAACTGATGACGGTTGCACGAAACAAGAAAAACACAGTAAGTCGGAAGAGAGCGTGAAGCTATGACTTTGCAAATGCCTCGAAATAAAGGTAAAGGAAGATACCTAATAATAGGTGGGGAGTGCACAACTGGAAAAAGAAATGCACCGAGGTTCCACATTTAAACCTAGTCGACCACTGTGTCTGCAATTGGAGAGCAAATTGCATCTTTCATACCAGCATAAGGGACGGCGCTATGTGGAAACAGTCCCCAAACATTTCATTACGTCAGAGATGTGACTCTGGTGTGTATAGCAGGAGATTTCTAGGAAAAGTGTTCCGCCTGCTTTCAATTACGGAGACACCTCAAGAGAATATAATGCACTAAATCACCCCCGTGCGAGTGCAGCGCAGAGGACACTAAACTACATCATCGGCTGCCAACTGAGATTACAGGAAACAGCTCGTTCACTACTTAGAATTTAATTTCTGTTCTACACTGTTTTTGTCGTTCATATAGCAGATAAAGGCTAATACCTGATGTAAGGAGGGAAAAGAAAGAACGTTGCGATAGGTGCGAGCTACAAGAGAATTACTGATAAAAAACAAGTCACTGTCAGAATTGCAAGCTGTAATGGATTCTACTATCGGTAGCTGTATGACGTATTCAGTCTCATCCCTTAGGCATCGCTTGTTCTCTGGAACATTCGGAGCTGACTCACATTTTCCAGCAGGAGGCATAGTGTAGTCTTGCTGTTTCGTTCAAAGCACTACCGGCCACTCACCTTTATGCGAGGCGAGGGCAATCACTGTTCAAGTTTCGTGTGGAACGCTCGTAGGCAGTCGAGCCACACACACACAGAAAATACTTGTTTGCAGACGCTGATAAAATGAAAAAAAAAAAAATGGCTCTGAGCACTATGCGACTTAACTTCTGAGGTCATAAGTCGCCTAGAACTTAGAACTAATTAAACCTAACTAACCTAAGGACATCACACACATCCACGCCCGAGGCAGGATTCGAACCTGCGAGCGTAGCAGTCGCTCGGCTCCAGACTGTAGCGCCCAGAACCGCACGGCCACTTCGGCCGGCTGATAAAATGAGAGTTTGCAAATTTCTCGCCGCATATTAGGGCAATAGTATAGGATTTATCGGTTTATTCATGGGGGTTCGTCTAATTATACACGAAATCAACGGACAAATCAGCATCGTCTTTCTTAAGCACAGCATCCGTTGTCGGGCTATATTATTACGTGGACAAAGGCAATCGTGAATTTTTATAGCGTGATAGTTGAATCCGAAAAAGCAATAAAGCAATGGCAAACTTCAGTTTGAAAGTGGAACTAAATTTAACCGCTAATATGGGCATGGTTGCATGTGACCATTGTTAGGAAATATGTCACTTACGAACTTAACTAACGAAGTAAGTGGTATGAACTGTTATCCTTTGATAGTAACCGGAAAGTTGAATTGAAGAAGAGATGAATTTAATATTCAAAAGAAAAGAAGCACCTCTTCGTTTTAGCCAACACGGTCAAGTATCGCACGAAGCGCATTCTCTCATTAACACTCCCTTACTCACGTCGGATGCGGCAAAGAAAACTCTTTCAATTGAGAATCAGCAAGTTACGGTGGGAGGGAGGTTGCGAAGTCAAAGGAAATATGTCGAGAGACATAAATAAAATTTTATTTTCAATTTCGCAGGCGTGGTAAGATTCGCTAATTTCAAATAAAACCAGCTCTGTCGCGGGGAATCTAATATGCTATTTAAGAACGACGTGAATTACACTTTTTACATGTTTTAACAAAACGAAAACGCGTTAGAGACACAGTATTTCTTTTTCTCTACAACTTTCCCCGTTCTTTGTATGGGATCACTGATCTGAGAAAACGTTACTGCTATGGCTTTGGCGCTAGTTCCTATGGCCCGACGCCAACGGTACCTTAGTGTGTGTCATGGCGCGGCGCAGGTAGCTTTATGAATGGGATATCTGCATATCGGGTAAGTCGTGTCTCGTGCATTTTCATTTTCATATTTTTCAGGCCGTTTCACTTCACACATTTTAGGCGGAAGCAAGATAGCCAGATCAACGGCCGTGTAACTGGATATGAAACGACGCCTGAAGTCATAGCGTGGCCAACTTGAGTCGTTAATCCGGCGTGGAATATCAGTTCTTATCTAGATCACGTACCCGATTCTAAAAACCAGCACTCGGCGCTTAGTTTGCAGCGAAATACCGGGTGCTGAGGGAGTGCACTGACCAAATCACTTTCGGTACGGTAATAGTGGAGATGTAAATCTGATCTTAAACTTTGTTTTCGCATTCCTCTTCAAAGTGTAGTGATGTAGAGGTTGTAGATATGGTACTGTATATAATTAACGAATTTATTATTATAATATTCGTTTTTGAATACAAACTACAAAGTGTTTTGTCTGTTTTTCACTTGTTAAATGTACGTCACGCGGGTACGGCGAGCGCTGAAGACTATACTTGGCCCAGATACAATACACAACTGTTCCACAGTCGTTCGCCGCAAGAACAACCCTGTGGTGATCATTATCAGATTACGAAAAGAATAAACGAATGTTCAGTATAAAGCATGCCTACAAAAATGGATTCCCTCTCTTCTAGCCCCCTCTAACGCAGAGTTCAAGCTATGAAACGAGTTAAGACTTTTGAATTTTTATTAGTGACCTAACTCTGTATATCGTTTGTAAACAGAAACCCAGTTACAGTGTTTATGAAAAAAAACTTATAACTATTGAATGGTGAGCTCTATCTCACATATATACAAATTAGATTAATTCAGTTACGACAATTATGGAATTTTAATTAACTGGCTGGTAGTACATTTTCCTTTTTTCTTTAACTTTGAGGAACGCTAAAAGCCAGAAATATATCTTTGGTTTTACAATTCTTCGACTACGATTATGTACAGAAGAGAACTTTAATGTTTGAAGGGATTTATATAAACGATAAGTACACAGCCCGGTTGTTGTTGTTGTTGTTGTTTTGTTGTTATGGTCTTCAACCCGAAGAACTGTTTGATGCAGCTCTCCATGACACACTATCCTATGCGAACCTCTTCATCTCCGAATAACTACTGCTACCCACACCCTTATGAATCTGCTTAGTGTAGTCATCTCTTGGTCTTGCTCTACGATTTTTATCTCCCACTCCTTCCTACTTCCCTCCAGTACTAAATTGGTGACCCACTGATGTCTGATAATGTGTCCTGTCAACCGATCCCTTCTTTTGGTCAAGTTCTGCCACAAATTTCTTGTCTCTTCAATTCTATGAAGCAACTCCTCAATAATTACGTGATCTACCCATCTAATCTTTAACATTTGTCTGTAGCATTACATTTCGAAAGCTCCTATTCTCTTCTTGTCTAAACTGTCTATCTTCATGTTTCGCTTCCATACATGACTCCACACAAATACTTTCATAAAAGACTTCCTAACGCCTAAATGTACACTTGATATTAACAAATTTCTCTTCTTCAGAAATGCTTTTCATACTGTTGCCAGTTTACGTTTTATATTCTCTCTACTTCGGCCAACATCAGTTATTTTGCAGCCCGAATGGATAAACTCATCAATTACTTTAAGTGCCTCGTTACCTAATGCAATTCCCTCAGCATCACCTGATTTAATTCGGCAACTCCACTATTATCTTCGTTTTGCTTTTGTTAATTTTCATGTCATATTCTTCTTTCAAGAGACTGTCCATTCCGTTCAACTGCTCTTCCAAGTCCTTTGCTGTCTCTGACAATTCCAGTGTCATCGGCAAACCTCAAAATTTTTATTTTCTCTCCATGAACTTTAATTTCTACTACAACTTCTTTTGGTTTCCTTTACTGCTTGCTCGATGTGCACACTGAATAACTTCAGGGATAGACGACTCTCACTCTCTTCTCAATCACTGCTTCCCTTTCATGCCCCTCGAGTCTTATGACTACCGTATGATTTCTGTACAAGTTGTAAGCAGCTGTTCGCTCCCTGTATTTTACCCCTGGTACCTTCAGAATTTCAAAGAGAGTACTCCAATCATCAGTGTCAAAAGGTTTTTCTAAGTCTACAAATACCATAAATATGTAACTTTGTCTTTCCTTAACCTATATTCTAAGCTAAGTCGAAGGATCAGTATTGTCTCGAGTGTTCCTACATTCCGGTTACCTGAAGAATAATCCTATGGTATTAATGTAGGAAGATATTAATTTCAAGTATAACTGCTACCACAGAAACCAATGATCTGTAGATTTTGAGTTCCTGTTTTAAACAGCATCGTTGGTTGCCTGGGCGACGAGGGACACCAATAACTGAATTTTCGACGATTTCTGAAAGTGCCTATTGAAGTGCATTTTCTTTTATTTACCACATTCATCCTCAAATGAGACGAACATGTGGATAGTCACAAAAATAACAATACATGTCCAGATAAGTTGTGATGCTGTTTCGACGTCACACGATCATGGCCTCATAAACTACACTCTTTATTGAATTTTCGTAATAAAAAGGGGCCCGATTCACCTTAGAAGTCATATCTTACCATAACTACACTGCGACCGGTATTGATTCAGTGTGAAGTTATGAATTTTATGTAGACGCATATGTTTATTTTTAAGTAAAAGTCTGCAATTAAAAAATTAAACCAGAGGCTAAAAATACCGCTTCAGTCGTAAATTTCTTTTTATTAACACGACCTGTTTCGGGCTCTCATTACGCCCATCCTCAGTTGTCGGAACTGTGCTGTGGCCGCCGCGGTGAATGTTTACTAGGCGCGGTGTGCTGCCCATGAGCGCTCATAGGTAGCACACCGCCTTCCGCTGTGGTCGAGCGGTTCTAGGCGCTTCAGTCCGGAACTGCGCGACTGCTACGGTCGCAGGTTCGAATCCTGCCTCGGGCATGGGTGTGTGTGATGTCCTTAGGTTAGTTAGGTTTAAGTAGTTCAAAGTTCTAGGGGACTTATGACCTAAGATGTTGAGTCCCATAGTGCTCAGAGCCATTTGAACCATTTGATCTGGAGACAACAGTAAACTAACTAATCAACAAATACTCCATGAAATGTATAATGACATTTTCTATACCATCACTAATCATCATATGCATCAGAACGTATTTCACTGTATCGGTTACAAGAGTATTCCGTCTAAGTTGCAAGGGAAATTTACACGTTACGTCATAGGATAAAATGCAGTGACTGCAGCATACAATACATAATGCAAATGGGGAGGAACTTCGAAACTAGATTCGGGAGCGCAAATACTCTCAAAACAAAACTGCATTTGCGGCACATGTGGCAACTTTAAATACCTCGATCACCAACAGTGATCAAAATTTGGACATCCTACACGTAGCTCAAAAGGGAGTATTCCTTAACGTGTTGGAGGAACTCTAAATTTACACTTACAAAAAGCAAGATCAGAATTTAATTTTGAATGACTACAGCGAATTCAATCACAATGCCTATTTTAACACTCTTAACGACTTACTAAATAGATGATTGTTATATGTGCATGTTCAAGGCGGTGGGGATGAGAAGGTGTGTGGTGGGACAGCTGTAACATGCCCGAGACCGATAAAGTGACTCGCCTACACACGCTGGAGGACGTCAGACGACTGGTCGGCTCGCAGCTCAGCACCAAAACAGCGTCCACACGAGAAAGCAAGCCACAACGAAGACAAACTTGCAGCAACACCAGGATCGGACGCCGTCTCACTTTTTTTTTAGATTAAAATTTACAAAATCGTTCAAATGACTCTAAGCACTATGAGACTTAACATCTGAGGTCATCAGTCCCCTAGACTTAGAACACTTAAACCTAAATAACCTAAGGACACCACACACATACATGCCCGAGGCAGGATTCGAAACTGCGACAGTAGCAGCAGCGCTGTTCCAGAATGAAGCGCCTAGAGCCGCTCGGCCACAGCGGCAGGCTAAAATTTAGACTGAGGTGACAAAAGTCATGGGGTAGCGATATGAACATGTGCAGATGGAAGTAGTATAGCCTACACAACGTATAAAAGGGCAGTGCTTTGGCGGAGCAGTCATTTGTTCTCAGGTCATTCATATGAAAATGTTTTCGACCTGATTATGGTCGGATGATCGGCATTAAGACTTTGAGCGCGGAATGGTAGCCGGAGCTAGACGCATGGGACATTCCATCTCGGAAATCGTCAAAGATTTCAATATTCGGAAATCCACAGTGTTAAGAGTGTCGCGAGAATACCAAATTTCAGGCATTGCCTCTCACCATGGGCAACGCATTGGTCGACGGCCTTCATTTAACGATCCAGAGTAGTGCCTTTTGCGTTGAACTGTCAGTGGTAACAGGCAAGTAACATTGCGCAAAATAACCACAAAACTAATGTGGGATGTACGCCGATCGTATCCTTTAGGACACTGCACCGAAATAACGGAACAAAAATTTAGTATTAGTAGGAGAATACCGGAGCCAACGGCCTTCCCGCAGTGGTAACACCGGTTCCCGTCAGATCACCGAAGTTAACCGTTGTCGGGCTGGGCTAGCACTTGGATGGGTGACCATCCTGTCTGCCGAGTGCTGTTGGCAAGCAGAATGCACTGAGCCCTTGTGAGGCAAACTGAGGGGCTACTTGATTGAGAAGCAGCGGCTCCGGTCTCGTAAACTGACATACGGCCGGGGGAGCGGTGTGCTGACCACATGCGCCTCAATATCCGCATCCAGTGACGCCTGAGGGATGAGGATGACAGGGCGTCCGGTTGGTAGTCTCCATGGCCTGTTCGGCCATTTAGAGTTTTAGGAGAATACCGGTGATTTTTTTCAGTGGCAGACCACTTATCAATTTTCCTGAAAAGTCGGGAATAGTGGACAATTTTGTAGATCTTGAAACTGAGGAACTAACAATTTTTCATTCTTTGTTCGATTTCTACATGTATTACAGTTAATAATAGGAATGAAAAAAAAAAAACGGAAACTCAATTATTTCGGAAAATTATTATTTTGAGCGGTTTTAACCGGCGCTGAAAAAGACGGATGTAACCGAAAACCGGTTGTTTCAGCAGCAACGGCCATCGCTACTTCAACCGTCTTTTCTTTGCACTGCCTCGTCTGACGTTGCATCAAGAAAGACATAGTGCAGTTAGACGTTACCGAGCTTCTTGTTCTCTTCCTCTCAGAAGATTAAAATACTTTTGTAGCTCTCACCTGGATTATGTTTCTGGCAGCAGAACAGCACATGCTTATTTGTCATGTATAATGCAATACATCCTACTACCCCTTAAACTCCCTGTCTCCACATCAAAAGTGAGCATTTGATCTCTGGATGTTCAGTTGCTCGGTCGTTGCTTTTTACGTAAATATGCAGAGATAATTAGGATAAGGTCCGTAAACAACTGCTAAGCGCAGCTACATAGTTCACCTCAGTCTTTCTTGTCTGGTGAGACAAACGGAGACCCTGCAGAGAGAGAGAGAGAGAGAGAGAGAGAGACTGATTGAAGGAAGGAAGAATGATTAGGGTTTAACTTCCCGTCGACACTGAGGTCAGGAGAGACGCAGCACAAACTCGCATTACAGAAGGATGGGGAAGGAAATCGGCTGTGCCCATCCCGTCATCTGCCTGGAGCGATTTAGGGAAATCGCGAATCTGGATTTTTTAAAAAGTCATATCCACCTTTTGACTGTTAATTGTTCAATTATTTTAAATAATCAATATTTCGGCTTTATAGGCCTTCTCAAGTGCATGTTGAAGTGAAAATCAATAAAGCGTGCATATCATACAGTGCAGGTCATAGGAACAAAAAGTTATAATGTATTTGAAAACATTATTTATATGTTAAAATATATATCACCTGTCTGTGATATGTCATTATAGAAAAACATATTTCTGTTTTATAGACCAGTTGTCGTATTACAGGATATGAGTACGTATCAGAAATACATAATATGGGTGAAAATGTGTATAGAACCCATTATGTTTGGTTCAGATCTTCACATTTTTAAGCAGTAAGGCTACATTAATATGTAATTAATAATATTCATAAAATATTGCAGTATATGGTTTAAATATAAAATATAGGGAACTGATATACCATCTTGGAAATGCATATAGAACCTATTATGTTTGGTTCAGGTCTTTATATGCTACAAATAATGGAAATACACTAATATGCTTTTAATGGACAGTTGTGTAATACTGAAGTATATAGTGAGGCATATGTGTTATGGAAGTACCACCCACTACATCCCCTGCCCCCCTCTCCAATACCCACCTCCAAATGTGTTCCAACCATCAGCCACCCCAACGCCTCCCGCTCTCCCGCAGTTGTCCTCTTCTCCCCCTCCCCACAACCCCTCACACTCTGTCACGTGCCCCACTCCTTGCCAACCCAATTACTTCTCCCTCTACTGAACAGTTGCGTTCTGTTGCTGGGACTGTCTTATTTTAGGAGTGTGTATAAAATATCACTGAGCAGTTTAGGCTCAGGAACTTTCAGTTATGGGTTCATGGCAGTCCTGCCATTTCACGGGGGTCGTGCAAGTTTGAGCACAGGTCTGACGTCGTTTTTGAAAATCCTCATAAATCAGAGAATTACGATCTTATAATATTGCAGCCACGCGATCATTTTGAGATCAATAATTTGACTGTTCATCAAAAATGATTATATTTACTCTAAGTAAGGAGTATTACAGTGTATCCCTGTAAGAGAATATTACGAACGTGTGTTACAAGAACATGTTAAGCATTTAGCTACATAAATATCTCCCTTCCCTTTCCTGGTAGTACCTCTATTAATGCAAAAGTCATGTGACTCACAGAGTGGTGCAACATTGTTACGATCTCTGCCACCGTTTTGACGGACAGAAGCGCCTAATGCAGGTCACAGGAATATATTGGCTGTTAAGTACGCCATACCGTGTATTAATGGTTTTCCACTATGCGCAGTGCCAGCCATATTATGTATCTTCGATAAGACCTCATATAATGTAATATGAAACTTGTGTATAACAAGAGAACTATGTCCTTTTTTCGACGATGAGATGTCGCAGACGGGTCTTTTTTTTTGTTTTGCTTTTTTTTTAAATGTAAATAATGTTTTCAGATATGTAACTTCTTGTTCCCAGGACCTGCACAGTATATGTGCGCTTTATTTATTTTTAGTTGAGCATGCACTTCAGAACGGCTGTAAAGCCGAAATCACGGCTGTATGAAATGAGGGATTTTTTTTTTAAAGAAATTATGCATGATTGTGGTCCCCAATAAAAGATTCACGGCCGGGTTGGGGATTTTCTCTGCCCGGGGCTGGATGTTTGTGTTGTCCTCATCACGATCATCATCATCATCAATCGTGACACTGGCTAAATTGGACTGTGGAAAAAAATTGGAGTGTGTAAAAATTGGGGACATTGTACGAGCGCTGGTGACCTCGCAGTTGAGCGCCCCACAAACCAAACATCATCATCATCCTCCCATGAAAGAAAGACCACTAAATGGAACGGGCGGCAACGGATTTGAACCATCTTCCTCCCTAACGCAATTCCAGTCCAGCGTTACCTCACACGGTGTGTGTGTGTGTGTGTGTGTGTGTGTGTGTGTGTGTGGATGGGTGGGTGGGTGTCTGAGTGAGAGTGAGAGAGAGAGAGAGAGAGAGAGAGAGAGGGAGAGAAAGCTGCTTTGCTGCTATGAATCAGTGCTGGCAGGCGCAGGTGGTTGACCCAGCGCTGTTCTTTTCTGTTCCGTCGCGTCGTGATGGGTGCCGCGCGGGACGGATCAGCGCCGGCTGTCGCGTGCCGCAAACCGTGGGTTCCGCACGAGCGCCGATCGCCAGCCGTGGAAAATGTCTGCCCGAAGGTCTGCCGCCCCGGACTTTTCCTACCCAGCTGCGCTACTTCTGACTTTCTCGGCGCTCTGCGCGCAAACTTTATTTCTGAGCGCCCAACTTCTGCTCAGTGCACTATCGATATCCCACTTCAAGTCTCACAATGGCACAGGAAGAGCCAACCAGGTACTCTCTTCACGTCTATTTTTTCCCTCCTGCCACTGCACTTCGTTGATTTTTCTGCCACGCGCATCCACTAAACTATCAAATGCACAGATGGAAACACGAAGTGTTTCATCGCGAACAGCTTGACCCAAAGCTACCAAACTGATACTCTAGTATGCCGGCATCAGTCTAAAAACTTCGAGGCTGGATTAATAAAAAATGGAGAAAAGGCAAGAGGTTTGTTTTAATGCCTAGGATCTAAATCTACGTATACATACGTACTCCGCAAGCCATCGTACGGAGCCTGGCGAACGGCACCCTGTACCACTACCAATAGTTTTATTTCCCTTTCCACACGCAAATAAAGCAAGAGAAAAACAGCTATCTATATGGCTCAATATGAGCCCTAATTTCTCGTATCACATCTTCGCGGCCCTTGCGCGAAATTTATGTTGGCGGCACCATAATCGATCGGCAGCCGCCTTCAAATGCCGACACTCTATATTTTCTCGATAGTGTTCCTTGAAAGAACGCCGGTTTCGCTCCCAGGGATTCCAATTTGAGTTCCCCATCCGTCTCAGTAACACTTGCGTGTTGTTCGAACCTGCAGGTAAACAATCTAGCAGCCCACCTCCGAATTGCTTCGACGCCTTCCTTTAACCGGATATGGTGCGGATCCGAAGCACTCGAGCAGTACTCAGGAACAACCCGCCCGGTTAGCCGAGCGGTCTAACGCACGGCTTTCCGGAGTGGGAAGGAGCGCCTGGTCCTCGGTACGGATCCGCCCGGCGGACTTAAGTCAAGGTCTAGTCAGCCGGCCAGTCTGTGGATGGTTTTTAGGCGGTTTTCCATCTGCCTCGGAGAATGTGGGCTGGTTCCCCTTATTCCGCCTCAGCTACACTATGTCGGCGATTGCTGCTCAGGCCGGCCAGGGTGGCCGAGCGGTTCTAGGCGCTACTGCCTGGAACCGCCCGACCGCAACGGTCGCAGGTTCGAATCCTGCTTCGGGCATGGATGTGTGTGATGTCCTTAGGTTAGTTCGGTTTAAGTAGTCCTGAGTCCTAGGGGACTGATGACCTCAGAAGTTAAGTCGTATAGTGCTCAGAGCCATTTGAACCATTGCTGCGCAAACAATTTCTCCACGTTCGCGTACACCACCATTACTCTACGACGCAAACATAGGGGTTACACTCGTCTAGTGTGAGACGTTCCCTGGGGGGCCACCGGGGGCCGAACCGGACAATAAATCTGGGTTCGGTGTGGGGCGGCGAAGGGGTGAAGTGGACTGCGGTAGCCGTCGTGGGATTGTGGACGACTGCGCCTGCGGCAGGGACGGAGCCTCTCCGTCGTTTCATCCGCATTAACTTACATTTTTCTGCATTTAGAGCCAGCTGTCATTGTTGACACCAACTAGAAATTTTGTCTGTCATCTTGTATCATGCTACGGTCACTTATCTTCGACACATTTCCGTACATCACAGCATCACCAGCAAACAACCGCAGACTGCTGAGCACCCTATCCACCAGATCATTTAGTACATAGAAAATAACAGCGGTCGCATCCCACTTCTCTCACGACACTCTTGTCTCTGATGGACACTCGCCGTATCCTACGTAGCCCTCATATGAGCACAGTGCACAGAACTTTCATGTGAAACGTCGGTTGTCGCTTAGTATTGAATCAGAAATGTGTGGCTTGTGAGGAGCTGCCCTACCACTGTATCCTCACTATTCTTAACTCGTAACGCACAAGCATTGTTCTAGGATTACTGGTAGCACCTTGGAGCTCACGAATGACGGTTTCCTCTGACTTGATGCGATTTTTAAAAATTAGCCGCGATGCCCCACGCTCCCCGTCCGTCAGCTGACGAGTCCTGCCTGGTCTTGAATTAGCTGTTATTGCTACATCGCATTTCCACGTCGTAATCGTGTCGCTTGGATAGCTTTAGAAGGGCTAAAATGTCTCTGACTGATTTGTTACTCAGGTGACATCCAATGGCTAGCCAATGTTCGAAGTCACCGATCTCTTCTGACCGACCAATTCTGCTGTTACTGCTTCTTTACTAACAACACAGTGCTCCCCATTTCCTTTTAGACTGGCAGGTCCCCACGCGGCGTATAGTAGTCAATTCCGGGGTATCCGGATACTTTTGAGCAGATAGTGAATACGCTGAACCCTAATATTTTATTCACTGGGCGTCAGTGCGAAATTAATGAACACGGCATCAACCTGGGCGACAGTATTTACTGCCTTCTGCGTGATCGATCAGAAAGAGCTGGGTTTCACACCATAGTAGGAATCCATGTTGATTCCTACAGAGGAGATTTTCGCTCTCCAGAAATCTCATCACACATGACCTTAAAAAAATGTTCCAAAATACTACAATAGGTTGACGTCAGCGATATGGGGCTATAGTTTGTTGCATCTGTCTGACGACAGTGGTGCAGCGGTACGTACCCTGCGCCACGCACTCCGCACAGATAAGCAGGGAATGTACGTAGTTCCTGGCTGCAGCACTGTGCGCTCGCCTCCTTGCTAGGCGAAAGCGTGGGAGGCGGCCAACCTGTGTCTGGCCCCCGCGAGATGCAGCCGGCGCTGGCCGCCACTGAGAGCGACCCGTTACGTCATTCCGCCGCCGGGCCCGCCCCTTCCTGTGTGCACCAGCGGGCGGCCTTCAGCACAGCCCGCCGCAACGTGTCCGAGCAGCCACGCTACTGACCAAGTGCGATTGCAGTTCCTAGCACGGTGCATATGTAGTCTAATATACAAAAATGAGTATTTGTTCGTTCGTTCGTCGTCTATGCGTTTGTAACACAGAGACTTTCCACAGACGTTTAAAACACGTGACGCATCTCTGTAGCGGTCCAGCCCAGTCACTGTACAAGGAGTGGGGGTAAAATAAAAATAAAGCTGCTGTGCCAAGCTCACATTCGACTTCCTTATACTGTTACTACACTCATGCTCATTAATTAAGGATAATGCTGATGTGTGGTGAAACAACGCTCTGGTGGTCGGTTTGCGGGTTAAAATCACCTCGGGGTATGACCATGCGGTGCATTTGACCTGCGGTCGTCGCACGGTGGCGCTGGCAGCGGTCAACATACGCAGAGATGTGTTGGTGCATGTCAGAGTACGGTGCAGCGAGTAAGTGTGCAGACGCTTTCAGACGTGCCAATGGTGACTGTGTGTTGAAAATGGCTCAAAGAACACATATTGATGACGTTATGAGGGGTAGAATACTAGGGCGACTAGAGGCTGGTCAAACACAGCAGGTCGTAGCGCGGGCCCTCCGTGTGCCACAAAGTGTGATTTCAAAATTGTGGCAACGATTCCAGCAGACAGGAAACGTGTCCAGGCGCTACAGTACGGGACGTTCGCAGTGTACACCACCACAAGAAGACCGATATCTCTCCATCAGTGCCCGCAGACGGCCACAGTGTACTGCAGGTAGCCTTGCTCGGGACCTTGCCGCAGCCACTGGAACAGTTGTCCCCAGACACACAGTCTACAGACGACTGAACAGACATGATTTATTCCTGTAAGGTGCATTCCACTGATCCCTGGTCACAGGAGAGCCCGTAAAGTCCGGTGTCAAGAACACAGTGCATGGTCATTGGAACAGTGATCCCAGGTTATGTTCACGGACGAGTCCAGATATAGTCTGAACAGTCATTCTCGCCGGGGTTTCATCTGGAGTGAACAAGGAACCAGATACCAACCCTTTAATGTCCTGAAAGGGAGCTGTATGGAGGTCATGGTTTGATGGTGTGGAGTGGGATTATGATTAGTGCACGTACACCCCTGCATGTCTTTGACAGGTCAGGTGCATCGGGACGTCATTTTTCAGCGGTACGTCCGCCTTTTCAGGGATGCACTGGTTTCCACCTTCCTCCTGATGGATGGTAACGCACGGTCCCACAGAGCTGCCATCGTGGAGGAGTACCTTGATACAGAAGATATCAGGCGAATGGAGTGGCCTGCCTGTTCTCCAGTCCTAAACCCCATCGTTCACGTCTGGGATGCTCTCGGTCGACGTATCGCTGCACGTCTTCAAACCCCTACGACACTTCAGGAGCTCCGACAGGCACTGGTGGAAGAATGGGAGGCTATACCCCAGCCGCTGCTCGGTCACTTGATCCAGAGTATGCCAACCCGTTGTGCGGCCTCTGTACGTGTGCATGGTGATCATATTCCATACTGATGTCGGGGTACATGCGCAGAAAAAAGTGGCGTTTTGTAGCACATGTGTTTCGGGACGGTTTTCTCAACTTATCACCAATACCGTGGACTTACAGATCTGTGTCGTGTGTGTTCCCTATGTGCCTGTGCTATTAGCGCCAGTTTTGTGTAGTGCCACGTTGTGTGGCGCCACATTCTGTAATTATCCTTAATTTATAAGCATGAGTGTAGTTTAATGCTAGCAGGTACAGGGCTGTACACCAATTTATTATTTTCAATAAAATTCAGTTCGCTCACTTATGGTAGAAAGTGATTTTCTCGAGCCATTTGTAACCATAGATAGCAAGCCTGAGTACAGGACCATCAAATGGCGGGGACGGAAAAATTTCTGAGTTCACCAAACATTTAATTCATAAACTCGTCAAAATGGCGTAGAACTGCCAAAGGTCCAATAGCTACGCCAAGGCGACGACTGCGCTGAGGGACAGCAGCCTTTCCCCGGCAAGACGCCTGGCGCCACCCCAGTAATGCCAACCGTGCGTGGGCGGGCCGAACTATCTCTCGGCTGAAAGTCTCAGCGACCGTCGGCATTTCCGCCCAAGCTCAGGTTGGCAGCAGGAACCTTTTGCTGTCGGAGGAAGCATACAGTGTGCGAGGACCCGAGATTACAAAACTATTGAAAGTCGCCTTCTCGCCTTCAGATCGTGACAGTGCTTGGCAGGGTCAGTTTGTGGCAGTACAGAATAGGCTTTATTTGGTGACCAGCAGTTATGCGGCTGTATACGACACTCTGAGCCGCATGCGTTCGTTTCCACCACCATGGAAGCAACCAGGCACCATTACGCTCGGTTTTGATCGTGTCATTCTCTTTAGAATGCTCGTAGCATAGCCAACTGTGTTTAATATGTAATTACTCGATCTAGACAGCGAGAGATAAGGCTCCAGGTTATATCACTGTTAATTCGATAGCCTTTGTCATACTGCCACTGTCGGTATGCTTGTAGTACTTGTCCACTCATGGCCCTTTACCATAACTTGTGATTGGAATTATGGATCTCATCTTTGTTAAACTGCATCAAAATCCTCTCTAGTGACTGGAAAAGTTCTCGCTATCGTTCTTCATATTTTGTTTCTTCCCATGGAATTGTGGCTTGGCCCACAGCAGGCTTTCGGATCGGCTATGGAGCCTGAAATTGTGGACTGGCATGTTACCACCTACTTGTATCGAGACTGCATATCATTTCAGAGTGTTTACGACAGAGTACCTGCTTTTCTTTTAGCTGCCTGTTATCGGTCTGTAGTGTTCTCCTGTTCTCTTCATTATCCAATTAATTTGAATCAGCAATCGATATTCCTGTACTACGTGAAGAAGAATCCGATGCTATCAAAGTCACCAGATAATCAGGTGAGGCTATTCTAATCTGATGATAGGGAGGACGTTGATCCGCAGAACTCATTTAGCTCTTTCATTTCGATCCCTTTGAAGTCAAAAGAAAAGAACAAGTTGTGCGTTCCTACACCATTCAGCCGACAGTGACGAAACTTTAGAGTAGTTATGCGCAACACCGTGAAGGTTTTTCTGGCGGTAAAAAACAACTATCACCCATATGGATGGGAGTGGAAAGGGGAGTGACATAAAAGCTTAACTCATGAACGTTTGGAGCGATTTCAATCACAATGATTCATTATCTGTTTAACAAAAATGTGGGGATAATACAGCCCAACTCCTTCTAGATGTCGGGTTGGAGTATGAAGACGTGACATAGGCCTATTCGATAACGAACGATAGACTTATTGGTGACGGTCACGATGTCGTTTCACACCTAAAGTGGATGGTATGGGAGGAGAATACGTGCAAATATAGTGATGTATCAGCATATATCTGCTACAGCTGAAGAAATTCCTACCAAAGTTGACCCAAATATCATTTGATATCTGGCAAAATTTACTGTGACGGTAGGACACCCCTAGCATTCCTATGGCTGAGGGTTTGGAGTCAAAAGGTGTGACAAAGATATAACACAGGAACGCGTGGCACAGTTTCGAACAAATATGGCATATTCACGACTAACTATTTTTATAAAAATATTGTACGAGTAAGATATCTCTTCTACCGTTAGGGGTGGAGGTGACCATGGGAAGGAGTGACATGTAGAAACGTCCGAAAACGACCAGTTGGTACTTTATCTATAATGGACGCAGCTGAACTACGTGACTGTTCCTTTAAAGGGTGTACAATAATAACCGCTACAAGTCAGAACAGAAGGTGATTATACTTAACACACAACTGGTTTCGGACTTGTGCCCATCTACGGGAGGTTTACATTTACATCTTTCCATACACAGTGTTGCAGATTACAGTTTAAATAAAAAACAAATAATGTGATCATCACGAAATGGACGCAAATGAAACATTTGAAAGTGGCTAAGCAATATCTATTGTAAAATATTACAGTGCATACATATAGATGGACTATATAGCTCTTATTTGCAGCGTTCGACGCAACAGCTACATCACGAGAACGAACGCTGCAGAGAGCCAATAATTTTATCACGTTACTCGGGGCCAAAGCTCATGACACACGACTCAATACAAAGGTAAAATGAACGTTCTCTATAGTGCCACGACGGCGTAAAACAGCGGAGAATGAGACAGTTACCAGCGGCAGTCCTATTTCTCAAAGTGGGAGCGGTACAAATTGCCCCCAGAGTTCAGATGAAACTGACAGTGAAATGTCCTAGAGACAGAGGTGAAATATGTGTAGAAATTTGTGTGAAATAAGTTAAATGTATGTGAAATATATACACATATATGTGAAATATATGTGACATGTGCATATGCGAGCAAATCCGCAGACAAAAACTTGTTTATTTATACACTGAAGAAACAAATAATCTGGTACGCCTGCCTAATACCGTGTAGAGCCCCAGCGAGCACGCAGTAGTGCCGAAACACGACGTGGCATGGACTCGACTAACGTCTGAAGTACTGCTGGAGGAAAGTGACACCATGAATTCTGTAGGGCTGTCCATAAATCCGTAATAGTGCGAGGGGGTGAAGACCTCTTCTGAACAGAACGTTACAAGGCATCCCAATATGCTCAATAATGTTCATGTCTGGGGAGTTTGGTGGCCAGTGGAAGTGTTTAAACTCAGAAGAGTGTTCCTGAAGCCACTCTGTGACGATTCTGGACATGTGAGCTGTCGCATTGTCCTGCTGGAATTGTCCAAGTCAGTCGGAATGCACAATGGACATGAATGGATGCAGGTGATCACACAGGATGATGACATACGTGTCACCTGTCAGAATCGTATCTAGACTTATCAGGGGCCCCAAATCATTCCAAATGTAAACGCCCCACACCACTGCAGAGCCTCCACCAGCGTAAACAGTCCCCTACTCACATGCAGGGTCCATGGATTCATGATGTTACCTCCATACCGGTACACGTTCATCCGCTCGATACAATCTGAAACGAGACTCATCCGACGAGGCAACATGCTTCCAGTCATAAACAGTCCAAAGTCTGACGGGCCCAGGCGAGGCGTAAAGCTTTGTGCCGTGCAGTCATCAAGGGTATGCGTGTGGGCCTCCGGCTCCGAAAACCAATGTCGATGATGTTTCACTGAATGGTTCACACTCTGACACTTGTTGATGGTCCGTCATTGAAATTTGCAGCAGTCTGCGGAAGAGCTGCACTTCTATAATACTGAACGATTCTTCTCAGTAGTCTCTTGTCCAGTTCTCCTAGGAGCTTTTCCCGGCCGCAGCGATGTCGGAGATTCGATGTTTTACCAAATTCCCTATTATTCACGGTACACTCGTGAAATGATCTTACAGGAAAATCCCCACTTCATCGCCACCTCGGAGATGCTGTGTCCCATCGCTCGTGCTCCGACTATAACACCACTTTAAAACTCACTTAAATCTTGATAACCTGCCATTGTAGCAGCGGTAACCTATCTAACAACTGCGCCAGACTCTTGTGGTCTTATATAGGCCTTATTTCTGACATGTCCGAAAGAACAGACATCCCGCATTCATGTAATTGATTTGCCTCGATGGGCAACGGGTCTACCACTTTCAGTATGGATCCTCAATTAACGTCCTACCTCCTGTGGAAATCTCTAAATAGGGAGCCGGGAGTACATGGACGGGAATTGTGGATATGTGGCGCTAGATGCGGATAGGGGTCGGCCGAGAAGCGTATCGAGACATTTCGCGCAGTTACGATAAACAGTGTGTGCGGGTGGCGTAGTGGTTAACGCAACTGCCACGTGAGCAAGCGATCCCGGGTTTGAATCCCTATCCGGCACACGTTTTCACTAAAACGTTATTAACATTCTACTTCTTTATTCTTCATGTCTTTATATTCATTTCTCAACAGAGTCACATGGCAATGAACGTATTTCTCCTAACGAGAGAGCACTTTGTTGATGGCGTTGCTGTAGAATGTTTGACTCCTTGATGGAGTTACAACTTCACCTCTGCTTGCACCGCTTCATCAAAATCAAAGTGAAGTCCCCGATTATGATCTTTAGCTTTTGGAAACAGATGAAAATGTGGCAGTGAATCAAAGGCGTCGGATTTTTGCGTATGTCCGTATGTCGCAGCGCTCGTTTGCGGTCTGGAATTGTCGTGCTGAGGAGAGGGTACTCCGTATGTGGACAAATTCTTCGAGTTCGTACTTTCAGTTTTCTGAGGGTCCCACAGGACATTGCAGAGTTTACGGTGGTGCATTTAGCCATGCATTCCAAATGCACCACACCTCGAATACCCCAGAACACTGTGAGCATGACTGTACTTGTTGACGGCTTGGTTTCTAACATTTTTGACGTCGGTAATCCTTTTTGGCGGAACTCCACTGATGCTCTCTTCTTTTCAGGGGCAACATGGTGTACCCAACTTTCACCACCTATCAAATTATTGGTGTTGATACAATAATCACCAAATCGAGTTTTCATTCTTCTATGGATTTCAATTGGAGGCACATTTTCTGCGGTTATAAGCTCGATTATAGCGCACTGATTCTCACCAACCAACAAAGTTACATCACACACCACCATGCTACACGGCACAGGTCAAAGCCCTCTATAAGCAGAAGATTGCATTCCCATGGCGGCAAACAACCCCAAACAACGCCAAAGCTAGAATTACTACGTGCCTCATGACTCCAGTTAAGCTATACTGATGGCCAATGACGCACACAGTTCAGTACATCCAGATGTTACTTGCAGTTCCTCACAAATCGCCTATTATGATCGCGTGTAAACCGCGTTTGTAGCATACTGATTGAACCGGTTTGAAAAGGTAGGGAGAGACCCAAAAAGATACATAAAAAGATCGCTAGAAAACAGAATCTTATCGAGATGTATATGGAACGACCCCGTTTGATCAGAAGACATTTTGGCGGGAGCTCGTGGAGGGGTGGATCCGGACAACCATACTATGCACGGAAAGATAGCTTTCACTCAACTAGCTCCCACTCGCACATTTCTGAATGAACAAATAACGAACTGAACAAATTTCGACCTATAAGATGTATATGATACTTTAATTTGAGGTTTACTTCGCGTGATAGCTTTTATGCAGAAGTTGAGGTAGATATCCTTCCTGATGACGTCGCCTGGTCTTCGATACAGCGCAAACTTTTTGGTACTGAATTTGGGTTTATAAATTATGGAGTTGACAGCTAAAGAATTTTGCAACAGCCGGAAAGTGAATTCTGTCAGAAATCTTCCACACTACAAAATATGAGCTAAATGTTGCTTACGCTTGCGTGAACTGGCCGGATGCGCATCCGGTTTCATTACCGGAAAGAGATCGCTCGGATTATAGCTAACCTGTTATTACGTTTCATAAATATCGGACTTTCTTCTCACAAAATAATCATAAAATTTAATGTTTCTGGTGTCATTCCAGATGGGGCCATTCATTCAAAGAGTTATATCTTTAAATTATTGTCCGTGTTATGTCGTTACATCAGACATTCCATTTCCATTTTAACATCAATTCTAATGAATTAATTTCAGCTTTTTACACTTTTCAAGTTGTCACGAAATATTTAAGAACACATGTAAACGCTACCCGCTATAATGAGATAAGGATAAATACGAGCAGACGGAAATCATAATAACAATATAATAATAGCAATATACTACAGGGTTAGTAGTGATCTAGGTGCCACGGGATAAAAGAAAGAATCACGCAAGAAAATTCACTCTGAGACTGTGCTGGTACTGTTTGACTACTTGTAATGATTTGTAGCATGCGCAGCATAACGGGGTGTCGCCACTGTTGCTTTGAAGGCATAGCAAATGTGTACTCCATGGCGAAGAAGCCAGTACGTTACCGAACACCAGGGTTTCACACACTAACAGGACCTGTTTGTAAACTGTACATAAGATAACACAGCTAAAAAGTAAATTAAAAAAAATTACACACAGCAGCATCACAGATCTTCTTTGGCACGATGAAACACCGTCTACGAGAAGGAGAAGACTTCATTCATAGAGCGGAAAACGAGGAACTCTTTCTACATAGAGGTATCAGTGCAGTGGTCCCCTGTGGCACGTAATCTTTTTTTAACTATTCCTCGAAGCCTAGGAAATACTCAGCATGTATGTTAGCTTTTTAGGTGTTGCATCCATCTTTATAAGTGTAGTATATAATCCCAAGAAATTTGACGAAGCTGTTTCACTTCACTGCTATCGTCAATGTAGATAATTTGCAGTAACGCAGATTGTGTTTGTTCAAACTAAATAGACTAACCACTAGCTGCGTTCATGTTCTTAAGGATAAAGTGAAAGGAAGCGTGGTGGAGCTTTTGCGCCAGGAGCTCAGAACGCAAAGCTAAGTAGTTTACACATATTCAAATTCAAGGCGGAACGATATTATCTCGACTTAACTGTGTCATACTCTGAATACTGATGTATTATTGCAACCAAAATACATGAAAAGCGTAAAGAGTCCCACAAATATAAGAATGAGAAACTTTGTAATTTGAAATAAACTGCAACAGTAAGTAAAAGAATGAATAACGTATTCTGCGAGTAACTTTGCCATATTAGAAAAAGTGCAGCCACAGAACTGCAGGGTTTCGAGGAATGTTTCGCCTGGGAGAGCAGTTTTGAAGAATCAATGACCGAAATAGTTACTTGAAGCTTAACTCTCCTTCTGAAACACACTATGACCAATGAATACAAGAATTAATTTCTGTTTGGTACGAGTTTCTGTTTGTATGTGAAACACCGAACAAGCACCTCCTTGATATTTGAACAGTTTAATTTTTATTTGGCTTGATTAGTAGTTTTCTGTCGTACTAATTAATGTAGTGGCAAGTATGAGTACCTGGACATCCTTGAAAATCTGTTGTTGTTTTTATGGATTCTGCTTGTATGCGCGGATCCAGGATACACTTTTGGGAGAAGAGGCGTGTGTAACATTTCGCTGTCACATACCCATCCATGCTCCCAGTATAACTTGCCTCATTTTCAACTTCCCACACACGCCTCTGATTTCAATATCAATAAGAATAAGATACATACAATGTTTTGACATAATATTCATAATAATTTGTTTAGATCAGCGTTTAGTGTTTTGTTATAACTGGCAAGAAACTGCAATTCAGTGAAATACGCAATATGAAAAAAATTCATCCGAAAAATTAATATTTACATGTGCCATCAAATTGATTTAAGAACAGTTATAGCAACAAACTATCAAAACTTTGAAGTCATAACTTACACTGAGGTGACGAAAATCATGGGACAGTGATATGCACACATAAAGATGGCAGCAGTATCGCGTACACAAGGTATAAAAGGGCAGTGCGTTGGCGGAGCTGTTCTTCCTTCTCAGGTGCTTCATGTGCTTCCGACACACGAGGGCAATTAACAGACTCAGAACACCAAATGGTAGTTTGAGCTAGAAGCATGGGATATTCAATTTCGGAAGTCGTTGGGGAATTCAGTATTCCGAGATCCACAGCGCCAAGAGTGTACCAGGAATATCATATTTCTGGCATTATCGCTGACCACAGACAACGCAGTGGCCGACGGCCTTCACTTAATGACTGAGAGCAGTGGTGTTTGCTTGGAGTTGTCGGTGCTAACAGACAAGCAACACTGCGTGGAGGAAAAAAAAATTGTGGGACGTACGACGAACGTATCCTTTAGGATAATGCGGCAAAATTTGGCATTAATGGGCTATGGCAGTAGACGACCGACGCGAGTGCGTTCGCTAACAGCACAACATCGCATCTCCTAGGCTCTTTGACCACATCGGTTGGACCCCAAACGACTGTAAACTTGTCAGATCAGTCCCTATTTCAGTTGGTAAGAACTAATGATAGGGTTCGAGTGCAACTCAGACACCACGTAACAATGGAACCAAATTGCCAACAAGCTTCTGTACAAGCTTGTGGTGCTCCATAGAGGTGTGGGCTGTGTTTACATGGAACGGACTGGGTCCTCTGGTCACATTGAACCGATCATTGACTGGAAATGATTATATTCGGCTACTTGGAGACCATTTGCAGCCATTCACAGATATCATGTTCCCTACCAACGATGCTAACACTTCGTTTAAGAATCATGAAAGAAGGTTGTATACATGGAAGAACCCTGGAGATACTAAAAGGTATCAGATAGATTATATAATGGTAAGACAGAGATTTAGGAACCAGGTTTTAAATTGTAAGACATTTCCAGGGGCAGATGTGGACTCTGACCACAATCTATTGGTTATGACCTGTAGATTAAAACTGAAGAAACTGCAAAAAGGTGGGAACTTAAGGAGATGGGACCTGGATAGACTGAAAGAACCAGCGGTTGTACAGAGTTTCAGGGAGAGCATAAGGGAACAATTGACAGGAATGGGGGAAAGAAATACAGTAGAAGAAGAATGGGTAGCTTTGAGGGATGAAGTAGTGAAGGCAGCAGAGGATCAAGTAGGTAAAAAGACGAGGGCTAGTAGAAATCCTTGGGTAACAGAAGAAATATTGAATTTAATTGATGAAAGGAGAAAATATAAAAATGCAGTAAATGAAGCAGGCAAAAAGGAATAAAAACGTCTCAAAAATGAGATCGACAGGAAGTGCAAAATGGCTAAGCAGGGATGGCTAGAGGACAAATGTAAGGATGTAGGGGCTTATCTCACTAGGGGTAAGATAGATACTGCCTACAGGAAAATTAAAGAGACCTTTGGAGATAAGAGAACTACTTGTATGAACATCAAGAGCTCAGGTGGAAACCCAGTTCTAAGCGAAGAAGGGAAAGCAGAAAGGTGGAAGGAGTATATAGAGGGCATATACAAGGGCGACGAATTTGAGGACAATATTATGGAAATGGAAGAGGATGTAGATGAAGATGAAATGGGAGATACGATACTGCGTGAAGAGTTTGACGGAGCACTGAAAGACCTGAGTCGAAACAAGGCCCTCGGAGTAGACAACATTCCATTGGAACTACTGACGGCCTTGGGAGAGGCAGTCCTGACAAAACTCTACCATCTGGTGAGCAAGATGTATGAGACGGGCGACATACCCTCAGACTTCAAGAAGAATATAGTAATTCCAATCCCAAAGAAAGCAAGTGTTGACAGATGTGAAAATTGCCGAACAGTCAGTTTAATAAGCCACAGCTGCAAAATACTAACACGAATTCTGTACAGACGAATGGAAAAACTAGTAGAAGCCGACCTCGGGGAAGATCAGTTTGGATTCCGTAGAAATACTGGAACACGTGAGGCAATACTGACCTTACGACTTATCTTAGAAGAAAGATTAAGGAAAGGCAAACCTACGTTTCTAGCATTTGTAGACTTAGAGAAAGCTTTTGACAGTGTTGACTGGAATACTCTCTTTCAGATTCTGAAGGTGGCAGGGGTAAAATACAGGGAGCGAAAGGTTATTTACAATTTGTACAGAAACAAAATGGCAGTTATAAGAGTCGAGGGACATGAAAGGGAAGCAGTGGTTGGGGAGGGAGTAAGACAAGGTTGTAGCCTCTCCCCGGTGTCTTTCCATCTGTATATTGAACAAGCAGTAAAGGAAACAAAAGAAAAATTCGGAGTAGGTATTAAAATCCATGGAGAAGAAGTAAAAACTTTGAGGTTCGCCGATGACATTGTAATTCTGTCAGAGACAGCAAAGGACTTGGAAGAGCAGTTGAACGGAATGGATAGCGTCTTGAAAGGAGGATTTAAGATGAACATCAACAAAAGCAAAACGAGGATTATGGAATGTAGTCGAATTAAGTCGGGTGATGCTGAGGGAATTAGATTAGGAAATGAGACACTTAAAGTAGTAAAGAAGTTTTGCTATTTGGGGAGCAAAATAACTGATGATGGTCGAAGTAGAGAGGATATAAAATGTAGACTGGCAAAGGCAAGGAAAGCGTTTCTGAAGAAGAGAAATTTGTTAACATCGAGTATAGATTTAAGTGTCAGGAAGTCATTTCTGAAAGTATTTGTATGGAGTGTAGCCATGTGTGGAAGCGAAACATGGACGATAAATAGTTTAGACAAGAAGAGAATAGAAGCTTTCGAAATGTGGTGCTACAGAAGAATGCTGAAGATTAGATGGGTAGATCACATAACTAATGAGGAAGTATTGAATAGAATTGGGGAGAAGAGAAGTTTGTGGCACAACTTGACCAGAAGAAGGGATCGGTTGGTAGGACATGTTCTGAGGCATCAAGGGATCACCAATTTAGTATTGGAGGGCAGCGTGGAGGATAAAAATCGTAGAGGGAGACCAAGAGATGAATACACTAAGCAGATTCAGAAGGATGTAGGTTGCAGTAGGTACTGGGAGATGAAGAAGCTTGCACAGGATAGAATAGCATGGAGAGCTGCATCAAAACAGTCTCAAGACTGAAGACGACAGCAACAACGACGATGCACCATGTCACTGGGCAACAGTTGTTTATGACTAGTTTGAAGACCATTCTGGACAGTTCAAGCCAATGATTTGGCCACGCAGATCACCCGACATGTATCCCTTGGAACATTTATGGGACATAATCTAGAGGTCAGTTAGTTATCAAAATCTTGCGCCGGAAACCCTTTCGTAATTTTGGACAGCTATAGAGGCAGCATGGCTCAGTGTTTCTACACGTGACCTCCAATGGCTTGTTGAGTACATGCGTCGTCGAACTGCTGCACTAAGCCAGGCAAAGGAGGTCCAACACGATATTAGGAGGTATCTTATTACTTTTGTCACCTCAGGGTGTGAAGTATATAATCTAAGTGTCTATTCATCATCATCCCGAGTTCGAGTCTCGGTCCGGCACACAGTTTTAGTCTGCCAGGAAGTTTCATCATCATCATCATCATCATCATTATTATTATTATTATTGTTCTTTCCTTTCTCAGACGTTATGTCTGGTTAAAAATGGAAAGTGACGTGGACCTTGGTTAAGCGTGACTTCCTTTTAACTGTACGGTATATGTTACATTAGATTTAGGAACTTTCGGGTAATTGAATATGTATCAATAATTACAGATTTCTGTAGTTGTATATTATTATTATTATTATTATTTCACTAAACTCCACGATAGTGAACATGTGTCTGCTATCTACGGCTAAGTAGAGGCGTAAACGAGGGAAATGTAGTTCTTCTCAGTCATTTCCGTTTACGTTTGGGAAAGTCAGTATCTTTTATTTTCCTGTGATTTGGCGGTTCTCCCTGTAGACTCAGGAAGTGCAACGGGTTTGTTATTGACAGCAGGAATGGGCAGTCAATGAACGTGCGTCTTTTTTAGGATGGAATGTTTTGTGCAGCCGGTCCAGACTGCAAGTCCGTCCACGTGAGCAGTGTCGAAGGCAAGCAGACGGATAGTATTGTGTGTTAAAGGTGGCTTTCAACTTTATAGTACCCACAGCATTTTTTCAAGATTATCAGTTTTCAAGCTACTTTATTATCCGCAACTTGGCTGGGAACTTGGGAAATTGTTATACATAAAAATGTAAAAGTTTTTACTAAAATTTCTTTTTGAGCGTGTGTGTCATGACCGTCATGACACATTGCCTCCCTTCCTTGGAGCCACGGAAGCTCAATGTGCACATGAGATCGATTCCGTGCAAATAATTCTCACTCTGGAGCTATGCGTCACAAAATATGGGCTGTGCATGAGATGGTCAAGGGATTTGTGGATACAAAATTTATCTGAATCTGAACTTTCTAGCATCCCACCCATTCTTCCAGATTCTTGATTTTCATATAACTTTATTATCCGTAACTTGGTGGAGAGATTTGGAAACTGATATACGTAAAAATGTTAGAGTACTTAGTGAAATATCTTTTTGAGGGGTCAGTCATGACTCTTAAGAAACATCGCTTCCCTCCCTTGGATTCGACGAAGATCACTGTGCACATGAGACCGCGTCTGTGCAAATAATTCTCACTCTGCAGCTATGTATCGGAACATACGAACTGCGCATAAGATGATCGATGGATTTGCGGACACTAAATTTTTCTTAATCCCACTGTGACTAATGTAAGGATTTGCGGACACTAAATTATTCTGAATCTCACTGTGGCTAATGGTACGGCATTCCAGAGAGCTCCATGTGGACAGATCCAAGAAAAACTTCAAAATCTAAGAGACAACACTTGTTATTTAGGAAACTGTGGATATCAATGGCAAATGAGACAGCAACAGTTACAGTAAAGTTAAAACTGATGAAGATTTGCTGGAACAAACACTATCTGATCAAAGATATCCGGACACCTATTACTGGACATTAATATACGTGTCTCCATCTGTTGTCTTTATGGCAGCTTGATCTGTGTTAGGGTTAGTTTCAATGAGATGTAAATGTCTGTAGAAGAATGGCAGCTTATTCTTCCCAGTAGCCGAAACCAGAGAAACTAAGAATGTAGGACACTGGTGTCTGGAGCGAAGTCGATGTTCCAACTGATACCAAAGGTGTTCCATTGGGTTCAAGTACAGTTTCTGGACATGCTAATCCAATATTTTTGTCCACTATTATTTCAGAGACGCTGCTTTATGGCAGGCTACATTGTCATACTGGCACAAACAATCATCGTCTCCAAACAATTCCTCTATTGTAAGCGGTACACAAAGCTTTAAAATGTGTTCATATCCTTCCACATTTGGCGTCCTCTTAAGTGCAATAAGGGGACGTCACCCTAACCACGAGAAACAACCCCACACCATAACACAATATTCTCCATTCTTCATTGCTGGCAGGTAACATCCATCCATCGGATTGCCACAGGGTACGACATGACTTACCACTCCAAATTACAGCCTCTCGACTGCTGTATGCAATTCTTTTTAACTCGCTACCAACAGTCATTGGCTAGCTGGACTCCAGGTAGCACTGTAGAACTCGTGAGTGATTCTTTCAGCTGATTTCGTCTAATTATTTTACAACCACCACTCGAAATGATCGGCGGTCCCTGTCCATCACTGCATCAGGTTTGCCAGGTCTTGGTTCGCCTGTGGTTGTTCCTTCACCTTTAGACTACACGAAACAGTCGACTACGATAGCTTTAGAAGGGATGAAATGTCCATGGTGTATATGTTACTCTGGTGACATCCGCCGTACGGTTAAAGGCGCTGCAGTCTGGAACCTCAAGACCGCTACGGTCGCAGGTTCGAATCCTGCTTCGGGCATGGATGTTTGTGATGTCCTTAGGTTAGTTAGGTTTAACTAGTTCTAAGTTCTAGGGGACTAATGACCTCAGCAGTTGAGTCCCATAGTGCTCAGAGCCATTTGAACCATTTTTTCAGGTGACATCCAATGATTAGTGCATATTAGAAGTCACTGACCTTTCCTAACCGGTCCATTCTGCTTTTACTGTCGGTCAGTTTTACGTTATACTGGTGTGTTCCGACACTTTCTATCTCACAGTGTACATCTGAAAACATTGTCCTCACTACTACACGACAGTGAATGTGGAGTAATATTTTTATTACAGCGTTCTTGAAATGAATCCCCAGTACGTAACGAAAAACAACAGCAAGGGTGCTGCCTGAGAGTGCTTGTGAACAGATTATACGGAGGCTGTTCCTCATGGTTTGACCGTCACCCTGGTACTATTTACTTTGTAAGATGAGCAAATTAACACACCCAGAAGTCTGTTCGTGATTTTAGCAAGCAAGAGCTACTCGAAATTGAGGGAATAATTGCTAAGATTCAACGTTGTACCGATAAGGACACTATTAAAATGGAACACCGAATAAATCTGGAGGAAGAGGAGGAGGAGGAAAATTATCTATCGCTGTTTAAGGAGTCATCCTGCAATTTAGGAATTCGCTGAGGACCATCCAGTGTCCAGACAACTGTCTTTCGGGCAGAGTACTCTGCGGAAAAGACAGTATGAGAAGTTACATCTCGAGACATGCAAAATGAATGTGTAGCGACCGTTCCACACGAGGCCACCCACGTGCGCTGGCGTGCAATGAATTTGAGAGAGTGTGCGGTCGTAAACAGATTCTTCCTCCCAAGACAGTCTCGTAGTTTTGAAAGGGAACGTGTTTGGCGGCACTTGTGCCATAAATTGAATCACTAGAAGCTGGCCAGAACCGGCTTCCGTCGGATCGCCGCCAGCTGCGACACAATGGAAGACAACCACCACGTCTCAGAAACTGCCCAGTTATCGTGTCTGCACATCTGGAGATTGTTGCCAAAATCACTTTAAGTAATGTTAATGAGGTATCCCTCACACAGCTCTAGACTGCTGTGAACATCGTGAAACAGGCATGTTTCACTGTTTACAAAAGAGCGGTCGTTTGTGCGAGTGGGTAACTGTCATTGTTCTTCCAAGTGAAACTTCTTCTGCGCTTCACGTCGTAGGCACTTCCCTTTTCACTGCCATTCGGGGTCTCCTATGTCCCTTCTTCCTCATGGCTGGTACAGCTTCGCCAGAGGTATGATTCTCTTTGCACTCGTCCTTTCTAGATTATGTTTCCAAAATGTTTTATTTTGTTCAATATTTTCATTAATATTATAATATTTAGTTTATTCCTAATATCTTCATTCCTTATACGGTCTTCCGTGGTAGCACCTCTCATTTCTCCAAGAAATCTCATTTCTGCTGCTTGTAGTTTCCTTTTATCGTGCTTTTGAGGGATCCATGACTCACTTCTGTATAACAACAAAGTTGTAGCCATGGTTTTATAAAATTTTGATTTTGTTTCCTTTCGTATTTGGTTGCTGACAGTTCTGTTTATCATTCTACATATTTATTGATATTGGTTAATTTTATTTTCTATACCCTTGTCCATCTCACAGCTTACGCCGCATCCTGAAAAGTTAAAGCTGGAGACCGGTTCAAGTGGTGTATTATCTATTATTTTTGAGCGTCCGGGGTATTTCCCATGATGGACCATGATTTTAGTTTCTTTGTTGATATTCGAAGGTTATGTTCTCTTTTACTTGACTGAGGTAATTTATAGGCTTTTTTTGTACTTCATCTTCACTTTCTTCCAAAATGGCAACATCATGTGCTCACATTAGGATAACAACATATGTATTTCATTCAATCTAGATATCTCGAGCCGCGCGGAGTGGCCACGCGGTTTGAGGCGTCATGTCACGGAGTTCGCGGCCTCTCCCGCCGGAGGTTCGAGTACTCCCTCGGGCTTGGGTGTATGTATTGTTCTTAGCGTAGGTTAGTTTAAATAGTGTGTAAGGTTAGGGACTGATGACCTAAGCAGTTTAGTCCCTTAGGAATGCACACACATTTCAACATTTATATATCTCAATTTAGTTCCTGTCTCCAATCAAATCATTTATACGTACATTAAACAAGGTTAGTGACAGGCTACACGCTTATCTGAGTCCATTATTGGCAGTGATTTCTTCGGTTTTATTATTACCAGCTTTTATTATTGTTTTTGTTCCCATGTATAAGCTTTCTATAGCTTCAATAAGACGTGTAGAATATCCAGCTTCTTTTTATGGTGAATATATTATCACTAAATGAACGGACTTTCCTGACTCTATGTTGATCTTGTTATGGTTCTTAAACGATTATTGATTTTTTGTAAATATTTTATACGTTGTGTTTAGGAGGCTAATTCTTTTATAGTTTTCACAATAGTTTCTTTGACCTTTCTTAAAAATTGTAATTGCTTGTGATATTTTCCACGAGTTTGGGGTTTTAAACCTGTGCCAAAATTCATTAAATAAATGTTATGATCTAAAATCGCAAAAGGAACCAGAATATTTTAAACGTTTCATTTTAGTACCATCTAGTCCATATGCTTTCCTGTTTTTCATACTTTAGACAGAAAAACACATGTCGTCAGGCAGAGTCCATATAGTCACACAATATGCAGCTCGTTGTTACACATTAAATATTCGCACCTGACGCATTTTTGAAGTGGCGACATCAGCTCTTGCAGAATCAAAGTGAATCAGATATCGATTGGCTCCTTAAATCGCATTAACGGCTGTGGTTAGGGTAAAGTTTGAACGGGGTTTTCATCACTTCTAGAAGAATAATGTACGAGGTTTCACATCGTCATCCCAAGTATCCTAGCCATGCAGCAGTAGTCTCTAGTTGAAAATCCCTCACTGATTAATAATCGTGATAAGCGGCTTGCATTTTCGCAGGCATTCTCTCAATTACTTGCGCTGTCCACGTGATTCTTATTACCAAAAGCTTCAATCTGCTAATGCTGTTCTGCTAGCATTGATAACAGTGTATGCTCCACTGCAGAGGTCCTATTTATTTTTTATTAATTGGTTCATATATGTATACACACACGAGTCACCAGAGACAATTTTTTTGTGGTAAAGCGGAAACTTGCATTTTAGTTTTTGTAATATTTGGGTCGGATCTGCCCAAAGAAATATCTATCGTGATATTTTTGATGTGACATCCAGTGTCAACGGAAATCATTGACTCGTTTCTCTTTACAAACAAAATATTTCGCTTTAGCCGACATATTAGACTCAAGAGAATCAGCAACTGAAATGATATTTAAAACAATTCTCGTTTATTGGTTCAAAATGGTTCAAATGGCTCTGAGCACTATGGGACTTAACTTCTGTGGTCATCAGTCCCCTAGAACTTAGAACTACTTAAACCTAACTAACCTAAGGACATCACACACATCCATGCCCGAGGCAGGATTCGAACCTGCGACCGTAGCAGTCGCGCGGTTCCGGACTGAGCGCCTTAACCGCGAGACCACCGCGGCCGGCAATTCTCGTTTATTCTTCAGTAATGTTTAGATCACTCTGGATTAACTTCAGATCTGAAAGACAATAAAACCAAGTACGTATCATCTAGTATTTCACAATGACAAAAGAACATAAATGTTGAATATTTATCAAAGTAGTTGTGTGAGCATCCAGTCTTGTCTGTTCAGAACCCCATATCAGAATGCTGTGTTTTGCAACTGCGGTCAGTGTTTTAGATGGGTATGTGGCGAGTGTGGGGGAGAGGAAAGGAGGGAAGGGAAGGCAAAAGAGAGGAAGTGGGAAAATGGAGTGTGGTTGATTAGGAGAGGGGGAGAGGAAGCAGGGAGGGGTAGTCGTAGGGATGTCATGATTTCAACAACAGTGGTCTTGCTAAAATTATAGAAAGAATAATTGTGTAAGAATTTTCGTTCAAATGTTAATAGTGTAGAAAAATGGGTGTGTAAACTGTAAGCAGCATAAAATAGTAAAACTATAATTGGAGCAAGTGGAGATTGGGAGAGGTGAAAGAACACAATGTGGGAGCGGAGGGGAGGGGAGGTGTATTGGTTGGGATGTTATGGGTTAAACAAGAGAGAGTCTTATACTAAAATTGTAGGAAACCTGTAGTGTACGACTGCGCACCGCACGCCACCAAGCAGACTCAAATGCAGTTAACAATAACTGTTACATTCTGTTCCCCATGAGTTTAGTTGCTGCACAGAGTTTTGCTTTCATGATTTACTGTTTTATACTTGGCATGGTTTTGTAATCCAAATTTTTTTAAAAAATGTAGGTATATAATGACAATTGAGTTCTTGGTACTCTACATAATTCCACTTCTATAACTTTACGATATTTACTTTTTTTATTATTTATACACCCATTGTTCCATGCTTTTAATATTTTAACGAGAATTTTTATACAATTTTACTTTTTATTGTTCCAGAGGAAGAATTTACAGTTTTGTGCTTTCAGTGTTTCACACTTAATATTTTAAGACAGTAATTTAACTTTAGTTACTTTATTCTCGCTTTTATAATTTACTATTTATCCCTTTCATAACTTTTACACATACATAGGTATACGCTTTCAATAATTTAGTGAAAACATTTTTTTACATAATTGTTTTTCTGCAATTTAAGGATAAACTTGTTAAACTCATAACATCCCTCCCAACAGCCTACCCCTCCCTCCCACCCTGTTTTCTTTCACCGCTTTCAATTCCCCCTTGCTCCATCTTATTAATTTTTCTGTTTTATGCCGCTTAAGTTTACACACCCATTGTTCGACTCTATTAATGTTCTGAGAAGTTTTTTTTACGAACTTATACTTTTTGTAATTTTCGAAAGAGCTCTCTTGTTAAACTCGTGACATACCTTCTTCCTCTCCCCCCCCCCCCCCCCCCCCATCATCCTCGCTGCATTTTTCTCCTTCCTCCCCTCTTCCCCTCCTTTCTGTCCTCCCTCTCCCCTACCGCCACCAGATACTTATTTAAAACAGTGACCGCAATTGTTAAGCACAGTATTCTGATATGAGGTTCTGAACAGATAAGACGGGATTTGATGCAAGTACTTAGATAAATTCAACATTTATGTTCTTTTTTCTATTTATTGTAAAATATTAGATGGTACATATTTAGTACTTCGTTTAAGATCTGAAGACGATCCTGAGTGATCGAAACATGTAATGTAATTAAATACGTGCAACAGAGACTGAAGAATAAACGAGAACTATTTTAAACAAGATATTTTTTAAGCATAATTTTTTGATCCATTCGATGTCTCATATTAGAGTTGAGCGATATTCAGTATAACGATAAGTATTCACGGGAACAACGAAACGCGAATAATAACAAGTGCTCCACCAGCGACGGAGTAGAGGTGTTGCATGCAGGTATACAGGGTGAAACGAACTTCAACGACAAACTTTCAGAGGTGGTAGTATTGACCCAAAGAAGAAAAAGGTCCAGTAAATGTGGGTTCTAAAGTACTCGTTAAGAGTTACGCGCACTTGGTCATCTTCGCTACTGTGAAAGAAATCTCTTCTACTAACATTTGCTCACAGCTCGTGAGGTATGCATTTGAGAGCCCACGCTCACTAGACAATATTTTCAAATATGGAAAGCAAAGAGCTTGCAGCAAAGGGATTTGTTTTACAATATCTGAGTTGGAGAAGCGCTCATAGCTTTTCAGATATGCATTTTAGGACCCATGTTTGCTAGACTTTTTGCTTCGGATGATCGTTCCTGTCATATTCCTGAATATTGACCATTTCTCCTGAGACATCCTGTCTGTACGTTTGGCCTGACTCCATGCGCACACTGCAAAAACTATATCATCAATGAGACAAGAGCTAACGCGTCTAACCACGCACACAATAGTAATCCCCATGTACACGGTGTCCAAAGTAATATTTTGTCCAAAAGGCAAATTAAAAAAAATGTGTCAAGCAATTACTGTTTAGCTATCAGGGAAACATTAACCAGCATGAATGCCTTTTTGTTATTTTGATCATTACGAAGCTATGAACAGTAGTTTTTAACAGCCCCCTATATTCAGAACGAGATTTTGACTCTGCAGCGGAGTGTGCGCTGATATGAAACACTCCTGAGAGATTAAAACTGTGTGCCGGACCGAGACTCGAACTCGGGACCTTTTCCTTTCGCGGGCAAGTGCTCTACCAATAGAGCTGCCGAAGCACGACTCACGCCCCATCCTCACAGCTTTAATTCCGCCAGTACCTCGTTTCCTACCTTCCGAACATTACAGAAGCTCTCCTGCGAACCTTGCAAGACTAGCACTCCTGGAAGAAAGGATATCGCGGAGACATGGCTTTGCCACAGCCTGGGGGATGTTTCCGGAATGAGATTTTCACTCTGCAGCGGAGTGTGCGCTGATGACAGCCCCCTATATTTTTTATTCGGTAATCCACTTCCTCTCCTCAAGACTTGCTCAAAAACGTACCACAGTGTGCCATTCACGTACATATGACGCTATTAACAAATACTAACCTGATTTTTCCTCGATGTAAATGGTGTGAAGAACCGAGATTTCACAATGATATCGGTCGACGGCGATGTAATTGAAGATGGATAACATATTCTAACTGGGCGGAAAGCAAAGTAACTCCACGGTCAGGCTCACAGGACCACCTTGTGCTAAATGGTAGCATTGTCATCCTCTGCGAATGGCGTTACTGGATGCGGTAGCCGGCCGCTGTGGCCGAGCGGTTCTAGGCGCTTCAGTCTGGAACCGCACGACCACTACGGTCGCAGGTTCGAATCCTGCCTCAGGCATGGATGTGTGTGATGTCCTTAGGTTGGTTAGGTTTACGTAGTTCTAAGTTCTAGTGGACTGATGACCTCAGATGTTAAGTCCCATAGCGTTCCGAGCCGTTTGAACCATTTGGATATGGTATGGAGGGGCATAGATCAACCATGGGGAGAGATATAAGGTTCATCAGGGTCACACCAGAATCAACCAACCAAGTCAGTAAATCAGAAGTCGCAGGCATGGGCAGATGCACACGACGTGGGTGATGGTAATACAAATATTGCTGTGAAGGCGTCGTATTTTGGGTTAGCATCATCAAATAATCCACCGAAACGAAAGTGTCAGCGAACTTGCTGAATAATACTTTATGATAAATAGTACTTGAACAAGTAGTGTTTTTTTAGACAGTTCGACATAGCCCCTTTTCAGGCCAGTTCCCATTGCTTTCAAATAGCATTTAGCAGGTGTGGCACTGAATTTGTACACCGTTAACTACTGTATGTCTAGTACCATGTACTTTCTTAAGTTTCATTCTGTGTTTTCCATACTGGGGTGCCATTTTCGCAAACGGAGATGACAGTTTGTTTTAGTTTTCGCTTAATACACTGCCATTACAGGTGTTCGTATATAGAGTTGTTACCAGGCCTGGTAGGAATATAAGGGCCATTTACAGAGTCAGATGCTGAGTGATCACTGCGATACAGTGTTATCAGTACCTGATCGAATTTGAGGATGGCCTCATTGTGAGCCTCCATTCGGCTGGCTAGTCGAATCGTGCAACATCCGGATTTTTGCTGCTTTTCAATGTGACAGTACCCGGCACTGTGCGACGAGATCAAATGAGAGCAGATATATTAGTGCTCAAGGTTCTGGTTAACCGCCTCCGACCATCCCAAGGGAGGATCGCCATGTTGTGCATGGTTCTGTAATCCAAATTTTAAAAAAAATGTAGGTTTGTAATGACAATTGAGTTCTTGGTACTCTACATAATTCCACTTCTATAACTTTACGATCTTTACTTCTTTTATTATTTATACACCCATTGTTCTATGCTTTTAATATTTTAACGAGAATTTTTATACAATTTTACTTTTTATTGTTCCAGAGGAAGAATTTACAGTTTTGTGCTTTCAGTGTTTCACACTTAATATTTTAAGACAGTAATTTAACTTTAGTTACTTTATTTTCGCTTTTATAATTTACTATTTATCCCTTTCATAACTTTTACACGTACATAGGTATACGCTTTCAATAATTTAGTGAAAACATTTTTTTACATAATTGTTTTCCTACAATTTAAGGATAAACTTGTTAAACTCATAACATCCCTCCCAACAGCCTACCCCTCCCTCCCACCCTGTTTTCTTTCACCGCTTTCAATTCCCCCTTGCTCCATCTTATTAATTTTTCTGTTTTATGCCGCTTAAGTTTACACACCCATTGTTCGACTCTATTAATGTTCTGAGAAGCTTTTTTTACAAAATTATACTTTTTGTAATTTTCGAAAGAGCCCACTTGTTAAACTCGTGACATACCTTCTTCCTCTCCCCCCCCCCCCCCCCAATCATCCTCGCTGCATTTCTCTCCTTCCTCCCCTCTTCCCCTCCTTTCTGTCCTCCCTCTCCCCTACCGCCACCAGATACTTATTTAAAACAGTGACCGCAATTGTTAAGCACAGTATTCTGATATGAGGTTCTGAACGCGTATCGTAACAGCTTGACATCTGCACCTGCCATTCGAGAACAAGTAATACGCTCACTGCAACATTCTGTCATCCCAGAAGACTGGCCAAACACTAGAAACAGCTGGACTGGGGGATTACCGGCCCTTGTGCAGGCTGCCATTAACATAACAACACAGACGGCTGTGTCTGGAGTGTTGCTGTGACGAGGAAACGTGGACTGCTGATGAATGACATTGCAGTGTGTTCAGCAATGAATCGCGGTTCTGTACTTTCCCGGATGACCATCGAAGGCGAGTATCGTCGCGTCCCGCAGAGAAATCTCATTCTTGCAATTTGTGGAGAGAGACAGCAGTTTTATTTCTGGCGGTACGGCTTCAGGTCACGGCGGGAACTCTTTACGTCACGGACATCCTGCATCGCAGCGTGTTACCTCCCATATGAGAGTATCATGGCGTCATTATTCAACAAGATAATGCATAGAACTACGTATCTGTTCTCAACAGACCATGTGTTGGAAGAGCTCGGACATCAGCTCCGTCCCAGTGACAGTATTCAGTATATCAAGAACCGGTTGCAACATATGTAGACCAGATTGCCTCGTCGACGATAGATCGTCTTTAAGACACCCTTCCCAATCGAATCAGTGCATGCATCCGGGTCAGATGGTGTGCAACGTCGTTGTGATAAGTGGGTTAATACTGCCAATTTTTTTTATAAATTTGACTACATTTTGTAATGACTGAAATGCTATCTCGTATCCCGTGAATTCTTAAAGTTTCATTTCATTTGCTACTCCGCTCTGGGTGTTTCACTTTTATACACGCAGTGTATGTACAAACAAAACGAAAAATATTATATACAGATCTATAAAAGAAAGTATACGTAGATACGTCGGAAATTTCGGAACGACGAAAGCGAGAAAAATACCAACTGAACGATGAGTGAAATGGACTACTAAGGAAGAAATCTAAATATTATACCACATTTGTAATGACGAAATCATGGAAGTCTAAGAGAGCATCATGGAAGATAATGACAAGATGAGGTATTATGGTACGGCCGTCGAGAAAGAAGGTTGGTAACGTGGAAGGTATGGATGGTGGTGGTGGTTAGTGTTTAACGTCCCATCGACAACGAGGTCATTAGAGACGGAGCGCATGCTCGGGTTAGGGAAGGATTGGGAAGGAAATCGGCCGTGCCCTTTCAAAGGAACCATCCCGGCATTTGCCTGAAACGATTTAGGGAAATCACGGAAAACCTAAATCAGGATGGCTGGAGACGGGATTGAACCGTCGTCCTCCCGAATGCGAGTCCAGTGTGCTAACCACTGCGCCACCTCGCTCGGTGGAAGGTATGGAGGTGGACCCCGGAGGGAAAAGGGAATCGAGGTCTACTGGCTTAAAAATGGGTGACAGATGTCCAAGTGCTGTCTTCAGGAGATTTTAGCCACTCAGGTTGAGAAGCGAGGAACGGGAATATCAGTAAACATCTTGAAAAATAAAATTTCGTGTACAAATATATAGTTATATGTGTGTGTATGTCACACATCTGCCGGCCGCGGTGGTCTCGCGGTTCTAGGCGCGCAGTCCGGAACCGCGCAACTGCTACGGTCGCAGGTTCGAATCCTGCCTAGGGCATGGATGTGTGTGATGTCCTTAGGTTAGTTAGGTTTAAGTAGTTCCAAGTTCTAGGGGACTGATGACCACAGCTGTTAAGTCCCATAGTGCTCAGAGCCATTTGAACCATTTTTTTTGTTACACATCTCCTAAACCATTGGATCGATTTCAACCAAATATGGTACACTTACTACTTATTGTCTGAGAAGAGGTACTGTGGGAGGTACGAAACATCTAGCTCCTATAAGTGTGGGGGTGAAGAAGTTCAGTAATACATGACATCTAGGCTGCCATGCACGATAGCTGTGCTGTGGGAGTTGTGTTGAAATTTGTTCAGTAGGCTGTATGTGTGGGTGTGAATGACTGACCAGAGAGAGTGGGAAGAGGAGACATATAGTGAGAGAGCGGCAAATGAGGGGGACTGAGAAAGAGGGAAAAGAGTAGGTGGACAGACAGATGGGTAAGAGGTGGAGATCGACTGTAGAGGTGAGAGGATGAGATGGATGGAGAGAGAAAGGAGCTGGAAATCGACAGAGAGATGCAGAGAAAGAGATGGACAGAGAAAGGGGAGAGGAGAAGACTCGCAGACAGGTGGGACGAGGTGATGGACAGAGAGAGAGGAGGAGGAGGAGGAGGAGGAGGAGGAGGAGATGGACAGAGAGGGAGAGAGGGGGGGAAGATGGTTGTGGCCACGGAGATGGGGGAAATTTGAGGTGGACAGAGAGAGAGGTGAGAAGAAAGTGGATAGAGAGAGGGAGGAGGATGAGATGGAGAGAAGGGGAGAGATGGAGATGGTCAGAGGAAGGGAGAATGAGGAGATGGTCACAGATAAGGTGAAGGAAGAGATGGTGAGAGACAGGGGAAGGAGGAGGTGATCAGAGTCAGGGAGAAGATGAGCAGAGACAGAGGGAGGAGAAGATGTACAGAGAGAGAGAGAGAGAGAGAGAGAGAGAGAGAGAGAGAGAGAGAGAGAAGGGGAGGGGGGGAAGGAGGTTATGGCCAGAGAGAGAGAGAGGGATGGAGGAAATGGCCAGAGAGAAGGGGGATATATGTACGTGGCCGAAGCTGTGGGGAAAAGGTAAGTATACACAGAACGTCCCAGAACTGTGGATGGAAACCTGTGTCCAAAATGATCATCTACTGAGGCAACAGGGATTCATAGGAGACAAGTCTAGCTCCGTCTTGTCCACTGGCGATCGGGGCAACCAGTCACGATCAATGAATAATAAAGAACATTGAGAGACGATGTGCCTACAGTCCGGCAGAGTACAGACTCACGTTCATTGCCGAAGAGGTAGCCTAACGGTAGGCGCTTGAGCCTGTACTTTCAACGCTCTGTGTCATCGTTGGATGACGTTTCCCAAAACGGGTTCCTATCCTTGGTTTGATCCTCAGGACACTCTACAAACACTCGAAGTTTGTCTCAACATTTCTGGACACCCTGTGCATATATCAAAACAAGTATCGATGCCTAACCGTACAAATGGCTACATTAAAACACCACATTTCACCCACATAATTCAATAATATATCGTTAGAAAACGCGCTTGTCTGGGTAGTGAACACTGGGCGAACGGACGTGTTATCTAGAGAGCGCCTCCGTCGACGCCGGGTATCGAGCGCGGACATAAAACGCGCAGTGCCGCCGGCGCCGGATATGAAGCGGGGTTATAAAAGGCGTAGCGCGGCCGCTGCTGTCTCACCGTCAGCCACTGCAGAGAGGCCAGCCAGTCAGAACCTGCAAAACCCGACAACAAACTGACAACCAGACGAATGAAAAGAAAGCGGGATGCAATTGATCGTCCGCGCTCGAAACCCCTGGTCAATGAGGAACAAAATCACTGGAACGGAGTTGGAGCCTGTCTCCTGTTAACTCTACTAAGGATCTCCTGTTTAATCGCCGAGGTTTATCGCTCGGTGTGACTGTCATGTTTTCGCGGAAGGTGACACTATTTTCTTTATACACAACAACTAGCTCTTTACCTCATGAAGTGCTGAGTACTATTGACAAGGGATTTCAAATTGATTCCATATTTCTATATTTCCAGCAGGCTTTTGACATTTTACCAAACAAGCAGCCTCTAGTCAAATTGCGTGCTTATGGGCTATCGTCTCATTTATGTGATTGGATTCGTGATTTACTGGCAGAGAGGTCACAATTAGTAGTAATTGACGGAAAGTCATCGAGAAAAACAGATGTGATATCTGGTGTTTCCCAAAGGTAGTGTTATAGGCTCTTTGCTCTTCCTTTTCTAAGTAAACGATTTAGGAACAATCTAAGCAGCCTTCTTAGGTTGTTTGCAGATGATGCTGTCGTTTATCGACTAGCAAAGTCACCAGAAGATCAAAAAATCCTAAATAACGAAAAGTGTGAAGTCATCCTCATGAATGCTAAAAGGAATCCGTTAAATTTCGATTACACAATAAATCAGTCAAATCTTAAGCCCGTAAATTCAACTAAGTACCTAGGAATTACAATTAGGAACAACTTAAATTAGAAGGAACGCATGGAAAATGTTGTGGGACAGCTAACCGGCTTAACCAAAGAGTGCGTTTTATTGGCAGAACACTTAGAAAATGGAACAGATCTATTAAAGAGGCTGCCTACACTACGCTTCTCCGTCCTCTTATAGAATACTTTTGTGCGCTAGGGGTCCTTACCAGATAGGACCGACGGAGTACATCGAGAAAGTTCAAAGGAGGACAGCACGTTTTGTATTATCGCCAAATAGGGGAGAGTGTCACTGAAATGATACAGGATTTGGGGTGGACATCATTAAAACAAAGTCGTTTTTCTTTGCAGCAGAATCTACTAACGTAATTTCAATCACCAATTTTCTCCTCCGCGAAAATATTTTGTTGACGCTGACCTAAATAGGGAGAAACGATCATCATAATAAAATAAGGGAAATCAGAGCTCGCACGGGAAGGTATAGGTGTTCGTTTCTTCCGCGCGCTGTACGAGATTGGAATAATAGAGAATTATTGTGAAGATGGTTCGATGAACCCTGTGCCAGGAACTTAAATGTGATTTGCAGCGTATCCGTGTAGATGTAGATTTCCAAGCCTTGGGTAGTCGTTATCTCCCAGACTGCTAGAGTTAGCAGCTGAGTGACCACCAGATCTTGGCCAAAACAGAAATTTGCCTTTCACTAGAAATCCTATGCTTTCAGACAGTTTCGTTATTACTTTCTCGCTTTACAAAAGAAAAGTAAGAAAAACTTCTTCACAAACGGAGTTAAAACGTTCAGGTTTTCGGAAATATGCACTGGTATTTGATAAAAAAGTCAGGCACCGAAAGGAAGTTCGGTTCAGCAATTCAACAGCTATAGTTGATCTAATAACCTTATCAGCATTAAGGATGCTATTTTTTTTTTCAAGATAACGAGCGTGAATCAAACGTCGATAATTGAACACACACAAAACATCACGCGAAATATAACACATACCACTGTGGACAATGGTCGTGTCTCAGCTATAAGAAAACACAATCCACCATACAACGTCTCGTACCTTGTCAGTAATAGCACGAAGAATACCGGGGAATTTACATCGGCCTACATGCGTAAAGGTGGGCGTGTCATTCGGGTAGAATTTGCATTAAGCATAAGCTACGTAATATGTACACGAGGTCGCAAATAACGCACTATTTACGTTACAAGGCGAGTCGAAAAAAAATTTAATAAGCAGAAATTTGATATTAGGCACATTGAAATACTTTGACAGAAATAGGGCAACCAAAAGGACAAATAAAATCGAACTTTGACTTTTTTTACTATGAGAATTATTCCCAGGTGTCTTAACGCGTATCCTATCATCCTGTCCCTTCCTCTTGTCAGTTTTCCATATCTTCATCTTTCTCACATATTCTGCGAAGAACCTCCTGATTTCTCATCTTTCCAGTGCATCTGATTTCCAACATTCTTCTGTAGCACCACATCTCAAGTGTTTCGATTCTCTTCTGTTGGGGTTTTTCCACAATCCATGATTCAGTACCGTTCAATGCTTTACTCTAAACGTATATTCTCAGAAATTTTCTCGTCAGATTAAGGTCTACAGCTGGTAAGGGTTGATGATGCGCGCAATTTTCACATGAAATGGTCTAGCTCCTCTGGTCCAGCTGAACCGGTCATCGACTGGAAATGGTTACGGTTGGCTACTTGGAGATCATTAGAGCCCATTCATGCTCATCGTATTCGCTAACAATGATGGTATTGTTATTGACGGCAATGCGCCATGTCACCGGGCGTCGGTATTTTGCGATTGGTTTGAAGAACGTTCTGGACAGTTCGAGCTAATGATTTGGCCACTCAGATCGCCCGACATGAATCCCATCGAGTACTGATGGGACTTTATCGAGAGGTCAGTTCGTGCACAAAATCTTGCACTGGTAACATTTTCACAATTATGGACGTCTGTAGAGGCTGCAAAGCTCGACATTTTTGCAGAGGACTTACTACGACTTGTTGAGTCCGTGCCACATAGAGTTGTTGCAGTATTCCGGGAAAAAGGAAGTGCGACACGTTACTGGGATGTATTTCCTGACTTTTTCCGCCTGTAGGTAAGAAAGGAAAAAAAATGGTTCAAATGGCTCTGAGCACTATGGGACTTAACATCTGAGGTCATCAGTCCCCTAGAACTTAGAACCACTGAACCTAACTAACGTAAGGACCCGGCGGAGGTTCGACTCCTCCCTCGGGCATGGGTGTGTGTGATTGTCGTTAGGATAATTTAGGTTAAGTAGTGTGTAAGCTAAGGGACTGCTGACCTTAGCAGTTAGCCGGCCGAAGTGGCCGTGCTGTTCTAGGCGCTACAGTCTGCAACCGAGCGATCGCTACGGTCGCAGGTTCGAATCCTGCCTCGGGCATGGATGTGTGATGTCCTTAGGTTAGTTAGGTTTAATTAGTTCTAAGTTCTAGGCGACTGATGACCTCAGAAGTTAAGTCGCATGGTGCTCAGAGCCATTTGAACCATTGGAACCTTAGCAGTTAAGTCCCATAGGATTTCACACACATTTGAACATTTAACCTAAGGACATCACACACATCCATGCCCGAGGCAGGATTCGAACCTGCGACCGTAGCGGTCGCGCGGTAAGCAAGACATTCCATAAAATATAATCTTGTACTGATTTGGTGCAGAGTGTGGGAGCATAGCGTCTGGCTGCTGAGTTTACGCCCTGACGCAAGCTTTTTCTGTACGAACGATGGGCATAAGCAGATGCGAGTTTTTTCCACAAAATCCGTATACCTTTCCGTGCGCGGTCTGAATGCAGAGCCCAAATCCGCGACACTAATACCAGGCAGTCATTCGTCTTGGCGTCCTCTCATCGACGTGACAAGCACAGAGCGTTTATATTGAAAAATCTCTTTATCCACACACAGTTGCAGAGGATTATAAATTTTTTCAGGACGGCAGAAAGCATAAAAGTATGGTGGCCACAAGCTGGGAATGTGTACGGGGTTGTGACAGACGCTTACTGTTTTGTTTCCCGCCGTCGGCGCTGGACAGCCGCGGCACTAAAACGACGCAGGATGTTTGCCTTTGCGGCGTAAATCTGCGTCGTCACCGTCGCCCTGAAACTCGGTCGCTGAAGCTCGTAAAGTGACGCCGGCGCAGCTAACGCCGTCCCGGTATCGGCCACCGCACGCCTGCGGATAGAGCCGCGCCTATATCTGGCGACCCCTGCGACAAACACGATAATATCCGCCACCCTGTTTTACGACGCGACGACCTGCACGGAGTACGGGCCTCGTAACGCCGTGCTGCTCCTTTTACAATCCTCGTCACAATCGTAAGTTGCTCAGAGATTCAAGCGACCCAAATGGTTCAGGCTTAGCAGTTATGCTCCACATTATCAGAAGCGTCAACGGTTCAGTTGTCACGCTCGGTCACGTACACGGTGCGAGAGAGGAAGGGTTCGTTGCTGGTTCTGCTGGATTTTCTAACAGCATCACAGTGCTCCTCTTTAAAATTGCAAGGCTTATTATTTCGCAGATTGCTTAACTGCAAGATGAACTAAGCCACGGAGAGCAAACACGGCAGCTGAATTGGAAATACACTCCTGGAAATGGAAATAAGAACACATTGACACCGGTGTGTCAGACCCACCATACTTGCTCCGGACACTGCGAGAGGGCTGTACAAGCAATGATCACACGCACGGCACAGCGGACACACCAGGAACCGCGGTGTTGGCCGTCGAATGGCGCTAGCTGCGCAGCATTTGTGCACCGCCGCCGTCAGTGTCAGCCAGTTTCCCGTGGCATACGGAGCTCCATAGCAGCCTTTAACACTGGTAGCATGCCGCGACAGCGTGGACGTGAACCGTATGTTCAGTTGACGGACTTTGAGCGAGGGCGTATAGTGGACATGCGGGAGGCCGGGTGGACGTACCGCCGAATTGCTCAACACGTGGGGCGTGAGGTCTCCACAGTACATCGATGTTGTCGCCAGTGGTCGGCGGAAGGTGCACGTGCCCGTCGACCTGGGACCGGACCGCCGCGACGCACGGATGCACGCCAAGACCGTAGGATCCTACGCAGTGCCGTAGGGGACCGCACCGCCACTTCCCAGCAAATTAGGGACACTGTTGCTCCTGGGGTATCGGCGAGGACCATTCGCAACCGTCTCCATGGAGCTGGGCTACGGTCCCGCACACCGTTAGGCCGTCTTCCGCTCACGCCCCAACATCGTGCAGCCCGCCTCCAGTGGTGTCGCGACAGGCGTGAATGGAGGGACGAATGGAGACGTGTCGTCTTCAGCGATGAGAGTTGCTTCTGCCTTGGTGCCAATGATGGTCGTATGCGTGTTTGGCGCCGTGCAGGTGAGCGCCACAATCAGGACTGCATACGACCGAGGCACACAGGGCCAACACCCGGCATCATGGTGTGGGGAGCGATCTCCTACACTGGCCGTACACCACTGGTGATCGTCGAGGGGACACTGAATAGTGCACGGTACATCCAAACCGTCATCGAACCCATCGTTCTACCATTCCTAGACCGGCAAGGGAACTTGCTGTTCCAACAGGACAATGCACGTCCGCATGTATCCCGTGCCACCCAACGTGATCTAGAAGGTGTAAGTCAACTACCCTGGCCAGCAAGATCTCCGGATCTGTCCCCCATTGAGCATGTTTGGGACTGGATGAAGCGTCGTCTCACGCGGTCTGCACGTCCAGCACGAACGCTGGTCCAACTGAGGCGCCAGGTGGAAATGGCATGGCAAGCCGTTCCACAGGACTACATCCAGCATCTCTACGATCGTCTCCATGGGAGAATAGCAGTCTGCATTGCTGCGAAAGGTGGATATACACTGTACTAGTGCCGACATTGTGCATGCTCTGTTGCCTGTGTCTATGTGCCTGTGGTTCTGTCAGTGTGATCATGTGATGTATCTGACCCCAGGAATGTGTCAATAAAGTTTCCCCTTCCTGGGACAATGAATTCACGGTGTTCTTATTTCAATTTCCAGGAGTGTATAAAGTACACTGGTGTGTAAAATTTAGAGCTGAAAAAAACATTCCGATGATGTGTCACTGCCAAGTAAAATAGCTCGATGAAACTTGGACCACACACAGAAACGTTCGAATGGCTCCAAGCACTATGCGACTTAACATCTGAGGTCATCAGTTCCTTAGACTTAGAACTACTTAAACCTAAATAACCTAAGGACATCACACACATCCATGACCGAGGCAGGATTCGAACATGCGACCGTAGCAGCAGCGCGGTTCCGGACTGAAGCGCCAAGAACCGCTCGGCCACAGCGGCCGGCTACACACAGAAAGAACGGCTGCAATACAATACACAAGGAAACTGAAGGAAATACGCAATGAAAGTAGTAGAGAATACACTTTTATAGGAAGACAATAACTGTACTGAAATCATCGCGATTCTTGATGGTCGCCTGGGCTTACGAATGCCGGGACATGGCTCTTAATAGGGTGTGTAATCACCGCGGGCAGCTACGTGCTCTCATACTAGCCACAACATTCTTAAGTAGTTTCTGCGGTAGAGCGTTACATTCCTCCTTCAGCGCTAGATGCAGCTAGATGGTCGTTGGTACATGTGGATATGCTACAATATGTTTCTCTAATGCATCCCACAGGTGCTCAAAGAAGTTGAAGTCGGGGAAGTGTGCAGCCAAATCAATTCGCAGAACAACCTCTCGTTGGAAGAACTCGCCCATCTGCACTATCTGATGTGACTGTCTCTGTCATCCATGAAAATGAACTCCTGAAAAGATATACTTGAAGAAGTAGCACAGTGTCAGAAACAACGTTGAACGACGAGTGTATCGGGTTCCTGGCTGTATTACACTTTTCCACCGTTCGCCATACGTACTAGTGTACGCCCATATTGTCCTATATGATAATTTTGGTACTGTACGTGTTATGGTGTGGGGAGGCATGATGTTACATGGGCGTACTGACCTCCAAATCTTTGGACACGGTTCACTCACCGGGCAACGTAATTGTGACAATGCAGTCCTTCCTCAAGTGCGTCTTTTCAGGGGTGCATTCGGCACTAACTTCATTTTTACGAATGATAGTTCGCGTCCAAATCGAACAGTGCAGATGGTGGAGTTCTTGCAATCAACGAGAAGATATTCGGCGAACAAACTGACAAACTGGCCTGTGCGTTTCCGCCCCGCCCCCCTTCCCCCCCCGCGCCGACTTAAAGTCGAACGAGCAGAGCACGTCTAGGATACTCTGGGAGGGACGTACTGCAGTACGTTCACATTCATCAACGACGGTCCAGTTGCTATCAGCCGCGATGGAGGAGGAATTGAACACCATAACACAAGAACTTCTTTGCAATCTTGTGGCCCGCATTGGAGCACGTTGCTGTGCATGGTGACTACGCACCCTATTAAGAACCAAATCCCGCTTTCTGTAATGCTCAGGAGACCATCAAGAATCGCGGTGACTTCAGTATGATTATTGTCTTTGCAAAAAAAAAAAAAAAAAAAAAAAAAAAAAAAATTGCATATATGTCGTTTCATTGCGCTTTTCTTTCAGTAACTATCTATACTTTACTATACTACACTATACACTGAAGAGCCAAACTTGAACACCTGCCTAATATCGTGTTGGGCCCCCGCAAGCACGCAGAAGTGCCGCCACACGACGTAGCATAGGCTCGACTGATGTCTGAAGTAGTGCTGAAGGGAACTGACACAATGAATCCTCCAGGGCTGTCCATAAATCCGGTACGAGGGGGTGGAAATCTCTTCTGAACAGCGCGTTACAAGGCATCTCAGATATGCTCAATAGTGTTCATGTCTGGGGAGTTTGATGGCCAGCGGAAGTGCTTAAATTCAGAAGAGTGTTCCTGGAGCCACTCTGTAGCATTTCTGGACGTGTGCGTTGTTGCATTGTCCTGCTGGAATTGCTCAAGTCCTTCGGAATGCAAAATGGACATGAATGGATGCAGGTGATCAGACAGGATGCTTTCGTACGTGTCACCTGTCAGAGTATCAGGGGTTGCAGCTCACTGCACACGTCTCATACCATCACAGAGCCTCCACCAGCTTGAAAAATCTCCTACTAACATGCACGGTCGATGGAGTCATGAGGTTGTGTCCATACCCGTACACGTCCATCCGCTCGATACAATTTGAAACGAGACTCGTCCGAGCAGGCAAAATGTTTCTAATTGTAAACAGTTCAATATCGGCGGTTTCTAAATCGGCCAGTTCACATGTCAGTTATTCTACGTAGCCGCGATCTCGACTGCTATTGTCTTGTACGATGGTCCCGTAACACCGCCATCAACGTTAGAGCTATGTTGTCGAAGACAGCAGTCGTGGGGCTGTGCATCTGAACCACTGCTCCGTCTTGCACTTGTTATTTAAAATGATTTACAAATGTTGCCGATGTTGTATGTTTTCCACGGTTGGTCGGATGTATAAAAACATCGCCCAGTGGAATTTGCGCCCAAACAAAAATCAGCGAAATTTGTGGCCAGTATTCCCGGCAACTTCTTGCTCACTGAGTAACGACCTCCCTACCCTTGAGAGTTTTAGTTTATTGGAAGTGGAGTGCTGAGCCAGTCGACGGTGCCATGCAAATGACCAGCAACGAAAACATCCTGCTGCGTGAAGAAGGTTGCTAACTATAGTGGACGCAACGTTCTACTAAGCACTGAGGTGACAGACGTCGTGGGATAGCGAGCCGTGCATATACAGGTGGCGGTAGTACTGCGTACACAAGCTATAAAGGGCAGTTCACTGTCGGAGCTGTCAGTAATTGTACTCAGGTGAGTCATGAGAAAAAGTTTCAGGTATGATTATGGCCGCACTAGGGCAATTAACAGGCTCTGAACACGAAATGGTAGTTGGAGCTATACGCAAGGGACATCCCATTTCGGAAACCGTTAGGGAATTCAACACTCGGAAATCCACAGTCTCAAGAGTGCGCCGAGAACACGAAATTTTAGCCATTACCTCTCGCCACGGACAACGCAGTGGCCGACGGCCTTCCCTTAACGGCCGAGAGCAGCGGCGTCTGCGTGGAGTTGCATTGTTACCAGACAAGCAACACTGTGTGAAATAACATCAGAAATAGAAGTGGGACGTACGACGAAGGTATCCGTTTGGACAGTGCAGCGAAATTTGTCGGTGTTGGGCTGTGGCAGCAGACAACCGACGCGAGTGCCTTTGCTAACAGCACGACATCGCCTGCAGCGCCTCTCCACTGCTCGTGGCCATTTCGGTTGTGCTCTAGACGACTGGAAAACCGTCGTCTGGTCGGGTGAGTCCCGATTACAGTTGGTAAGAGATGACGGTAGAGTTCAAGTGTGGCGCAGACTTCACGAAGCTATGGGCAGAAGTTGTCAGCAAGGCACTGTACAAGTTCTCTGTACTGTGTTTTGGATAGGGTCCTCTGGTTCTACTCAACCGACCATTGACTAGAAATGATTATGTTCGGTTACTTGGAGAGCATTTGCAGCCTTTCGCGGACTTCGTGATCCCAAACAATGATTGACTGGAATGAAATTTTCACTCTGCAGCGGAATGTGCGCTGATATGAAATTTCCTGGCAGGTTAAAACTGTGTGGCGGACCGAGACCTGAACTCGGGACCTTTGCCTTTCGCGGGCAAGTGTTCTACCAACTGAGCTACCCAAGCACCACTCACTAGCCGTCCTCACAGATTGGGTAGCTCAGTTGGTAGAGCACTTGCCCGCGAAAGGCGAAGGTCCCGAGTTCAGGTCTCGGTCCGGCACACAGTTTTAACCTGCCAGGAAATTTCAACGATAGACTTTTTGTGGATGACAATACGCCATTTCACCGGGACATAATTGTTCGCGATTGGTTTGAAGAACATTCTGGACAATTCAGGAGAATGAGTTGGCCACTCAGATCTCCCGACATAGGACGTAATCGAGAGGTCAGTTCGTGTGCAACATCCTTCACCGGCAACGCTTTCGCAATTATGGACGGCTATGGAGGCAGCATGGCTCAATATTTATGCAGGGGACTTCCAACAACTTGTTGAGTCCACGCCACATCCCATTGCTGAACTACGCCGAGCAAAAAGAAGTGCGACACGATATTAGGAGGCATTTCATAACTTTTGTCGCCTAAGTGTGTGCTCTCTTACATAGGTTTACTGTACTAGTCACAGTTATTCTAAAGTTTTAATTCTCTTTTTTACTTCTTTTATGACGTTTACTCTATCGTAAGATGAAAACCATGTTATATACGGTCACTTTCAAAAAATTCATTATTATCACGTAAGTTATTTTGTGATGAATACTCTGTCCATTTAAGGTATGTGTTATTTAGTATAAATTTTTTTTAGTGCTCATATATCTTCCACTTGGCAATAATGACAATGATATGCAGAATTATAATTTAAAAATTGTTATCATATTTTTAAATCACATGTGAAGGATGCGCGCTTGTAGCTCTAGGAGTGGGAGGAGAATATATGAACAGCTTATATTACCTAGATACGTGCGCAATCCTGTCGTTTTAATGGTATGACAACACATCTTACGTACAGTACATGTACCATACACTGATGCACTGTTGTAAACCGTAAGTTACTTTATTTTGAAGTGTGCTTTGTCAAGTAGAAGAGACACGAGTTTTAAATTCTGTGTTTGGAATTTGGTTTTGTTTTCCGTTGTTGTTTCTCAAGATCTGGTCATAAGTAAAAAATTTTTATCTGCTTCCGACAGAAAATAAAATACATTATGATCACTTCCGATTGCAATAATTTTCACATTACAGTTACTGTCGGAGCATCTGCAGCCCTCTCCATGAGTACACCAAGTAAAAGCCCTCCTCCCTCTAGCCGGCCGCTGTGGCAGAGCGGTTCTAGGCGCTTCAGTCTGGAACCGCGCGACCGCTACGGTCGCAGGTTCGGATCCTGTCTCGTGCATGGATATGTGTAATGTCCGTAGGTTAGTTGGATTCAAGTAGTTCTAAGTTCTAGGGGACTGATGACCTCAGAAGTTAAGTCCCATAGTGTTCAGAGTCATTTGAACCCTCTTCCCTCCTACTTGTCGAGAAAATTGTGGAGTTCGGACTCGTGTATTACTGAACCTTTGCTCGCCCTTTTCTGGGCGCAAATCTCTCAGCGTACAGGACACTATTTGCTCTGTAGGTGTTTGGTAGATTTCTCTCTCACGAGTGTCCCCCAGCGGAAAGGAAGGGACCAGAAGGTATAACTTTATTAAAACAGTTCCAAACTTATCAACGCTCTATGAACGTCCTAAAGGGTAAAGAAACAGTTATTTTTGACAGGTCAAAAAAGCGATGAAACAAGGTTCGCAAAAGTCCCGCGAAACAAACACGGCAGACCGTCGAGCTGCCGGAGCACTGTATTTGACACTGTAATATTCCCGCTACCGGTAACGGAAATGAGGCCGTCCCATCAGATATTCCAGCAGCGTCGATTGGCATTAATTAGCCGGACGACTAACAGATGTCGAAACAGCCGGCCCAAAATGTGCCGGACGCTAATATGGAGGCTTGTCGCTCTGTTGTGATGTACGGATGTGAACCAAAATAAACACCGCGGAACTACTTCCGTCCTGGATAATTTTCCTACTTTTTGGGATTGCAGTCGTCTAGAATTGACTGCCCTTTTATGTTCTTTTCGATACTACCGCAAGTCTGTCTTTGTTTCACAGTATTGCCCCAAAAACAATGAATCACCTGAGAGTGACTACAAAGCCAAAAGGAAATGTTAAAATGTGGAAGTGTTATTATGTAGGCAATACATCTAATTTTTTCCAGTGAAAGTTCGAAGCATTAATGTGTTTCTGCACTGTATGCCGTCACTCTTATGGATTCTTAACAATCTGTTTTCTAACTAAATCAAATCCTACGCTGTCGACTGGCGTTGATAACACATCACCGGGGTCAGCTGAAAATGTGTGCCCTACCGAGATTCGAACCCGGGATCTCCTGCTTACATGGCAGACGCTCTATTCATCTGAGCCACCGAGGGCTCACAGGATAGTGCGACTGCAGGGACTCATCCCATTCACGCTCCCTGTGAGACCAACATTACCAACTTAATGTCCACACACTACACTCGTAGTGCCCCTGCCCATTACACTCGTTACACGCAGCAGACAATATTATGTCCTAAAGAACAGATACAATCTTCATATAGTTAAGGCTAACCGGCCATTGACCTCCTCCTACTGTGCTGGATGCACACGCATCGCCCAAACTCTTACGGGACTCGGTAAGATTGTCTGCCGCAAGTAATGAGTGTAATGGGCAGGGGCACTACGGATGTAGTGTGTGGACATTAAGTTGGGAATGTGGGTATCACGGGGAGCGTGCAAGGGATAAGTCTGTGCAGTCGCATTATCCTCTGTGCCCTCAGTGACTCAGATGGATAGAGAGTCTGCCATGTAAGATGTCCGAAAGAACAGATACCATCTTCATATAATCTATTTTCTAGTTGACTTCATGAGTATTAGATGACGATACTTCGCATTCCAACGACTATCTTGAAACTTAGAGCAATATACTGACACAGTACTGGCAAGCCTCTGCAATTCACCACCTCGTGCGGGAGCTGCCACAGACAGCCACATGGTCTGGAGACTGGTACACGTCTTTGGTGGTTGCTACAAGCACATAATCGAAAGGCATATGTACTCGAGTTTTGAATGGTGAGCTTTTTTCATCGCCAAGGAAGAAAATGTCCATAGTGACCGAATAAGGAGGTAGAGATACATAAATTGGAACCGACTATCAAACCCGTGTAAATTTTGACCAAACTATGCATCAAGTTGCTGCATGAATCCTGGATACGCTGAAACTGTATGAAGCTAAGAAATATCAACACCACTTCCTGCAGCGAATGTGTTATGACGAGTTCTTTACCTTCGATAAGAAAAGCCGAAATAAATGAACTAAATAATGGGTCAGCAGGCAATGAAGTACGATGGAATTAGCCGAATGTGACGGAAATCGGCAGATGTGATATACATAAAAAGACAAAGAAATGATTACAATTTCAGAAACATCGGATGATTTATTCAACAGAAAAATCTTCACAAATTGAGCAAGTCAATAACGTTTTGGTCCGCCGCTAGCCCTTATGTAACCAGTTATTCGGCTTCGCGTTGGTTGATCGAGTTGATGGATGTCCTCCTCAGAGATGTCGTGCCAAATTCTGACAACTGGCTGTTTAAATCTTCAAAATCCCAAGATTATTGGAAGGCCCTGTCCAAACATTCTCAATTGGCAAAGGTAGGGTTTGGCAATCACTAAGACAAGCAGTAGAAACTCTGGACGTGTTCGGGAGGACGACGCTTCCATCCTGCGTCCGGGCATCCTGATTTAGATTTTCCGTGATTTGCCTAAATCGGTTCAGGCAAATGCCGGGATAGTTCCTTTGAAAGGGCACGGCTGACTTCCTTCCCCATCCTTCCCTAATCCGATGAGACCGATGACATCACTGTTTGGTCTCCTCCACCGAATCAACCCATCTCGCCGTGTGCGGGCGGCCATTACGTTGCTGAAATGGAAGCCCAGAATGGCTACCCGTGAAGAGTAACAAAAAGAGAATAGAATATAGTCGACGTACCGCAGTGCCATAAGAGTGCCGCGCATGACAACCAAAGGGGTTCTGCTATGAAAGGAAATGGCGTCCCAGACCATCACTCCCGGCTGTCGGAGGGCTGCAGCCAGGCTTTCCGGGGCACCTCCCGACACGTCTTCGTTGCTCACCGGGGCCCAGTTTAAGTGGGTCTCATCACTGCAAACAATTCCACTGCAGTCAATGAGATTTCAGGCCGAAGCCGTGTCTCGAGATGCCTTGGACAGCGGCGGTTTGGAGCGCTGTGGATGGTGCACAACTGGTACCAGACGGTGATATGACACTGCACCGCTGATGTACGAGGGACGTTTTAAAAGTCCGTGCAGAAATAAAAACTACTTACGTGTTTGGGGTAAACCTTTTTTTATTTTTCGACACAGTTTCCTTTTAGACTTATATACTTCGTCCAACGCTATTCTAATTTGTTCATCCCTTCCGAATAATAGGAATAGCCCAAGTCTGCAAAATAGCTATTAGTTGCTGCAATCACCTCTTCGTTTGAACAAAATCTTTGTCCCGCCAGCCATTTCTGCAAATTGGGGAACAAATAGTAGTCCGAAGGAGCCAATCTGGAGAGTAAGGGGGATGTGAAACGAGTTGGAATCCTGTTTCCATTAATTTTGTGACAACAACTGTTGAGGTATATGCTGGTGGAAAAGGACTCGTTTGAGGTCCAATCGCCGGTGTTTTTCTTGCAGCTCGGTTTTCAAATGGTCCAATAACGATGAGTAATATGCACCTGTAATAGTTTTACCCTTTTGTAGATAGTCGATGCTCTATCCCTTGCGAATCCCAAAAGACAGTCGCCATAAACTTTCCGGCCGAAGGAATGGTCTTCGCCTTTTTTGGTGCAGATTTTCCCTTGGTAACCCATTGTTTAGACTGTTGTTTGGTCTCAGGAGTATAGTAATGTATCCATGTTTTATCCACAGTGACGAAACGACGCTTAAAGTCCTGCGGATTCTTCCTGAACAGCCGCAAAGCATCGTTGCAACACTTCACACGATTCAGTTTTTGGTCAAGCGTGAGCAATCGTCGAACCCATCTTGTGGATCGCTTTCTCATGTCCAAATGTTGATGCAAAATATTATGTACCCGTTCTTTCGAGATGCCCACAGCACGTGCAATCTCACGCACCTTAACTCATCTGTCATCCATAACCATATCATGGATATTATCAATGATTTCTGGAGTCGTAACCTCCACAGAGCGTCCAGAACGGTCAGCATCACTTGTGCCCATATGGCCACTCGGAAAATTTTGAAACCACTTATAAACTGTTCTAATCGAAGTTGCAGAGTCACCGTAATGTTTATTAAACTTCTCTTTAAGTCTTCTGAGGCGTTTTGCCTTTCATAAAGTAATGTTTAATCACCACGCGAAATTCTTTTTCGTCCATTTTTTGACAATCACTCGACTTCCTTGATTCACACGAATGCCAAACACAAAGAAATTGACCAATATGGCTGAAGCTTGGTGTGCTTTCTTTCCAAAGATGCTACTAACTAAACATGAGCTCGATACATGGCGGTGGTGCCATCTCTTGGACTTTGCACGGACTTCTCAAACGCCCCTCGTAGATCGGTCCATTTTTTGACAATCACTCGACTTCCTTGATTCACACGAATGCCAAACACAAAGAAATTGACCAATATGGCTGAAGCTTGGTGTGCTTTCTTTCCAAAGATGCTACTAACTAAACATGACCTCGATACATGGCGGTGGAGCCATCTCTTGGACTTTGCACGGACTTCTCAAACGCCCCTCGTAGATCGTGACAGTGAAGTGTCGTATGGGTGCCAATCGGTTGAGTGGAATCAGCGCAGTAAGGGAGATAAACGTGGAGACTAGGCGGAACGACAGTGAGAGAAATCGTGTTTGGACGTGCTCGTGACAACACCGTGAATGAAGCTGCCGAATTTGCTGGTGTTTGGTGTATAACTGCGGACTGACCAACGTCTCTCCCATGAATGGTGCACCACTCGACGTCATATAGGAAAGAAAAGTGGTCATAAGGAGATCCTAACCGCCAGGAAAGGGCGGCGACTGTCCCGCCTTAGCAGAGGTAATGAAGAGGTCGACAAAAGACTTGTTCGACCGATGCTTGAGTACTGTTCATTAGTCTTGGACCCTTACCAAGCAGAATTAACAGAAGACACACACACACACACACACACACACACACACACACACACACACACACACACACACACACAGAGCGAGAGAGAGAGAGAGAGAGAGAGAGAGAGAGAGAGAGAGAGAGAGAGCGAGAGAGAGAGGCAACGAAGAGTGGGGCATTTCATCATGGGATCGTCTAGCTTGTGCAAGAGGTAACTCCAGTCGCAGACGCTACAAACCAGACGTTGTGCTATTGCTGAAATTTTTCAAGAGCGGGCGTTCCAAAAAGAGTTCGACAACATATTACTTCCTACAATGCACATTTCCCGAAATGACCACAGCGATAAAATCGGAGGAATTAGAGCTGATAGCGCTGTTTATCGACGGTGGCTCTTCTCACGTTCCATTCGTGAATGGAACACGGGAGAGGTGAAAACATAGTGCTACTACCCTCCTCCACATACTGTTAAGTGACATGCGGAATAGAGATGTAAATGTTCCAAGAACAAATCCAACACAGTAGCGTGACAGTGAACCCAAAGGAAGTATCATCTTAGTTCCGTGTGCTGTGTTCAGAACCCAGAGCTTCTGCAAGATGGAAAGACCCCTTCAAACAAGCTGTTTATTTACCAGTGATGAGGATGTTAAAGCTTCGCGGGCAAGGAGCATAAATGTTAGAGGTTAACGCCAGAAGAGAACAAGGTCCGTTGAGGGACACTGAAGGACGAGGTGGCACTTGTTAACGTACCACACAGCGGCGTCATTGTCGGCGTTGCCGATGCAAGTTGTCGTCACACTGCCACACGCCTGGCTTCACAGACATAAATTCACTTAGACATTCGTGTCTGGTTGTAAATTCCTTTGCCGAACGGGATATCTTTACCAAAAATTTTCTAAAACCAGTTCAGAAAATATGGCTAATGTCACACCTAAACAACCGATCTAATCTTAAGAGAATTCACTTCTTCTTTCTCTTTAATCACTGAATGGCTAACATGGACCACCATCGCAGATGCAGGGCAACAAAAATTTGATTTTCAGTGTTTCGTATAATTACTGACCGAATTTAAAAATTTACGATGCTGTCATAATCTATTCATAGAGAGGTACGAAACGTCGTAACAACCAAACTGGTTTAAATTTGCGTATGACGCTTTGTGATAGCGCAGTGAGACATCTAGGGATGAGAATGTAGTGGAAGCATGCGCCGCCACCTCGCCCTAAAATATTCAAAGCTGTGCTCTCAGCAGTCAGGTGATGCTCATCGTCTTTTTCGACTTCCAAAATCCGACACGCATGGAATTCCTCGAGCGTTGTACTGTGAGACACTCCGTAGCCTAAGCAAGTCGTTCAAGAGCAAACGGGGGCTTCTCACTGAAGGAGCGATTCTACTCCACGATAACGAGCGTCCACACGTCTCCAAGGTCACACACAGAGTAGTGACCAGGTTCAAGTGCGAGCAGCTTTAGCACCTGCCCTACAGCCCCAACACATCGCCCTGCGACGTCCATGTGTCTGGTCCGATAAGGAAGCATCTGAAAGGGAAACGCTTCAACTTGGACTGTCACAGTCACTGGAATTCTGGAAACAGGGAATCTGGAGGTTTGTGAAACAGTGGCATGGTTGTGCTCAGGCCTTTGGTGATTACTTTTGAATAAAGACCTTAATTATAACCACAGTGCTTTTTAACATCCCTCATATAGTCCCTAACACAGTAAGGCAAGTGCTACAGTTAGTAACGTTTTAAGTGCCTTGAGGCAGCTTAACTCACAACGTCGAAATTATCCAGACTGTATTTATCTAGCACTGGTGAACCCTGCAATACTTCGAAACTGGTAAATATGTATGGGAACTGGATATATGTCCTGATCTTCTTCCCTCATTTCTCTATCCATCTCGTCCTTCCAACACCCCCCCCCCCCCCCCGCCATGGTCCATCCCCTCCTCCTCCCCCCTGTCTCTGTCCATCCCTTCCACTGCTTCCTGAACATTTCATATACAACACTCTCCATCTCTTGCTCCCTCATCTCTCTGTTCATATCCTCCTTCCCCTTCCTTACATCCATTTACATTTACACTCCGCAAGCCACCCAACGGTGTGTGGCGGAGGGCACTTTACGTGCACCTGTCATTACCTCCCTTTCCTGTTCCAGTCGCGTATGGGAAGAACGACTGCCGGAAAGCCTCCGTGCGCGCTCGAATCTCTCTAATTTTACATTCGTGATCTCCTCGGGAGGTATAAGTAGGGGGAAGCAATATATTCGATACCTCATGCAGAAACGCACCCTCTCGAAACCTGGACAACAAGCTACATCGCGATGCAGAGCGCCTCTCTTGCAGAGCCTGCCACTTGAGTTTGCTAAACATCTCCGTAACGCTATCACGGTTACCAAATAACCCTGTGACGAAACGCGCCGCTCTTCTTTGGATCTTCTCTATCTCCTCCGTCAACCCGACCTGGTACGGATCCCACACTGATGAGCAATACTCAAGTATAGGTCGAACGAGTGTTTTGTAAGCCACCTCCTTTGTTGATGGACTACATTTTCTAAGGACTCTCCCAATGAATCTCAATCTGGTACCCGCCTTACCAACAATTAATTTTATATGATCATTCCACTTCAAATCGTTCCGCACGCATACTCCCAGATATTTTACAGAAGTAACTGCTACCAGTGTTTGTTCCACTATCATATAATCATACAATAAAGGATCCTTCTTTCTATGCATTCGCAATACATTACATTTGTCTATATTAAGGGTCAGTTGCCATTCCCTGCACCAAGTGCCTATTCGCTGGGTCTCACACGATCGCTGTTTACGGAATACATGTTGATTCCTGCAGAGTAGATTCGGGGTTTCCAGAAATGACATGATACGCGAGCAAAAAACACGTTCTAAAATTCTACAACAGATCGATGTCAGAGATATAGGTCTATAGTTTAGCGCATCTGCTCGACGACCCTTCTTGAAGACTGGGACTACCTGTGCTCTTTTCCAATCATTTGGAACATTCCGTTCCTCTAGAGACTTGCGGTACACGGCTGTTAGAAGGGCGGCAGTTTCTTTCGCATACTCTGTGTAGAATCGAATTGGTATCCCGTCAGGTCCAGTGGACTTTCCTCTGTTAAGTGATTCCAGTTGCTTTTTTAGTCCTTGGACTCTTATTTCGATGTCAGCCAATTTTTCGTTTGTGCGAGGATTTAGACAAGGAACTGTAGTGCGGTCTTCCTCTGTGAAACAGCTTTGGAAAAAGGTGTTTAGTATTTCAGCTTTACGCGTGTCATCCTCTGTTTCAATGCCATCATCATCCCAGAGTGTCTGGATATGCTGTTTCGAGCCACTTACAGATTTAACGTAAGACCAGAACTTCCTAGGATTTTCTGTCAAGTCGGTACATAGAATTTTACTTTCGAATTCACTGAACGCTTCACGCATAGCCCTCCTTACGCTAACTTTGAAATCGTTTAGCTTCTGTTTGTCTGAAAGGTTTTGGCTGCGTTTAAACTCGCAATGAAGCTCTCTTTGCTTTCCTCCCTCATTCTCTATCCTTCTCTTCCTGCCCCCTCTCTGTGACGATATTTATTCCCATTACAAACGGAACCTTGATTGGGAATAGAAGTTAAAATGAATGGGTAAATCGGTTGGTATCATTAGTATGGGATAGACCTTTCCAGCTTCTGCATGTGCGAGGATAGTAGTTTTAATGGCAGTACTTCGCACGTTTTTAATGTACAGCCTGGTGGAATTAAAACGTTACCGATAAACACATCTTTCGTGTTTTGTATTAAAAATGACTGCGAAAAGGAAAACAAAACCACACATTTTCACTGCACAACTTAGCGTTTTATCTCTCGCAGCCAATTTAACGGAAAGTTTATACTGTTTAACATGTCTGAGGCTCCAGTGCCTTACTCTGTGTTTTGTATGTCAAGCAGCCTGTCAGTGTGTCGAGAACGCATTCATCCAACCGAATCTTCCCGTAGATTAGTGTGAACTGAAACTACGCAATTTCACGAAGATTACTGGAACGAAATAAATCGGAATTTAATTTGAAAATTATTTTTAATGTGTTCCTCGCAGTGCTTGGTGATGACCGATAATTTTTATCTTCCCATACGGAGAGGAAGTGAATAGTGGTTCAAAAAATGGTTCAAATGGCTCTGAGCACTATGGGACTTAACTTCTAAGGTCATCAGTCCCCTAGAACTTAGAACTATTTAAACCTAACTAACCTAAGGACATCACACACATCCATGCCCGAGGCAGGATTCGAACCTGCGACCGTAGCGGTCACGCGGTTCCAGACTGTAGCGCCTAGAACCGCTTGGCCACACCGGCCGGCAAAGTGAATAGTGCAGATGGTTTACCGACTCTCGATCACGCCACGTACAACTGCACATGGGAAAAACGTGGCTATTCAAATCTTATTCCACACACTTCCAACGACTGTCTTGCGATTTATTAATCGTCACTGCGAATGCAAGGAGAACCGGAAACTGGACACGCTTAAATTGAAACGGCAGTGGTATTCTTGAATCAGCACATCTTCGCCTTTGAACTTTCCTATGATTATCATTGCTTCAATCACGTTGTCCATCAGCTTCTTAACAGCGAGTCTTGTTTTACTGCATAGTTTCGGTTGGTTCAGATTGCGATTGATTATCACCGAGCCAACCATGAGCTGCAAACTGTACGGTGGAATTCCTGGCAAACTGAATCAAGAAATTCATTCGGTAATTTATGACTTCACCTATTTCGGTAATGGAATCGATCGAATTAAACGAATATCTTTAGCCAGCGACCTGAATTTGAATTACCTACGTCATTACTTTTCGCTGCCAAAATGGCTCGTTCATTCAAACAAACATGGTTTTTGTAATTTTCAGCACGATCGATGGCACAATGCCGCTTGAATTCATCATCGTCGTCGTCGTGGAAATAAATTCGAATAAATCTATGACCAGCATTCACTGACGGCGACAATGCTATTGCATGATGGTGAATTTGTCCCTAATCTGTAAAAATGAAGACAAATTATTGATTTATGACCCTCGGTTAAACTTTGTAAATCGTTGATGTTTGTTTGCGTGATGTGTTTGTGCAAGCCTGTGTGATGTATAATGCAGTCGAAAAAGGATTGACCTTGAAAATTGAGTTAAAATGCAGTTCTTCGATAATATTCGCCCCAAATGATGTCATTTGGAAGGAACTGTTGTACTTTTGTATACTCTGTAATAAATGGCTCGATAGAGGTTCTTGGCCAGAAAACAACGATACCAGCGGCTCTGCTGGCGGTGACAATTGTGGTAATTTGACTTTTCTGCTGGCACAACACAATTCTGGCGGTTAGTGCCGAAATCTCACAACATTGCAGTGTTGACGAACATCGTTCATTTTTTCGAAGTCGACCAGTACATTCGCGGCGTAATTGTTTGATCGTATCTGAACGCCAAAATTCAGTTCGAAGTGTAACCGGCTGTCTTGACAACGATCCAAATTACTTTAGCGTAAGCTTCAACTGAGCGAGTCGAACTCGACTGGACCCCTTGTTCCGAAGTCGTAATGGAAAAATTGTTATTCTATTTGCCTCTAAACCCCGTTTATGCTCTTCGTTAGTCTCATTGACTTGACGATCATGTAGTTTGGCCTGCGTTGCGGTTGGGCCGACCGATATTTCGATGCCCCGTTGCTGATATTTTTCAAAACAAATAAACTACTATATGATTCAGGTCAGGACTATGTGCAAGCCAGTCCATTACAGGGATGTTATTGTCGTGTAACCACTCCGCCACAGGAGGTGCACTAAGAACAGGTGCTCGATCGTGTTGAAAGATGCAATCGCCATCCCCGAAATGCTCTTCGACAGTGGGAAGGAAGAAGGTGCTTAAAACATCAATGTAGGCCTGTCCTATGGTAGTGCAACCCAAAACAACAAGGGGTGCAACCCCCATCAATGAAAAACACTATCACACCGTAACACCCGCCTCCGAATTTTACTGTTGGCACTACACACGCTGGCAGATGACGTTCACCGGGCATTCGTTCGTTATACCCGCACCCTGCCATCGAATCGCCACATTGTGTACCGTGATTCGTCACTCCACACAACGTTCTTCACTATTCAATTGTCCAGTATTTACGCTCCTTTCACCGTTTGGCATGTACTGGCGTTTGTTGTGGCTTATGAGCAGTCGCTTGACCATAAAATCCAAGTTTTCTGACCTCCCGCTCAACTGTCACGGTACTTGCAGTGGATCTTGAGGGGTTTGGAGTTCCTGTAATTTTTGGAGATTTGTGAAGGTTCTATGGGAGCAAACTGCTGAGGTCATCGGTCCCTAGACTTACAAACTACTTAATTTAACTTAAACTAACGTACGCTAAGGACAACACAAACACCCATGCTCTGGGGAAGACTCGAACCACCGAAGGGGGGAGCCACGCGGACCGTGACAAGGCGCTTTTTACCGCGCGGCCACCCCGCGTGGCTGGAGTTCCAGTGTGATGGTCTGGATATATGTCTGTCTATTACACATTACGACCCTATTCAACTGTCGGCGGTCTCTGTCAGTCAACAGACGAGGTCGGCCTGTACGCTTTTGTGCTGTACGTGTCCCTTCACGTTTCCACTTCACTATCACATCGGAAACATTGGACCTAGGGACGTTTAGGAGCGTGGAAATCTCGCGTTCAGACGAATGACACAAGTGACACCCAATCACCTGACGACGTTCGAAGTCCGTGAGTTCCGCGGAGCGCCCCATTCTGCTCTCTCAAGATATCTAAAGACCACTGAGGTCGCTGATATGGAGTACCTGGCAGTAGGTGGCAGCACAATGCACCTAATATGAAAACTGTATATTTTTGGGGGTATCCGGATACTTTTGATTACATAGTGTAGCTCAGGAGATACGAAATCATAAGCAATGAGATGCGTGAAGAACTAGTTTTTACTTCAGACGGAGCGCAAGTTGTCCAGACTGTAATCATCAAGTGTTTGATAATGACAGCAGTTGGCAACTTCCAACAAAATGTAAACATAATTTCAAATCTTTTCTACAATTTTTCATGGTTCTATGGTTGGATACTCGGAAATTAATAAAACCAACATTTTCGCCTCCCTGGCTGAGTGGTCATCGCGGCTGACTGCAGTGCAGAGGGTCCGGATTCGATTCCTGGTATTGCTATGGTCTTTTCCTTGGCGATAAGACTGGAGCGGCGTGCACTCAGCTTCATATTACCGACTGAGGAGCTAACGGACCCAGTCCCAGCGGCTCCACCTCCCGGAAACTGATCATGGACGGGATAGCAGTACGCTAACCCAGTGCTCCTCCAAACCACAACCACTGACAGAGGATGACACAGCCGTCGATCGGTACCGATGTGCCTGCCAAGACGTATGGACGGGCTTTACGTTAGTGAAACCAACGTAATTATGGGTCTGCGTGTTCAGTCACAAAGATTTTACATGCTTAACGCCATTAACGTATTTACTCATTAGTTAAGCAATCAGAAGTTTGAAGATAGGAATTCGATTTTTTAAAGAATCAGGGAAGAGATGCTCGGTGTACTCTGTTCTGTTTAAACGAAGTTAAAATTGCATTATGTAAAACAAATTCACGTTCCCAATAGTAAGTTCAGTTCGGTAAGGTCTCTTCACAGAATAAACATATATTCCATTGTCAAAAACATTCTTCAGGGTCTGTGACCACATATTCAATGCGTGAAACTTCCGACGTTTCGGCCATTGTTGACTGCGACAATGGCTGCGGAAACCTGCGCTTCAACACATTCCAGTGTGTAGAAACACGCGGCTAATGTATTACAAAGGGAGCAATGAATTCGCTTACGTAAAAAACTAATTTTTGTGTCTGCTTACTCTTGGACACATCAGAAAATTGCTCTGCGCCGTGGGGAAGCAAACGAGCGTGGCCAATAACACAGCAAGCTTATTTCATGTCAATGTTCGCGTTTCATACCGAATGCGTTGTTACATTCACTTTATGCTTTTGGTTATAAATAATCAAATATCTTCCAAATGGTCACTCTTCATAATTTGCTCGATTCCCGGAGAAACTCCCCATCCCGCCATAAATAAACAAGCCTTTGCATAAAACACACAAAAAGTAAAATTTAACGTGCTCGCGGACGGGAAATTAACCCAGTCAATATTCGGGTCAGTTTTCCTCTCTCATTCAATAGCGTGAACAGATGAGCTTAAAACGCGCACACACACACACACACACACACACACACACACACACACACACACACACACACACTGAGAGATAGATAGATAGAGAGAGAGAGAGAGAGAGAGAGAGAGAGTGAACGCAATGCAACTTGTATTTGTTTTTCTTTCGAGATGATTGCATCGCCGAAAAGTAGCACATACCGTAGAGCTAGTGGGTCTAGAAGACCTTATGCCTCATCATTTTCTTTATGCATTTTTTGAAGTCTGCCGTAATAAGACAAAAGTGGCCAGTTACATATCGATTGTTTTTACTTTGTAGTGCGAAAGTGCTGATGTCATTACCGCCATCATGACGTAAAATGGACCGTGTACTGCGAAAAGCACGATGTGGTTCTTGAAGTGAATTGATACATACAAAACGAAGCATTTTGGTAGGTGGGTAAAATAATAGTGGATAACGACAGTTAAAATGGGATGATTGTTGAAGTGTAACAATCGCAGTAGAAACGTTAAACAGGCAATTACAACGGCTCTGCTTTTGTAAGAGTCCGTTCTGTAAGCGGCTCTGGAGCAATCGGTCTCCACGGTAGAAATTTAAATCTTCTCCGTCATGTTGTCACGGCGAGTAAAGAGTAGAACGTGTTGTGCAGCCTATACTGGATCTGCTAAAAACTCAGAGAGCTCGGATGACAACCACGCATTGAAGCGTAAGGGATTAAAAACTGAGATTGGTTGAGAAAACGGCGCAACGTCAGTGGTTCGTTGCAGTAAGAGTATGGCGGTCCGGGGACGCTATTTAACAGACGACGGTGGCTGCAAAAAGTACCCAACATGCAGTTTAGTTAAAATTGTCTCTTCCCCACGAGACGGACAGGAGGACGTTGGACAAGCCGTAGGGAGAGGTTTAATCTTTCCGAGCTTTTTCCCCACGGAGCGACAACCAGTACTCATGTCGGAGTGACAGGATGACCTACATAAGCTACACTGTCTTGTGGTGTCCTGTTCTACAGTAGTAAAAGTAAAGTGTCGCGTTAATAATAGAAGCGCTGAAGAAAATTGAATTTTCATTTAAAGCAGTAAGTGCTAATGCTATTTTGTCTGAAACTGTCACGGTGAGACCGTGGCTGTGTACAATTAATGTAGGTTAATTCTTACAAAGAAGAAAACAGCAACCAGCCACTATTAATACTGTTATTTATTTAGGTAAATAGCGCCGTTACCGGTTTCGAACTGGCAAGTTCATCATCCGACGGCTGTTCACAAGATTTTCAAGACACACTTTACATTATCGTCCGTTTTCGATTTTTATTATTCCACTGTGACGAAGTATTTTTGGTGTGTTGTTGCCCTACGGTAGAAAACAGTGTTAGAAGCGCCCCTGTGAAAATAACTAACCTCCAGACGATGAAATACAGCGTAAATAAATTTGTGAGGTTAAGTGGTTATGGTATTTACGAGGTGCATTCAAGTTCTAAGGCCTCCGATTTTTTTTCTCCGGACTGGAAAGAGATAGAAACATGCGCATTGTTTTAAAATGAGGCCGTGTTCATTGTCAATACGTCCCAGAGATGACAGCACCGTACGGCAGATGGAATTTTACCGCCAGCGGCGAGAATGAGAACTGTTTTAAATACTTAAAATGGCGACGTTTTCCTTACTTGAACAGCGTGCAATCATTCGTTTTCTGAAACGTGGTGTGAAACCAATTGAAATTCATCGACAGTTGAAGGAGACATGTGGTGATGGAGTTATGTATGTGTCGAAAGTGCGTTTGTGGGTGCGACAGTTTAATGAAGGCAGAACATCATGTGACAACAAACCGAAACAACCTCAGGCTTGCACAAGCCGGTCTGACGACATGATCGAGAAAGTGGAGACAATTGTTTTGGGGGATCGCTGAAAGACTGTTGAACAGATCGCCTCCAGAGCTGGCATTTCTGTGGGTTATGTGCACACAATCCTGCATGACGACCTGAAAATGCGAAAAGTGTCATCCAGGTGGGTGCCACGAATGCTGACGGACGACCACATGGCTGCCCGAGTGGCATGTTGCCGAGCAATGTTGACGCGCAACGACAGCATGAACGGGACTTTCTTTTCGTTGGTTGTGACAATGGATGGGACGTGGATGCCATTTTTCAATCCAGAAACAAAGCGCCAGTCAGCTCAATGGAAGCACACAGATTCACCGCCACCAAAAAAATTTCGGGTAACCACCAGTGCTGAAAAAATGGTGTCCATGATCTGGGACAGCGAGGGCGTAATCCTTACCCATTGCGTTCCAAAGGGCACTACGGTAACAGGTGCATCCTACGAAAATGTTTTGAAGAGCAAATTCCTTCCTGCACTGCAACAAAAATGTCCGGGAAGGGCTGCGCGTGTGCTGTTTCACCAAGACAACGCACCTGCACATCGAGCTAACGTTACGCAACAGTTTCGTCGTGATAACAACTTTGAAGTGATTCCTCATGCTCCCTACTCATCTGACCTGGCTCCTAGTAACTTTTGGCTTTTTCCAATAATGAAAGACACTCTCCGTGGTAGCACATTCACCAGCCGTGCTGCTATTGCCTCAGCGATTTTCCAGTGGTCAAAACAGACTCCTAAAGAAGCCTTCGCCGCTGCCATGGAATCATGGCGTCAGCGTTGTGAAAAATGTGTACGTCTGCAGGGCGATTACGTCGAGAAGTAACGCCAGTTTCATCGATTTCGGGTGAGTAGTTAATTAGAAAAAAAATCGGAGGCCTTAGAACTTGAATGCACCTCGTACGTCGAAAATTCCGCGTGGTTTTGTTGCGAAGTCGCAGGATTGTATTTTTCGAATATTCCAAAATATATAGAGCACTTATGTAATTTGTACATCACCATATTGTGCAAAGCACCACAGACACACACACACATACACACACACACACACATACACACACACCAAAAAGAATTTGCCACATGTGAAGCAAAACCGCGCGGAATTTTCGACGTAAGTACCATAACCACTTAACCTCACAATTTTATTTACGCTGTATTTCATCGTCTGGAGGTTAGATATTTTCACATAGGGCGCTTCTAACAATGTTTTCTACCGTAGGACAATAACACACCAAAAATACTTCGTCGCAGTGGAATAATAAAAATCGAAAACGGACGATAATGTAAAGTGTATCTTGAAAATCATGTGAACAGCCGTCAGATGATGAACTTGCCGGTTCGAAACCGGTAACGGCGCTATTTACCTAAATAAATAGCAGTATTAATAGTGGCTGTTTGCTGTTTTCTTCTGTGTAAGAATTAACCTACAACAAGTGCAAAGCTTAATATGCATAAACACGTACTACTCGACTCTCACGAAGTAAGTGGTAACAAACAAAGATTCGCGTGAGTCTCACACACTATAACCGTATTCTGTGAAACGCTGGAATTCGCACGGAAGGAACTGCTAGATCAAACTAGCATAGTCCATCACAGCGTCGGAAATATATACCCTCCACCAAGCAGGGTACATAGACGTGTGAAGTGTATACCAAGATGTACAGTTCATCACAGAACAATGCTTGCAATAAAGCTTCATTTGGACTGAGTATATAATTGTACCGTAGAATGCGCGGGAATCCATTTACACAAGTTTAGGATAATCCTATAATGGTCCTCTTCTCACTAACTCAGTGAATTAAACGCGGAATGGGCGGCTGATTTGGTGCTTTCATGGTGGCCTAATTAACTATTTTTAGTTGTTAGTACGCAAGCGACTTAAAAAAACACAGTCCTTTACTGTTACAATCGACTCGTGAAATATCTTTCGCAAATTTCTGATATATTTGCTCCCTTGCCTGTCATTATAGGCTGCTTAAAAACTTGTTATGCTTCAAAATCACGGAGTTAATGTACATGGAGAGCGTTTTTTAACATCGTTGGACAACCACCTCTAATTCTGTTTGCGGATCATCTTGCATTTTCGACAGATGTTAAAGAAACAACCATGTTTTTGCGGTTGAAGTATCGTTCTTTGAACTAACAGTAGTCTTTCCAGTTAAACTGTATAATAACTTTAGAATTCTCTTCGCTTCCTATAGTTATTCTTAGTGGTTATTGCTTTAATGTGGACATGTCCATTCAACCACAAGGAAAACGAATTTGTACCTAATGTACAAAAAATCGCAATGGCTCTTTTACAACTCCGACACATAAATGTTAATTAAGACCGATGATTTCCCAAACACGAGCTTCAAATCTGTGGCAATACAAGTTGTTCTGAACATAAGATAAATCGTTATTCCTTTACGCATATGAAATGACAATGATACAGAATCCATTGAAAAGTCTGCAGAGGTAATGCGTAGTTGCAACTTGCACTTTGAACTGTTGCTCTTACTACTGGCGCACTCTGCTAATCATTCTGTTTACACGGTATTTCGGTCAATAACAGATTTATAAATAGTTTATTACACGTTTCGTGGGGAGACGTAGAGAACAAATACTGCAATGCGAGTTTATTTTTTCTACACTCCTGGAAATGGAAAAAAGAACACATTGACACCGGTGTGACAGACCCACCATACTTGCTCCGGACACTGCGAGAGGGCTGTACAAGCAATGATCACACGCACGGCACAGCGGACACACCAGGAACCGCGGTGTTGGCCGTCGAATGGCGCTAGCTGCGCAGCATTTGTGCACCGCCGCCGTCAGTGTCAGCCGGTTTGCCGTGACATACGGAGCTCCATCGCAGTCTTTAACGCTGGTAGCATGCCGCGACAGCGTGGACGTGAACCGTACGTGCAGTTGACGGACTTTGAGCGAGGGCGTATAGTGGGCATGCGGGAGGCCGGGTGGACGTACCGCCGAATTGCTCAACACGTGGGGCGTGAGGTCTCCACAGTACATCGATGTTGTCGCCAGTGGTCGGCGGAAGGTGCACGTGCCCGTCGACCTGGGACCGGACCGCAGCGACGCACGGATGCACGCCAAGACCGTAGGATCCTACGCAGTGCCGTAGGGGACCGCACCGCCACTTCCCAGCAAATTAGGGACACTGTTGCTCCTGGGGTATCGGCGAGGACCATTCGCAACCGTCTCCATGAAGCTGGGCTACGGTCCCGCACACCGTTAGGCCGTCTTCCGCTCACGCCCCAACATCGTGCAGCCCGCCTCCAGTGGTGTCGCGACAGGCGTGAATGGAGGGACGAATGGAGACGTGTCGTCTTCAGCGATGAGAGTCGCTTCTGCCTTGGTGCCAGTGATGGTCGTATGCGTGTTTGGCGCCGTGCAGGTGAGCGCCACAATCAGGACTGCATAGGACCGAGGCACACAGGGCCAACACCCGGCATCATGGTGTGGGGAGCGATCTCTTACACTGGCCGTACACCACTGGTGATCGTCGAGTGGACACTGAATAGTGCACGGTACATCCAAACCGTCATCGAACCCATCGTTCTACCATTCCTAGACCGGCAAGGGAACTTGCTGTTCCAACAGGACAATGCACGTCCGCATGTATCCCGTGCCACCCAACGTGATCTAGAAGGTGTAAGTCAACTACCCTGGCCAGCAAGATCTCCGGATCTGTCCCCCATTGAGCATGTTTGGGACTGGATGAAGCGTCGTCTCACGCGGTCTGCACGTCCAGCACGAACGCTGGTCCAACTGAGGCGCCAGGTGGAAATGGCATGGCAAGCCGTTCCACAGGACTACATCCAGCATCTCTACGATCGTCTCCATGGGAGAATAGCAGCCTGCATTGCTGCGAAAGGTGGATATACACTGTACTAGTGCCGACATTGTGCATGCTCTGTTGCCTGTGTCTATGTGCCTGTGGTTCTGTCAGTGTGATCATGTGATGTATCTGACCCCAGGAATGTGTCAATAAAGTTTCGCCTTCCTGGGACAATGAATTCACAGTGTTCTTATTTCAATTTCCATGAGTGTATTTTTTTAGTTACATAATCTGACTTACAAGAGAAAACATGTTTGTTTCTATAAATTAAATTTTTATATCCTACATGGATGGTGTGTGCAGAGCAGTATAAATAATTTTCTGACCGTGAAATATAAATATCATTATTAAGTTTATTGTATTATGTTTCGGAACGAAGACTGAATTGACAAATCATTTCTACGCATTAACATCAGAAACGTCAGAAGAATCATTTGGATCTGTAGCTACGTTTTATCCAAGGCTTGACGAACTGGGTTACAAGAGCAATACACTTCTTCGTTTCCTCAACAGTTCTCTACAGCAAAATTCGTAAAGTAATCCAGTTTAGCAACCATTGGAAAGTTACTTACTAAATCTAAAGCAATAAAAGTACTTTGGTAACACTTCTGAACTTAGGCCACTCGTACTTTGTTTCCTATCCTTGGAAAATAAGGTTCAGTTTCCTTTTCCTTGTTCTCGGTTTTCTTTCTAAAACAATTACTATTTCGGTGCCGGACACTATTGTGGCTATACTTTAATTATAATTTCTAATTTCTTCTGTGTCTAACTACAGTTCTTGCTGAATCTTGCATTGAACACTGGGGCGCATCTTTCGTACGAACAGTGCTTTGCGAGATAAACTGTATAAATAGTCTTAGCTCGTGCAGAGAGATTCTGAATTGGCTCATTAGGTGAAGATCAATGGCTCGTTGACCGTCGTTTGGAGCAAGGCTGCTCAAAGTTAACAGCCGCACTGAAATAAGCTCAAATCCGATGCAGTTCAGCCCGCCCTCTCTGCGCACGAGAAAAACTCCACCACATTCTAATTCAATACCTACATTCTCATCTTTAGCACGACAATTAAACAAAATGTTTTGAATTAAATTTAGAAACTTGAATTAACTCATTTATGGGGGGTGGCATATTGACGACATTACAACCTTGCACACTTTTTATTTAATTTAGAACTATTTTACGAAGGAATGGATAGAGACATACACAGTTTTAAACTGTCTTTATACTTCTCACTACTGACACAAAAAAATGGGACAACCTACAAAATGGAATCTTCTTTCTGAGGAATACGTTCAAACAGGATGAACTGAAAATATCGCAGAAAAAATAAAATTTATGATATTTTTTGGGAAAGAACCTACAAAGACAATACGTTTTTGTGAGTAACCGGGGAATAGAAGAGTTGATGTTTTTAATAACTGTTGTTGTGATAATATCTACGACTACGTTAAGGGCTTCGATAAAAAGGAAAAATTGAAGGATGTATGTATAAGAAAAACCATATACTTCAAAAACAAAATCCATAAACAAGTAAGGATTAAATTTAACAAAGTATGGCAGTTCCTACACTACTACGTGAGAACGAAGCACGGGTCGCAATCAGACTGCAAGAAATCGACCTCCAGACATCAGAAATGAGGTTTCATGGATGAATGATAGGATCTGGAGCGCCAGATGAACTTAGAAATAGAGACTTAAGAAAAGAGTGTGGTATCTATAGTCATTAAAAAATTGAATATGCTGGAAGAAGTTGCAATGGACACGTAAAAAAGCGAAAGATTGCCTCTCAAAATAAGGAGCAGAGAGCTAAGAACGTGGCTGTCTAGGCAGTCTGTGGAAACGATGGATGCCGTAACAAGGTTAGGAGTATCGCCAAAGATGAAGAAAATTAAGAAACATAAAAAGAAGAATAAGATGAATTGGACTGTTTTACAGTCTGTTTTGCCTTAAATGCCGTTTTTAATGCATTTTACTATGAAACTCGTTGCATCTCCAACATGAAACGAAAACATTAAATTATTACAAGCTAATTTCGATTCTGATAAAACTCAACAACACTGCAGTGTTGTATATATAATAGAATCACTTTAGTGTTTCATACCAAGTAACAGCCCTTTATTAGAAGAATGGTCATTTAAAAGCAAACTACAGAAGCCTAAGAAAATGCAAAACTAATGTAACATATTTTATTACACTTTCTTCTTATACTTAATAAAATCAGAAAGTCTTCCACTTTCATTGCATTTGGAATGCAAATTTACCAGTATTTAGACAGTAAGGACAAAAGTGTACAACAATTAAATGTGACTACGTTGACATCACATGTGATTTCATCAGTGGTCAACATGAAAATGAGCTCTGTAATGTCGAGGTATATTCATTTATACGACATACAATATATTTGTTAGGATAATGGACTACAGATAAACTGATGAACAAGCAGGGTCGATATTTGCAGTAACTATATCGTTGTGCAGTGTACTGGGCAGCAGAGAATTGAAACTTCCTGACGGATTATTACTGTGTGCCGGACCTCGACTCAAGACCCGCACTCATGGCTTTACTTTCGCCAGTACCTCGTCTCCTACCTTCCAAACTTCACAAACATGCGGGACTAGCACTCTTGGAAAGAAGGATATTGTGAAAACGTGGCTTAGCCACAGCTGGGGGCATTGTTTCCAGAATGAATTTTCACATAGCGGTGGCACGTGGCACGGGCAGTGATTCGGCACTTACTGACAGGTTAAAACTGTGTGTAGATGTCCTAAGTGCGAGCTCCAGTCGGGCACACAGTTTTAAACCGACAGGATGTTGCAAACTGGTGCACACACAGCTGCACAGTGAAAATTCGTTCTGGGAACACAGAACTGTTCAGGTTCCAAGTACAGGAACTCATATGAGAAGGTTCATGAAAATTGCTCAGCAAGCACACTGGATGGGAATAAAACTTTGTTAAAGAATGTGTATAACTTGTATACTGAGCAGATATTTCCGTAAAACTATTATATGCAGTTCTAAAGGATGTAGTGAAATATTATGAATAATAAATGTATACAATAGTATGTCACGTCGCGGGGTGACTCGGTTCTCAACCGTTTGCGCATCTGCATCCACTAAAACAAACAAGCCAGTGAGATGTAGTCTTCCTCATGATACATTGTAGTGAACAGCGCTGGAAGGTGGAAAATACTCTCATCCAGTCTGCCAATTGACCACACGCCAGTGGCGATGTAAGTTTATTCACTATTGTCCACAGCAGCCGGTCGGAGTGGCCAAGCGGTTCTAGGCGCTACGGTCTGGAACCGCGCAACCGCTACGGTCGCAGGTTCGAACCCTGCCTCAGGCATGGATGTGTGTGATGTCCTTAGGTTAGTTAGGTTTAAGTAGTTCTAGGTTCTAGGGGAGTCCCATAGTGCTCAGAGCCATTTGTCCACAGCATAAATTTGTTCAGCTTGGCAATATGGAAAGGGTCTGCCTGATTGGTCCCTTCCTCTCTCTTTCTAACGTCATGCACACTACGCAAATCCCATACCCTCGTCAGCTTTGCTAAGTCTCCCTCTCCGTAGAGACGCTTCCCGACGTGAAGCGAACTACAATACATTCAACGAGGCTAAAAAACACGGGACTGGCCACGCAGTTTCGCTCCAAGTGACATCAGGCTATACATATTGGAGTATTCGTGTTGAAGCACAATTCGTGAACATGATAACTGTATTTTAGCAGAATGAATCAGTGGAGAGCACTGAACAATAAAATATGTGGCTGTACGCAGTAACAGGTTTCGGATTGCCGTTAGAGGGACTTCGAAGAAGAAACATGCGCTGTGTTCTATTGGTAGTACTGTCGCTATGACGTGGTAATGTTGAAAGTTAACTACATACACAAAAATTTAGACTGAAAAGGGAAGTAATTTATACTGTACAAGTTATCAATCCGACTGCAAGAATTTTGAACAGTATAAACTGCCTAAATAACTTCGACATGAAACCTAGAGTAACTGGCTTTGCAAAATTTGATCACAAAAACTGTCTCTGAATAACGTAAGTTGGCCCTGGTTGAATATAATAAAAAAATTCATAATCTTTTCTCCTTACCTCTATTCTGCACAAACTTGGATATCGCGTTGCAGTACATCTCTGTTTTGCGCGCCACTATGTTAAAGCTGCAAAACACTGTATCTACACAGACACTCGAGAGGTGCAATGAGTTCCCTGTTAATTGCAAATCGAACAGTTTATGGAACATTCTTGGTTGAATGATCCATTAAAAATAATTGTAACTGAAAGGTTGGTAAGAAAATGAAATATGCGCAAAAATGACAACACTATGTTTTGTATTATTAAATATTGGGAAAAAGTGCTCAAGGCAGATTTTAAATTTAATGAACTTCTCAACATCCAAACAATACACTTTCCTATCTCCCAAATCTAACAACTTTCAGTACATAAACGAAGTTTGTTCGATGGCGCAGCAATAGTGAAAAAAATAAACATCATTATTGTATTTACCTGATATTCAATTAGATTTCTTCCTTCACAAACCAGTTTCATAATGATGTTGTTTAAACAAAAATAAATTGAGACATTAAATTTGAATCATAATATTCCCATAGCTTCGTCACTAACACTACTTAAAATTATCGTCCTAAGACAGCTGAACTTCGACTCTGCCTCTGCCAAAGCTAAACATTGTCTGCTGCCACTGCGCCCTCGCGCAGCTCAAAGACTTTAGCTTAACTTCTGCGATACAGCTTACAACATCGCTGCTCGCTCAAAATCGATTCAGATACCAAAATTATACATCACACCTATCAATGTGACGGACACCGTACACCAATCATCGCCGAGTTATACTTAAGAAAGTAACGAACTCGAAAGCATACGTTGTGAACAGTATCCACTCACACCTACTTTAAAGAACTATCTCTGCAGTTCAGATGCGAAAGGCTGTGCCAGAGGATGCCATTGAGAGACTACAGGACACTATTTTTGTTTCCGTCTGTCAGAAGTTCCAATCACAAGAGCGAACGACTGGACTCGCTTAGATTGGTGTACACAGCGCCTTTATTAGTCTACGGGGCAAGCGAAGGCTGAATGAAGAGATGAGAGGCGATACTTGATGCGGCACTCTGCGTATATGGACTTGGTAGACGCTGCTGAAGGGACAGTACTTGTGTGCGTTGTGGTGATAGTAACATTCCACAGGCAAAGACTTAAAGCCTGTGGTAGTTGTTCCTAGAGTGGCATTGGTCGATGCCAAATTTAATGCACGTGTTTAGAAAATATTTTTGCGGTAGCTTGCCTCTGGTAACTGTGTGTCAGTTTAGAATCGGACCCCACTAAAGCTCTGTTCACATATCAAGAACCCCTGAATTGTGGTTCGAGGAACATGAGGTGAAACTCCTGGAGTGCCCCTGCTTATTTCCTCGGTCTGAACAACATCGAACACACTGGTGTGAACTACGTCGGTCAGTACGCACCTGATATGTTAGACAGAAATAAGGCAAGAGCATTCCTCAGTTTTCAGGAAGACTAAAGAAAATCATATTCAGTACGTCGGAACTTAAGGTAAATCAGTCCATGAACATTAAACGCTATAACAGTTGTAAACTGATGGACTGCATGTTGGAAGAGTTTAGTCTAATTATTACCTACAGTTCATCAATATCGGCTAAAGCAGTTTGTGAAGTCGAAAACCAGCTATACGACAAACGCAATTAGATAACTTCTCGGCACGGCAATGGTTCTTGTGGGGAAGGTCAGAGATAGTACATGCAACGCCCCCCGCGCAACTAAGCTATTCTTCACACGTGTCGTAAACATGGTTCTAGCTTGTGAAACAACTTAGACGTTTGCAACGGCCTCTGTCGGGAAATCATCACCAACCAAGAGCAATAACGTTCTAAAATTTAGTCAGACATGAACTTAACTGGTGAATATATTTATGTGAAAGTTACACTGATGACATTGCTTGACAGAAATACGAAGAAAGAAGAGTGTTGATATCCCAGGTTCATTTTACACAAAACTGTCCGTATTTGCTCAAGATGCTCTTTAACAGCCTTTTTACAACGTAGAAGAGAAATATTTTATCTTTAGCGATAATTAAATATTAATATAGTTCACAAACTTCCTTTTTTCAAGTTTACTTTTCTTAATCAATTTATGCTTTGTCTTTTCTACGTCTTTAAATGTTTGTGATGTACAGAGAGAGAACTTATCTTTAAAGTCAGTTAATTATCAGTAAAGCCCACAAAAGTTCTTCTTTTGGTGACAGTTCAATCACATTTCCTTGTTAATGCATGATTGGTCTTCCTTCTCATTCAAAATGTTGTATGACGAACATGATGATCTTTAAAACAATTCAATGTACTTTGTTACGTGCCTTTCAGTGTAACATCGCATATTACAAATTTGTGTCATGCGACATTGACATATGTGATGTTACTGTATGGTCCTGTGTGTCCACGAAATGCCAGACAGGCGGCTGCGAGAGAACAGAAGTAAATCATCAGCATACATCTTCAATAGTGCTATGGGCATATAAGCCATACTAGCGTGGCAGATTAATCACGACTGATTTTAGGCAGTTTCCTAAGGCTGATTAGACGACTGTCAATACGATCTCCAGTGGTTGTCACAGGCAACACGGCTCATAAGCAGTTAAAAAACGTTACTACATGGAAGTACGTCTACACGATTCACCTACAGACAAAGCACACGACTGTCCTAACATTGGTTACATCGAAAGAGATGGTGCAGGATAAGACACAGACACAGTCTTCGCATTCTGGAGGGCTAGGTTCATACCCTCGTTTAACTCAGTGTGTATAGTGTGTAGTTCAGACCAGAGATGATTCTGTGACATTTTGGGAGTATTGTTTGTACCATGACTTGGCCCCAGCCATTCAGGTTACCATGAACATCAACCATGGTGTTCATTTCAACATTAGCGGTAACCGAGTGCTGTCTTTATGATGAGTACGCTGTGGAGACGTCCTTGTTCCAAGATGACAAAAGCCATGTTCGCATGGCTGCACACATACGTCCCTGATTTCATGATCACTTAGGCACGGTATTACACATCCAGACGCCCGTTAAATCATTCGATTGTAATCCCGCACAAAGTGCCCAGAATTACCTAGAAAAATGGTGAAACGTGGCAATTAACACCCACGCAATTTGGTAGCTGTATGGGATCTACGAGGGGTGTTCAGTAAGTTGCTGTTCCACGGATAAGTACAGCTGTGGGTTTGGCGAATTATTGTAAATTTTCCGCATCCATGGTCGGAAAGGTAGTAGCTAATGGACCGATTGTCATATGAGATGGCAGGCGCGGGCAATGTTGATATTTAGCAAGCGATTCTGGGGGGCAAGTTTAAGACACCACCCGCAGGCAAGAAGACACAGCCCGGTGGAAACTGCATCCAAGTGTGAGATAATCAGAGCATGACGGGGCAGTGACATGCTGTGAAGAACCCATACGTTGCACTTACTACAGCGCCTAGTGATCCTTGTGCAGGGGCCGAAGCGGCCTGAGGAAAGCTGACGTAATTATTAAAGAGCACTCCACTTGTCCCCTCCAAAGGAACTACACTACTGGCCACTAAAATTTCTACACCACGAAGATGACGTGCTACAAACACTAAATTTAACAGACCGGAAGATGATGCTGTGATATGCAAATGATTAGCTTTTCAGAGCATTCACACAAGGTTGGCGCCGGAGGCGACACCTACAACGTGCTGACATGAGGAAAGTTTCCAATCGATTTTTCATACACAAATAGAAATTGACCGGTGTTGCCTGGTGAAACATTGTTGTGATGCCTCTTGTAAGGAGGAGAAATGCGTACCATCACGTTTCCGACTTTGATAAAGGTCAGATTGTAGCCTATCGCGATTGCGGTTTATCGTATCGCGACATTGCTGCTCGCGTTGATCGAGATCCAATGCCTGTTAGCAGAATATGGAATCGATGGTTTCAGGAGGATAATACTGAACGCCGTGCTGGATCCCAACGGCATCGTATCATTAGCAGTCGAGATGACATGGCTGTAACAGATCGTTCAGCCACGTCTCGATCCCTGAGTCAACAGATGGGGACGTTTGCAAGACAACAACCATCTGCAGTAACGGTTCGACGACGTTTGCAGCAGCATGGACTATCAGCTCGGAGACCATGGCTGCGGTTACCCTTGACGCTACATCACAGACAGCAGCAGCTGCGATGGTGTACTCAACGCCGAACCTGGGTGCACGAATGCCAAAACGTCATTTTTTCGGATCAATCCAGGTTCTGATGGTCGCATCTGTGTTTGGCAACATCGCAGTGAACGCATATTGGAAGTGTGTATTCGTCATTGCCATATTGGCGTACCACCTGGCGTGATGGTATGGGGTGCCATAGGTTAACATCTCGGTCACCTCTTGTTCGCATTGACGGCACTTTGAACAGTGGACGTTATATTTCAGATGTGTTGCGACCCGTGGCTCTACCCTTCATTCGATCCCTGCGAAACCCTACATTTCAGCGGGACAATGCACGACCGCATGTTGCAGGTCCTGCACGGGCCTTTCTGGATACAGAAAATGTTCGACTGCTGCCCTGGCCAGCACATTCTCCAGATCTCTCACCAATTGAAAACGTCTGGTGAATGGTGGCCGAGCAACTGGCTCGTCACAGTACGCCAGTCACTAGTCTTGATGAACTGTGGTATCGTGTTGAAGCTTCATGGGCAGCTGTACCTGTGCACACCATCCAAGTTCTGTTTGACTCAATGATTAGGCGTATCAAGGCCGTTATTAGGGCCAGAGGTGGTTGTTCTGGGTACTGATTTCTCAGGATGCACCCAAAATGCGTGAAAATGTAATCATATGTCAGTTCTAGTATAATATATTTGTCAAATGAATACCCGTTTATCATCTGCAATTCTTCTCGGTGTAGCAATTTTAATGGCTAGTAGTGTATATCAGAGGTGTGGGGAAAATGCGTATAAATAAGCGAACCCAGAGGATTAAATCAGGCAGTCGTGTCGCCATTCTGTCTGCGTCTAGAAGTGGAGAGAATGACGGCTGTTTATGTAGCAGGCCTACCACGACAACCTTCCGGTGTTGGATATCGGAAGCCAACCGGCGCGCTGAAATTGCTACCAACCTCCACGGCACTGTAGCTGTGGCGCGGTGGGCGTCACAATGGAGCTCCACCGGCGCGAGGAGCGCGGGCGGCTGGCCTCCGCTAGTGAACTTGCGAACTGCAAGCCGCCTCCGCAGGGGCGGGGCCCGGGCGCGAACTCGCGGCCTCCCGGGTGCAGAGCTGTCTGCGGTCAGTGACCGAGCTGCCCTGAGCGGACGGCCGTAGCTGCTAAGGCTCACTGCAACGACTGCGTTCGGCTCTTTCGCTTCGGCGCTCTGCCTAGGATCCACGAGCTGCGCTTGAGGGAGCAACCAGCCGTGTGCCGGGCTGCTGGGCGCGGCTGCCACTTTCACCGAAACCTCCAGATATCGGACAGTCAGATCGGTGTTCAAAAATTGTGTGTCGATAGTGTCAACCAAAACACCGATTTAATTCGTGCTGTGTGCTGTCGTCCAGTTGAAGATGGGTAAACGCTAATTAAAACTAACACCATAACAACGAACTATAGGAAAAGAGTATCTGTGAGATGTAAGTATGAAGACAGCTGGTAGGTGAGTCTGTAGCGCGTTTGAACGGTGTACTGAAGGTCCCGACTTCGAAATTCAATAAAGCAGACCCTTTATCAAACAGTTTATGCATGAAATTTTTTTATATAGAAGTACATTTTTATGACATGTACAAGGAGCTTTCGGAGTTTGTAGCAATCTTCCTTTGGCAGTCTGCTTTCGCTTTGTTAGCCGAAAGTACCAAAAAAAGTGTGTGTGAAATTTTATGGGGCTTAACTACTAAGCCCATCAGTCCCTAAGCTTACATAACCTAAATTACCCTAAGGACAAACACACACACCCATGCCCGAGGGAGGACTCGAACCTCCGCCGGGATCAGCCGCACAGTTCATGACTGCAGCGCCTTAAAAGTACCAAACATATGGAGTACATTTGTATAGATAGGTGTGGTGTTATCCATACAAGTATACGCTACAAAACTCCGAAATGTACTTTTGAATGTCAGAAAAATGTTTTCTCATATAACAATTTCATGCGTAAACTGTTTAAAATAAATAAAACGTCTGCTCTCGTGGGTTCCGAGCTCGTGACCTTCAGTACGTCTCTCCCGCTCACTACCTACTCACCTACCAGCGACCTCCATACTCTCATCTCACAGACACGCTTTTCCTATAATCCGTAGGTCTGGTATTACTTTTAATTACCGGTTGCGCAGTCCGCGGCTCGTGGTCTTGCAGTAGCGTTCTTGCTTCCCGCGCACGGGGTCCCGGTTTCGATTCCCGGCGGGATCAGGGATTTTCTCTGCCTCGAGATGACTGGGTGTTGTGTGTCTTTCATCCTCATTCACTCGTAAGTCGCCGTAGTGGCGTTAAAGAACTTGTGGAGCGGCGGCCGAACCGCCCCGCGAGGGGTCTCCCGGCCACTAATGCCATACGCTCATTATTATCATTCACTCGTAAGTCGCCGTAGTGGCGTTAAAGAACTTGTGGAGCGGCGGCCGAACCGCCCCGCGAGGGGTCTCCCGGCCACTAATGCCATACGCTCATTATTATCATTATTATTATTATCATTACCGGTTGCGCATATTCTACTGGGCACACAGCACGAAGTAAATCGGTGTTTGGGTTCACACTGTATCGATACCCAGCGTTTGATGGCGATCTGAGTGTCTGACACTGGAGGTTTAGATGTTAGCCGTGACCTGAGTAGGAGCCGTGTGCCTGCAAGGCTGGGCAGCCGGACGCTGACGCAGCGTATTCCCGCACGGGCACTGGCGCTGACCCACGCACGCACGCCCTGCCATCACCGGCGTCAGAGGAAGGCCCGCTCTGTACCTCCTAGGTAATAAAATCAATGACACACTTGTGTGTGGCTCTGCACGCTTCGGTGTGAGTCAACACTCTCTCCCCAAACATACGCCTCGGTCATTCTGAAATATTACGACCAGTGAGCCCGACGACTTGTAAGTAATAAAACACATTTTCTATCTGAAAGTAGGTTGGTTTTATTCAGGATTTCAGTACGCCATATTATTCCCTACTCTTTTGGCTACAAAACTATATTTTTCAACGTAATCTCCGTTACATACTATGGGTTCATGCAACCTTACTGGCAGGGCTCATATGCCCGCATGATACACTCTAGTGGTCGACGTCAGAGCCAACGTCTTGCTGAATCAATAACCTCCACATCATCCATGTAATACTTCCCATGGAGTCCGTACTTCATTGGGCGTAACACATGGAAGTTTTGTAAGCTCTTCTAACGTGCACACACTTGTGTGAGGCCTTGCGTTGTCATGGAGAGGGAGGAGTTCGTTTGCATTTTCGTTTCTTCAGTTTCCTGACAGTAGCACATGAGCCGTGCTGGCCCCGGCTTATGTGTTGGTTTAAACGTTGACTGTTACTCTGCTTTTGGTTTCCCGCGGTTATTGCGGTTATGCCGTGGTTCTTCCTCTTTCTACGTGTCACAGCAGGGGTGTGTATCGAAATTCGTACCTTGTACTATCTTTGGTCTGGTGCTTATAGAACTCAGTGACATCTCTCTGCTTGGAAAGTATCTCCTTTACAGACGCAATTTTGAAGGCTATTTATAGCGCCGCCACATAGTAGAACTTCATGAAACTAAGGCGGAAATATTCCACAATGTCCGACAACAAATTCCTAAAGAGGCCGAGAAAAAATTTGGATCATTACTTATTGAACGCCCCTCTCAATTATGAATGAAAGGCTCCAGCCGGACACAGCATGCCTGAGGAAAATTATGGATTGTCTCCCTTGTCGTGTTGAGATCGTTGTGAAGGCATGACGCCGTGTTACACGGGACTGCCGTGTTGTATGTTAGAAGTACTTACTTTTGTGTCCTGTGTGCCTGTGTACAAGTGTAAGTAGGCTGTTTTGGTTTTTACGTTGGTAACGCCACCTAGCGCTCTGTATGAAAATCACTGACGGTGCCGTGTGCAGTCTCTGGCTGGTTTGCATTGTTGGAATATTTGCTATTGTAGTGTTGGGCAGTTGGATATGAACAGTGCGTAGCGTTGCGCAGCGGTGGACGTGGGGAGGGAGATGGCAGAATTTTGAGAGCGGACGATCTGGACATGTGTCCGTCAGAAAGAATAAATTTGTAATACTGGATATCACGAACTGATATATATGTATGATGACTTTTGAATAGTATTAAGGTAAATACATTGTTTGTTCTCTATCAAAATCTTTCATTTGCTAACTATGCCTATCAGTAGTTAGTGCCTTCGGTAGTTACAATCTTTTAATTAACTGGCAGTATTGGCGCTCGCTGTATTGCAGTAGTTCGAGTAACGAAGATTTTTGTGAGGTAAGTGATTCATGAAAGGTATAGGTTATTGTCAGTCACGCCCATTCTTTTGTAGGGATTGTTGAAAGTCAGATTGCGTTGCGCTAAAAATATTGTGTGTCAGTTTAGTGTTGATCAGAATAAGTAAAGAGAGAAATGACTGAGTACGTTCAGTTTTGCTCATCTGGTTGAAAAACAAATAACGTAAGGGGTTTACCAGCACAGTAATTCACTAATTTTCCAAAGGGGACGTTTCACAATTGTTGGACGAAACTATCAAGAAACCGCGAGAAACGCACGCTTGAATATAGATGCAAATGCTAGCCAAGTCTTCAGGTTTCGCTGTTGTATTTGACCACGAGCAGCACGTGTGCAATGTCCTCAATACGCTGCAAGCGTCAGTCGTGGTCAGACAGTGTTCTGTATAGTTCTGATTGCATTATGTTGGAGCTAAGTGAATTCGAACGTGGGGAAATTGTTGGTGTTCGTATGGTGGGACCTTACGTAATCAAGGGAGCCGAAGAGTTTGGTGCTTCAAGGGCTACTGTATCAAATATTTGTATCGTATACAACGAAAACGATAAAAAAATCAATCTCTATGTCACAACGCGGTCAAATGTGTGTGACTGATCATGACAAAATGTCAATTAAGAGGATTGTAAAGAAAAATAAGAGGACGACAGCTGAAAAAGTCACTGCAGAACTGCCGACCGCTGTGGCCGAGCGGTTTTAGGCGCTTCAGTCCGAAACCGCACTGCTGATACGATCGCAGGTTCGAATTCTGCCTCGGGCATGGATGTGTGTGGTGTCCTACTCTAGGGGACTGCTGACCTCAGATGTTGAGTCCCATAGTGCTTAGAGCCATTTGAACCACTTTTTCACTGCTGAACTGAATGTTGCACTCGTGAATCTTGTCAGCACTTAAACAACAAGAAGGGAGCTCCATAAGCTGGGAATTGTAGGACGAGATGGAATCCGAAAACCACCGATCAGTGACGCAAATGGCTGTAACAGGAACACGTGGTGCCGGAGCAATTAAAACCTCTCCTTTGGAGAAATGGAAGAATGTCATTTAGTGGGATGAGTCTTGTTCCGCACTTTTTCCAACTTTTGGCCGAATTTGCGTCCCAAGAGTGAAACATGTCGGGGGTCCAATGATGATTTGTGCAGCCATATCGTGATATTCTGTGTGACTTATGGTTACGCTTCAGCATCACATTACCGTCAAGGACTGTGTGATCATTTTGGTTGATCAGTTGGATCACATGGCATAATGTTTACTCCCCATTGGTGATGCTGTGTTCTAGACTTCAGAGTCCCTGGTCATATAGCCCGCATCGTTCAGGAGTGGCTTAGTGAGCACAAGGATGAATTGTCGCATCTGTGCTGGTCACCACAGTTGCCAGACCTCGTTACTATTAAGCCTTTGTGATCTGCTTTGGACAGAAGGGTGCGCGATCCACTTCTGTCATTGTTACCTGAACGTGCCACTCTTTTGCCGGAACAATGTTATAAGGTTCCCTCGAAAACCATACGAGACCTGTATAGTTCCATTCCGAGAAGACTAAGTTGTTTTGAATGCCAACGGATTTCCTACATCGAATTAGGCATGGAAATGCGTTGTGTTTGTGGTGTTTTCATATGTTTTTCATTTTCATGTAGCGGAACATCTCTGAAAGAGCTACTCCACTGCTTCATGTCTTGATTCCTTTAGCGGTCTAGAAGCAACCGTAGCTCCTCTGCTTTGAAACGACCCGTATCCAGTTTTTCCATAACTCCTTTTCCCGTGAACACCGCCAGAAAAGCTCCGTTTATGTAACACCAGCGACACTGAAATACAGTCGGCAACAGCACTTCTGCGATGTGGTCGGGACCAGGATTTGGTCGCGAGCGGGCCGGGTGCAGGCCTTATATTTTATATACCGGCGCGGCTGCGCGTGCTGCCTACCTCGAGGGGGATGAACAGTGGTAAGGCAGCGGGCTGCCAGCGGTGTCCCCGGTCGTAACTCCGAAGCGTGTTCCGAATGCGTCACCGCCGACTCCGGAATATCTGCTCTCTTTTCTGCTCCCTAGGCTGCTGCACATCGCCTTTTTCTCTCTTCAGAACTTCTGTTATAGTTCTTCGAAGATCGTGACATGCCTGGTATTGTAGAGTACAATATGCCCTGGATTCGAAATTTTCGTGTCTCACTGCAGGCCATTAAAATTGTAACTAGTGAAAAGTTAGCAAATAACGTCATTTTACTTATTCTGTGGATATACGAGGGAGCGTTCAATGTGTAATGCAACACTTTTTTTGTCGGCCAATTTCTGTTGGAAAAATGCGGAATTTGTTGTGGGACATAGAGGAATATTCCCACTTCAGCCCCTAAGGCTTGATGAGGTTCTGATGCCTGGCGGCGCTTCTGTAGTCCTCAAAATAGCACCTGTTACGGAGGTGCGTTCCAAACAGAAAGCTGTCACTGAGTATCTTTCGGAGGAAAACCAGAGCATCCCAGATATTCATAGCCGCTTGCAGTGAAAAAAGTACGGTTAGTCGTTGGACGTTGCGTCGGTCGTCATGGAAATAAGTTCGTGCAAAAATGTCCAATCTCCGGTGTGCTTTTTGGACGCACACAGCTGTCACTCCCGAAATGTTGGAACGTGCGGACACTCTCATTCCAAGTGATGCACATGAACTTCTCCTTCTTCATGTCAACGCAACCCCACCAAGTCTACGCACCTGATAGGAACTCACAGGACTTGATTCGAGCCGGCCGAAGTGGCCGTGCGGTTAAAGGCGCTGCAGTCTGGAACCGGTCGCCGGTTCGAATCCTGCCTCGGGCATGGATGTTTGTGATGTCCTTACGTTAGTTAGGTTTAACTAGTTCTAAGTTCCAGGGGACTAATGACCTCAGCAGTTGAGTCCCATAGTGCTCACAGCCATTTTTGAACTTGATTCGACTGTTCTTGCTCACCTAACCTAGAGCCCTGATCTCTCACCTTCCGACTTCCATCTCTTTGGACCAATGAAGGATGCATTCCGCGGGGAGCAGGACGTGGATGATGGGGAGATTACTGATGCAGCAAGATGTTGGCCCCGACGTCGAACGGCAGAGCGGTATCCAGATGAAATTTTCGCTCTGCACCGAAATGTGCGCTGATATGAAACTTTCCGGGAGATTAAGACTGTGTGTCAGATCGAGACACGAACTCGGGACCTTAGCCTTTCGATAGCTAATGCTCTACCAGCAGTTGTCGGAGAAAGGGAAAGGTCGCGAGTTCGAGTCTGGGTCCAGCACACAATTTTAATCTGCCAGGAAGTTTCATACTAGCGTGGTACCATGCGGACATAGAGGCTCTCCCATTAAGGTGCGTAAGGCCATAAAATTGGACCGTGATTTTGTTGAAACATAGGATTCTGAAGCCAAAAGAGAGGGGAATAATGTGGTGTATTGGAATCCTGAATATAACCAACCTGCTTTCAGAAAAAAATTTGTTGCATCACTAATTTTACACCCCTCTCCCTCCACCTTACGAATGTAATATAGCAAGAATAATAAGTGTGTATACTTTTAGGTGGATTTGGGAGTGAACAGTGGGCAAAATTTAGCAAACAGAACTGCCACTTCTGGCGGTTACCACAGCTCTTACTGATAGGTCATCGTGTCAAACTGAGCTTGGATGACACATTCGGATATAGCATTCCACATTGATACACAACAGTAGCGCTTGGTACGTGATGTCATGCCAGACCATTAATTGATGTTTAAAGTGGATGAGAGATTTGGAGAAAGTGCTGGCATCGACAACAGTTGAATACCCTTTCTATCGAGGTAGGTCAGTACAGTACGAGGAATACGCGGTCTTGCTTTATATTGTTGAACGGTAAAGTTACGAAGACTTCGAAGACAGGATACAACCACGGGTTTTAACATATCAGCATGTATTGGCTACTGTCAAAATTAAGCTCTATGTGAAACTTAATTTATCGCGTTGTGTACCTAGTGGCACCCCACAGCATCATGCCACGTTTAGGGCCCATATGACGACGAATGCAGTCCTGTGTTGTTGGGGGAACCACTGTCAGCGTGCCTGTCTCTGCTGCTGCATCATGTAAAGAAGTAACAATGGATGCCATCTTAAGAGTTCACGGTGCTCCAGACGTCGTCACACTGTCCCTGTGGATACATGACTTGTCGAAAACACGTCAATTTGCCATTCCAGGTACGTGACAAGACTTCAGGATCCTGTACTGTCCCGGTAACAATACGTGTTCTTTCGGGCGCTAGTCCCATGAGGTTGTTGAGATTCTTGAGTGCGTTGAGTACTGGCCTGTTGAAGCCATTGATTCCATATTAGGGCCGTGTTAATGTTAGGATTATGTTCAACACGAGCAACAATGTCGCTGCACATTCAAATGTGATTTCTCAATGAAAAAACCCAATGCATGATCATTCTTTATGTAGAGAATGTACATGGCATTACGCCTACATACACTATGCGATTACGCTGAAATGCTACTCTTTTGCATATCCTGTCATCTGGTATACTTCATGCCAATTTCGTGCTTGTTGCACGCCACCTTCATCTTTTGCAGTTTTATTGGCCAGCACTGCACCGAAATTCTCGAGAAAACTGATTTTGAAGTATTTCGAATGGCTTTAATATCCTAAAGGAAGATTATACACTCCTGGAAATGGAAAAAAGAACACATTGACACCGGTGTGTCAGACCCACCATACTTGCTCCGGACACTGCGAGAGGGCTGTACAAGCAATGATCACACGCACGGCACAGCGGACACACCAGGAACCGCGGTGTTGGCCGTCGAATGGCGCTAGCTGCGCAGCATTTGTGCACCGCCGCCGTCAGTGTCAGCCACTTTGCCGTGGCATACGGAGCTCCATCGCAGTCTTTAACACTGGTAGCATGCCGCGACAGCGTGGACGTGAACCGTATGTGCAGTTGACGGACTTTGAGCGAGGGCGTATAGTGGGCATGCGGGAGGCCGGGTGGACGTACCGCCGAATTGCTCAACACGTGGGGCGTGAGGTCTCCACAGTACATCGATGTTGTCGCCAGTGGTCGGCGGAAGGTGCACGTGCCCGTCGACCTGGGACCGGACCGCCGCGACGCACGGATGCACGCCAAGACCGTAGGATCCTACGCAGTGCCGTAGGGGACCGCACCGCCACTTCCCAGCAAATTAGGGACACTGTTGCTCCTGGGATATCGGCGAGGACCATTCGCAACCGTCTCCATGAAGCTGGGCTACGGTCCCGCACACCGTTAGGCCGTCTTCCGCTCACGCCCCAACATCGTGCAGCCCGCCTCCAGTGGTGTCGCGACAGGCGTGAATGGAGGGACGAATGGAGACGTGTCGTCCTCAGCGATGAGAGTCGCTTCTGCCTTGGTGCCAATGATGGTCGTATGCGTGTTTGGCGCCGTGAAGGTGAGCGCCACAATCAGGACTGCATACGACCGAGGCACACAGGGCCAACACCCGGCATCATGGTGTGGGGAGCGATCTCCTACACTGGCCGTACACCACTGGTGATCGTCGAGGGGATACTGAATAGTGCACGGTACATCCAAACCGTCATCGAACCCATCGTTCTACCATTCCTAGACCGGCAAGGGAACTTGCTGTTCCAACAGGACAATGCACGTCCGCATGTATCCCGTGCCACCCAACGTGCTCTAGAAGGTGTAAGTCAACTACCCTGGCCAGCAAGATCTCCGGATCTGTCCCCCATTGAGCATGTTTGGGACTGGATGAAGCGTCGTCTCACGCGGTCTGCACGTCCAGCACGAACGCTGGTCCAACTGAGGCGCCAGGTGGAAATGGCATGGCAAGCCGTTCCACAGGACTACATCCAGCATCTCTACGATCGTCTCCATGGGAGAATAGCAGTCTGCATTGCTGCGAAAGGTGGATATACACTGTACTAGTGCCGACATTGTGCATGCTCTGTTGCCTGTGTCTATGTGCCTGTGGTTCTGTCAGTGTGATCATGTGATGTATCTGACCCCAGGAATGTGTCAATAAAGTTTCCCCTTCCTGGGAAAATGAATTCACGGTGTTCTTATTTCAATTTCCAGGAGTGTATTTTCAAAGACCTGGTGACTGTGGTAGAATGTTCGCCTGCAGTTTGAATGTATAACGAAAAAAATGCACTAGTCAGGTTGCATGAAACACACTCGTAGAATCTATATCAGAATACAGCACTGGTTTTTGGAATCCATATTAGATGGGACAGCACCGAACTACAAACATGAATGGATGATTGTTTAAGTGATTACGTCGATCGTCGAAATTTTCTACACGAAGCGGAATCATTAGCTGACTGGACACCCAAATATTTCCAGAATGAGATTTTCACTCTGCAGTGGAGTGTGCGCTGATATGAAACTTCCTGGCAGATTCAAACTGTGTGCCGGACCGAGACTCGAACTCGGGACCTTTGCCTACGTGGGCAAGCTGGGTGTAATTCTAGTGTCAAAATTACATGGAGAGGTCTTAAGAGAAATGTTGTTACGGTATGAAAAATTGTGTGTCCTTAATTTTTCGCATTATATCCGATAGGCGACATGGTTTTGGGGTTTTAGCGACTTTAAGGTATCGTTCGTGCACATAACGTTGAGCAGGTAAACTCACCCGCTGCAGCGAGCGACGGTCAGGCAAGGACAACGTGTGAGATCTCCACTCGCACCAACTAAGGAACTGGCGAGTCGAGCTGTCCACATAATAAGTAGAAAAATGATGTAGCCAACTCAGCGAGAAACCAGATTGTGCCTAAGGTGCTGGTACAGAATGATGGTGTCTAAATAGATAAACAAACAGGAGTAATAAATTTGCGGTCTGTATCTTTCATAATTTTTATCCACATTTTTCTTACTTTGGGAATCAATCCCAACAGACACGAGTGTGCCATCTGCATATAACATTCCCACTGATGTCAAAGATTTCTCTAACTTTCCATGGGAGATTTTCATCTAGTAGGGGTGAATGTTTTCTCATAAAAATCTGAAATATAAGAATTTTGAGTCCCGACTACTATAGACGTTTTTAGAAAGAGCTCCAAGGATTATTGGGTTGTATCTTCTCGTATTATCACCACAAGTAAAGATGAATTCGAGAACAGCACGCAGGATTTATTGCTCGGGATTCGGAAAGACCGTAAAAAAAGTACTTTTTTAATTTTCTTATAGGAGCTGCAACGAAACTTGCTTACTTTTGTAGACAGGTGACATTGTAAGGGGGAAAAAGGAAAGAAAAGATGTCCTCTACCCATGGTTCCCATGGTTAATCTATAAACACCAGTTTTGTTTTCTCTGTTTTTGAATTTATTATAAGGCTTAGTGAGAAATACTTGACATGGCGCTGGAAGCTTCCTGTTGTTGCTTTTTCGTGTTTGTAAGTTAAATGTTGGTTTTATACAACTCCGAATTCTGAAAAACGCAATGTTTCTTGCTTTAGCGGAAGGAAGAATTTAAAAATAATGATTTAATGATTATAATTTAATTAGCATACACGAAGAAGCGGCAACAGGAGCTTCTAATCTAAAGAAGATTAGTTAAAGACCACTTTCTTTACTTGGCGAGATTTGTTCTTACTTGATCGACCTGAAAACTGGCACACGCTGTCATAGGGCGATAAACGATTTAGTGTTAGATCTCACAAGCACCGAAGTTCACTTTTTTCCCATGTACACACATACTTATGGACGTGAAAGTCTCGGTAAAGACCAGGTAAAGTTCTAGACCTTAAGAATAGTGACATTAATCAGATTTTGAAACTAAGCTACCAATAGGAAAGAAACGTTTTTCATATCTCATTTCTTGTATTAGCATGTGGTGTTGGCTAAAGCAATGTGAATTTCGTCTCATGTGCTTTGAGGACAGGCGTCATTAATACTCGTTTAATGCAGCATTACAACAGCAAAAACAACAACAACCACCACAGGAGGAGGAGGAGAAACAGATGTCACCTGCGTAATGTTTGCCTGCTCACGAGAGTCGTCGATAATTGCAAAATCAATCACTGTTTACAAAACTCTCTCTTTCAGATGGTTCAGACGGAGATAATCGTTTCTAGTACTGGGTAAGAGCACAATTGGCATCTCGTGTGCGGATGATTGATGGTATCGTTAACTGGCGCGTTCTCCCACTCTACCACCCCTAACGGCTGCAGCGTAATTATGCCGCCATTACGTGCTTATCCGTCAACTGGAGACGCCGCCGTGAGGACAGCCGGCTGCCCTCGTCACCACATCTAGCTGCCCCTTCCAGAGACCTCTGAAAACACCGGCAGAGTGAAACTTCTTTTCGATCTCAGTATACGAGAGTCGCCAAAAAATGGTTGCATTGACAAAAAAAAATGTTAACTGTATTGTGAGGGGCGTTAAATAAGTAATGCATCACGTCCTTCCGTCTTCGTCAGTTTCAGCTGAAAAAATATGGAATGTCTTGCGGAACATTGTGGAATATTCTCGCTTCAGTCCCTATAGATTCATGAAGTTCCGACAGCTGGCGGTGCGATGCGTAACCTTCTACACGGCGTCTGCAGCGGAGATGCATTCGCCGGCCGCGGTGGTCTAGCGGTTCTAGGCGCTCAGTCCGGAGCCGCGGGACTGCTGCGGTCGCAGGTTCGAATCCTGCCTCGGGCATGGATGTGTGTGATGTCCTTAGGTTAGTTAGGTATAAGTAGTTCTAAGTTCTAGGGGACTGATGACCGCAGATGTTAAGTCCCATAGTGCTCAGAGCCATTTGAACCATTTTGGAGATGCATTCAGAGCAGAAGGGTGCCATTGAGATTCCTTTGGCGCAAAACCAGGGCATCGCAGATATCCGTAAGCGATTGCAGCACATCTAGGAGACCTGACAGTGAACGAAAACTCAGTAAGTCGTTGGACGAGGTAACAAGGTCGCACAAACCTATCCTATCTCCCGCGTTGCGGCCTGCCGCTAACAGCTGTGACTCGTGCAATGTGTTGGAAAGTGCGGACAATCTCATTCGAGTTGATCAATGGATCACAGTCAAACACCTCGCTGCACAACTGGACATCTCTGTTGGTAGTGGCCGAGCGGTTATAGGCGCTTCAGTCCGGATCCGCGCTGCTGCTGCGGTCGCTGGATCGAATCCTACCTCGGGCACGAATGTGTGTGATGTCCTTAGGTTAGTTAGGTTTAAGTAGTTCTAAGTATAGGGGACTGATGACCTCAGATGTTAAGTCCAATAGTGCTTAGAGCCATTTGAACATCTGTTGATAGTGCTGACACACTCGTCCATTAGTTGGCTGCACAACTGGACATCTCTTTTGGTAGTGGCGGCCACTGTGGCCGAGCGGTTCTAGGCGCTTCAGTCCGGATCCGCGCTGCTGCTGCGGTCGCTGGATCAAATCCTACCTCGGGCACGAGTGTGTGTGATGTCCTTAGGTTAGTTAGGTTTAAGTAGTTCTAAGTATAGGGGACTGATGACCTCAGATGTTAAGTCCAATAGTGCTTAGAGCCATTTGAACATCTGTTGATAGTGCTGACACACTCGTCCATCAGTTGGCTGCACAACTGGACATCTCTGTTGGTAGTGGCGGCCACTGTGGCCAAGCGGTTCTAGGCGCTTCAGTCCGGAACTGCGCTGCTGCTGCGGTCGCTGGGTCGAATCCTACCGCGGGCACGAATGTGTGTGATGTCCTTAGGTTAGTTAGGTTTAAGTAGTTCTAAGTATAGGGGACTGATGACCTCAGATGTTAAGTCCAATAGTGCTTAGAGCCATTTGAACATCTGTTGATAGTGCTGACACACTCGTCCATTAGTTGGCTGCACAACTGGACATCTCTGTTGGTAGTGGCGGCCACTGTGGCCGAGCGGTTCTAGGCGCTTCAGTCCGGATCCGCGCTGCTGCTGCGGTCGCTGGATCGAATCCTACCTCGGGCACGAGTGTGTGTGATGTCCTTAGGTTAGTTAGGTTTAAATAGTTCTAAGTATAGGGGACTGATGACCTCAGATGTTAAGTCCAATAGTGCTTAGAGCCATTTGAACATCTGTTGATAGTGCTGACACACTCGTCCATCAGTTGGCTGCACAACTGGACATCTCTGTTGGTAGTGGCGGCCACTGTGGCCAAGCGGTTCTAGGCGCTTCAGTCCGGAACTGCGCTGCTGCTGCGGTCGCTGGGTCGAACCCTACCGCGGGCACGAATGTGTGTGATGTCCTTATGTTAGTTAGGTTTAAGTAGTTCTAAGTATAGGGGACTGATGACCTCAGATGTTAAGTCCAATAGTGCTTAGAGCCATTTGAACATCTGTTGATAGTGCTCACACACTCGTCCATTAGCTGGCTGCACAACTGGACATCTCTTTTGGTAGTGGCGGCCACTGTGGCCGAGCGGTTCTAAGCGCTTCAGTCCGGATCCGCGCTGCTGCTGCGGTCGCTGGATCGAATCCCACCTCGGGCACGAATGTGTGTGATGTCCTTAGGTTAGTTAGGTTTAAGTAGTTCTAAGTATATGGGACTGATGACCTCAGATGTTAAGTCCTATAGTGCTTAGAGCCATTTGAACATCTGTTGATAGTGCTGACACACTCGTCCATCAGTTGGCTGCACAACTGGACATCTCTGTTGGTAGTGGCGGCCACTGTGGCCAAGCGGTTCTAGGCGCTTCAGTCCGGAACCGCGCTGCTGCTGCGGTCGCTGGATCGAATCCTACCTCGGGCACGAATGTGTGTGATGTTCTTAGGTTAGTTAGGTTTAAGTAGTTCTAAGTATAGGGGACTGATGACCTCAGATGTTAAGTCCAATAGTGCTTAGAGCCATTTGAACATCTGTTGATAGTGCTGACACACTCGTCCATTAGTTGGCTGCACAACTGGACATCTGTTTTGGTAGTGGCGGCCACTGTGGCCGAGCGGTTCTAGGCGCTTCAGTCCTGAACCGCGCTGCTGCTGCGGTCGCTGGATCGAATCCTACCTCGGGCACGAATGTGTGTGATGTCCTTAGGTTAGTTAGGTTTAAGTAGTTCTAAGTATAGGGGACTGATGACCTCAGATGTTAAGTCCAATAGTGCTTAGAGCCATTTGAACATCTGTTGATAGTGCTGACACACTCGTCCATTAGTTGGCTGCACAACTGGACATCTCTTTTGGTAGTGGCGGCCACTGTGGCCGAGCGGTTCTAGGCGCTTCAGTCCTGAACCGCGCTGCTGCTGCGGTCGCTGGACCGAATCCTACCTCGGGCACGCATGTGTGTGATGTCCTTAGGTTAGTTAGGTTTAAGTAGTTCTAAGTATAGGGGACTGATGACCTCAGATGTTAAGTCCAATAGTGCTTAGAGCCATTTGAACATCTGTTGATAGTGCTGACACACTCGTCCATCAGTTGGCTGCACAACTGGACATCTCTGTTGGTAGTGGCGGCCACTGTGGCCGAGCGGTTCTAGGCGCTTCAGTCCTGAACCGCGCTGCTGCTGCGGTCGCTGGATCGAATCCTACCTCGGGCACGAATGTGTGTGATGTCCTTAGGTTAGTTAGGTTTAAGTAGTTCTAAGTATAGGGGACTGATCACCTCAGATGTTAAGTCCAATAGTGCTTAGAGCCATTTGAACATCTGTTGATAGTCCTGACTCACTCGTCCATGAGTTGGCGCACTCAAAGGCGTGTGCCTATTGGGTTCGTCGCCGTCTAACAGAATACCATTAAAAGGAACGAAGGACCATCTGTGCAGAATTGCTTGCGTTATACGAGATTGGCTGTGATAATTTTTTGTCGAACATCCTCATAGGCCATGAAACATTGGTTCATCACTTCGAACCAGACTCAAAACGGCAATCCATTGGTCGCGCCACACCACCTCTCCTTTGAAGAAAAAGTTCAAAGCCGCACCCTGGGCCGGTAAAGTCAAGGCCACGGTCGTCTGGGAGTCTGAAGGGGTTATTCTATTTGATGTCCTCTCTCATGCTGCAACGATCAACTCTGAAGTGTATTGTGCTACTATTAGGAAATTGAAGAAACGACTTCATTGTGTTCGTAGCCACGAAAAAGCAAACGAACTTCTCCGTCTCCATGACAATGCGGCCGCGTGGGGTAGCCGCGCAGTTTTAGGAGCCTTGCCACGGTTTGCACAGCTGCCCCCGTCGGAGGTTCGAGTGCTCTCTCAGACGTGTGTGTGTGTGTGTGTGTGTGTGTGTGTGTGTGTGTGTGTGTGTGTGTTGTCCTTAGCGTAAGTTAGTTTACGTTGCATTAACTAGTGTGTAAGCCTAGGGACCGATGACCTCAGCAGTTTGGTCCCATAGGATTTCCGGAAAACTTTTGACACCGTTACTCACAAGCGACCTCTAATCAAGCTGCGGCCTATGGGGTATCGTCTCAGTTGTGCGACTGGATTCGTGATTTCCTGTCAGGAAGGTCGCAGTTCGTAGTAATAGACGGCATATCATCGAGTAAAATTGAAGTGATATCAGGTGTTCCCCAGGGAAGCGTCCTGGGACCTCTGCTGTTCCTGATCTATATAAATGACCTGGGTGACAATCTGAGCAGTTCTCTTAGGTTGTTCGCAGATGATGCTGTAACTTACCGTCTAGTAAGGTCATCCGAAGACCAGTATCGGTTGCAAATCGATTTAGAAAAGATTGCTGTATGGTGTGGCAGGTGGCAGTTGACGTTAAATAACGAAAAGTGTGAGGTGATCCACATGAGTCCCAAGACAAATCCGTTGGAATTCGATTACTCGATAAATAGTACAATTCTCAAGGCTGTCAATTCAACTAAGTACCTGGGTGTTAAAATTACGAACAACTTCAGTTGGAAAGACCACATAGATAATATTGTGGGGAAGGCGAGCCAAAGGTTGCGTTTCATTGGCAGGACGCTTAGAAGATGCAACAAGTCCACTAAAGAGACACCTTACACTACACTCGTTCGTCCTCTGTTACAATATTGCTGCGCGGTGTGGGATCCTTACCAGTTGGGATTGACGGAGGACATCGAAAGGGTGCAAAACAGGGCAGCTCGTTTTGTATTATCACGTAATATGGGAGAGAGTGTGGCAGATATGGTACGCGAGTTGGGATGGAAGTAATTAAAGGAAAGACGTTTTTCGTCGCGGCGAGATCTATTTACGAAATTTCAGTCAGCAACTTTCTCTTCCGAATGCGAAAATATTTTGTTGAGCCCAGGTAGGAATAATCATCAAAATAAAATAAGAGAAATCAGAGCTCGAACAGAAAGGTTTAGGTGTTCGTATTTTCCGCGCGCTTTTCGGGAGTGGAATAGTAGAGAGATAGTATGAATGTGGTTCGATGAACCCTCTGCCAATCACTTAAATGTGAATTGCAGAGTAATGATGTAGATTTAGGTGTACCACCACCATGACAATGCAAGGCCTCACACAAGTCTACGTACCCGAGAGGGACTCTCAAAACGAAACGTCATTGGACTCTTCTTCCTCACCCAACCTACAGCCGGACTTCCTTCCGTTTGACCGAATGAAGGACGCACTCCACGGGAAGCAATAAGTGGGTGATGGTGTGGTTACTGAGATTATGTTGAAAAATATCGTTTTATAGCCAAACGAGTGGAGAGTAATCAGGTATATTGGAATCCTGACTAAACCCAACCAGGTGTCAAACCAACCGGGTGTCAAGCCAACCAGGTGTCAGGAAAATTATGATGCGTTACTTATTGAATGCCCCTCACATTTTATCGATTTTACTTTTTGTTGAGTTCCATGGGTGTGGATTATATTACTTTAAGGAATCCAGCAACTAGCTACTTCGTATACTTATATTTGTGCCAACACCCGCTTTGGACTTTCTCCAGTCTTCAGTTGGCGTAATACATAATCAAATGTTCAGTTAGCACATCTTTAAAGACATCGATTGTACTTTGGATGCTGAAGCTATGCTCTGCGTAATAACAGGTACACATACCTAGTTGTGTATTTATAATTTAATATTCGTTATACGCACTTAATTTCTATTCTGGCTGTTGTTGCTCCGATTTTCCGCATTTTTAATGGAGGCACAAAATTTTTTTCTTTCTGTGACGTACAGAAAAGGCGCAGAATCCGCCATGATGCCGATTTACGTGTCCGTTTACACAGGAAAATTATGCCTACGGTCAGAGTTACATTTTGCTTACCCGTTCTGAAAGTAATAAACACCCATGCGCAGCAGTTGCTACTAGCATGCTGAGCAATACCTATTTTTAATCATTCAGAAGCATAGATTAAAAATATTTCATATATATACCCAGCTAACTTCAATAGTACTTTCAGAAGATGTAAGCAAAATGTAAGCGTGCCGACAAACACAATTTTCCGATGTGAACAAACACCTCAGTCGGGAACATGGAGAATTCTGCGGAGTTTTCGTACGTCATATAAAGAAAAATTTTCTAGTGACACAAAATTGTTAGTTTGCACATGGCAGCTACATCATCCACATCGCAGTCGATGTTTGTAACGATGTCCTAACTGAAGATGGGCGAAGGTCCGAAAAGCGTATCAGTACAAACAACAATCCATAAAAAAAATGCGGCTGGTTGCTGTACTTCTTAAAGCAACTGTTAACTACAGCTCTCTTTACATTATTTCACAAGTGGCACCAAGCCGGATGGGCTGTTTTCGCCAGCAAGACAAAGTTTATTGGAACCTGCCGTTGTCCCACTGCGGTGCTGCTTCCACTGCGTAAAGCACTGTACCCGCCAATTCTCGAGAAACAAACTTTCTCAACAAGAAAATTTCCCCTATTTCAAGAAATATCATAATACCGCCGGTGATAATTGAAATTAAGGACTGGTTTTTGACATTGTTAAGGGCACTAGGTAGATTTGTACCATATTTGAATTTAAGAACTTACGTTATTTTTTAGTGGTAAAGACTTTAAACTTCGTACTTGTTAGACTTAAATATTGAAAAAAAAAGGCATTTTTCCGAAGCCTTTACATAGCAAATGCAATGCGACATGAAACTTTTGAAAGATACATTGCTGCGTGAGATATTTTGGTAAAAATCGAAAATAAGTGTGTTGGATGAGGTAAACAGTTTTCGAGATATGGCATGATAAGTTGCAAATTGTTTCCCAGGCAGAAAAACGTCATGCGTTACAAAAAAATAGAGAAAGGAAGAGAGATAGATAGATAGATAGATAGATAGATAGAGAGAGAGAGAGAGAGAGAGAGAGAGAGAGAGAGAGAGAGAGAAATTACCGGAACTCCGGCTCAAGTTAAAATTAAGAACAGAATTTGGATTACTTTAGAGACGCTACAGAGTTCCATATCATACGTGAACTTCAGATCTTTGTAAGAGGTACAGCCGTTGAAGCGATTTCCTGTCGCTGCATGTAACGAGCGCTGAGGTGGTTGCTTGCAGACAGTACTCGTAACCTCGGAACGTAATCGTCAAATGACAACTAACTTAGGACAGACTATAGCGTTGAGGAAACACCGCTGGCAAAGACGACAGCCTTTATTTGGCTGGGGACATTCAGGACCGTGGATGATGTACTTATGTGTCAGTTTTTATACGAAAGTTGCACTCTTGCGTAAAGCTGTTTGGAAAAATAGTATCTCAGCATGTCCAGTTTGAACTGTAATGTGCAGCCGTTTTTGTCTCTTTGACATCGGTGTCATTTCCATGTTTTGGCCAATCTTACGTAAGCATAATTAAAAAATGGTTCAAATGGCTCTGAGCACTATGCGACTTAACATCTGTGGTCATCAGTCCCCTAGAATTTAGAACTACTTAAACCTAACTAACCTAAGGACATCACACACATCCATGCCCGAGGCAGGATTCGAATCTGCGACCGTAGCAGTCGCGCGGCTCTGGACTGAGCGCCTAGAAGCGCTAGACCACCGCGGCCGGCAAGCATAATTCGCAGATGTTACTGGATACCGAATATATATTCATCTAATAGAAGTTTAACATGCCAGTAAAGAGCCTACAAAGTCCATATATGTGCTTTTGGGCAATCTGTAATTGGTCGGAATGTTCCGTTAATATGTACAATGACACAGATTCATACAGGTGTGTTCCTTTACTAACTGCACTGATTCCTACTACTGCAAGTGGTCTCACATGTGTTTGATTTAATTTTCGAGCCATATGAACAATATGGAATGCGACTGCGGTAGTGGTAACATTTTGTCTTTCAGTAATCTATCCCACAGCAAGTGGTACAGATCAAACGTAAAATATCTGAGATTGTTAATTACTATGTATGCTCAATACCTCCTGTTCTAGATACCGGAAATTCATCAGACGTTAGTTTCCCTTGTGCGATTTACAGCGCTTAATGGACTGTATAAAATTGTCATGAATGAAAGAGATGGGAGCAGTGAAAGGAGTTATAATGTCAGAGCGAGTCAAGAAGAGTTTCACAAAGTTGCAAACAGCGTAATTCTGCAAAGCGTTCTTGACACTTCCCTGTTGGTTTCCTTCGAAGAGATGAAGTAGCAGAATAGTACCATCCTTTGGCAGGCACAAATAAAAAACCTTGCGTTCTGTAATTCTTTCTTTATGGCTGATACGTTGTTTCCCAATATTTACAGTCTTACGCGTATGACCGATCTATATCATATGACTAAACGAGAAAAGCAATTATTCGATTTTGTGTATTCGACTAAAGCTTGGCTCTGGAGTTCCTATAGCATCACCAGGCAGTGGCTGGCCTATAACTGCAGAAATGGCACCTGTCTCTATGCGCGCGCAGACAGACTTGCGTGCCACAGCTGGATGACGGCACTGTGCGCCAGCCTTACGTTATACACGATAACGGAATTCTGCCTTTCAACAGCACCGCTGCGCTGACAGAAAGGCCATGTCCTCCGCCGTCTCTCTCCAACATTCGCTTTACCGTTTTTTGTAAGAACCAAGCTGCCTTACTTGAACGGCGTTTCCTAATAGGTGTTTCGTGACAACTACGTTCCAATACACAGCAACCCCACTAGCTGGTTCAGTAGTGCTGCATCGAGCCACTATCACTAAATCTGGCGTAGATTGTCTCCTATCACGTTCCTGTCCTCGTCGAAAGAAACCAAGGAGACAATAAGACAATATTGAGCACAGTGGGTGTAAAAGCGATATCCGTTTAGTCAAAAGAAAACTAATATTGTTGTAGAACGTACGATATGTCAAGACTGGTGCCATTCAAGCATAACGGACAATGTAGGAGCAATGTAAATGTAAACTGGACAAAAATACACAGACAGAAAAAAATCGCAACACCAAAATATAATTAGTGGTTCAAAATGGTTCAAACGGCCCTGAGCACTATGGGACTGAAAAATCTGAGATCATCAGTCCCCTTGAACTTAGAACCACTTAAACCTACCTAACCTAAGGACATCACACACGCCCATGCCCGAAGCAGGATTCGAACCTGCGACCGTAGCGGTCACGAGGTTCCAGACTGAAGCGCCTAGAACCGCTCGGACACTCTGGCCGGCAAGTAATGTAGAGCATCGAAATTTCGGGGATACATTTGTCTAGGAAACATGTTTAAGCGATTAACATTGCACTATCACTCGTTAATGTAAGCGACATATAAGCTTTTGCAAGTGTGAAAAGCTGTTACATTATTAACCGATGTAACCACCAGAATGTTGAATGCAAGCATGCAAACGTGCATGCATTGTGTTGTTTAGGAACCGGTTGTCAGTTTGTGGAATGGAGTTAAATGCACGTGGTCGGTCAATACAGGGACGGTTAATGTTGTTTGTGGATGACGCTGGAGTTGTCCCATATGTGCTGGATTGGAGACTGATCTGGTGATCGAGCAGCCCAAGTCAACATACAGACAGTCATGTTGCTGCTGCAGATGCAGTACGATGCGTCACAGCCATAATCCGAGCACGATGGCCTTCCCTCTCGATAGTGCCACGGCGCTGTCCGTTGTGTGGTTCTTTTTTGCGACCATACATTCTTCTGACATCTGCTACCAGCAAGCATAAACAGTGGCTACCTCCCTGCCGAGTCTTCCTGCATTATCGAAAAGGAGACATCCATCTTCTAATAGCCATATTATATCAGTTCGGCGCCTTGACTAACATCAGCTCACCACGACCAAGGCCCACTCTTATTCGAATGGCCCGAAATCTGAATAGACATCATCTTTCAGATCTAGAAAAACACCTACCAAATTTCTTTTGCATCACACAACTGCTTGTTGGTGTTGCGATTTTTTTCCGTCAGCGTAGTTTTGCACTACCTTCATGACTTTGGGTTCGTGTTTTGTGAATCGAAATCTTTTCGGCAATACTGTTCTGACCACGAGAAGTCCCTACGTACTGCCACGTGTATGATGGTGCTAAAAGTAAACCCGCAGTGTCAGAAGAGGGCGCTGTGTCTCCAATCGTCATCAGAACAAATAGACTTGTGGTGCCTGTTCAGTCTGTCGACAAGCCTTAAAGGAGAATGTTACAAAACTTCTTCGGGCCTTTTTTGAGGCCATAGGATGGGCTGTGTCTGCCTAGCCAATACGTAACCGAAGTTCCGTACCGAGGTAATCGTGAAATGGCTCCTGTCAATGGCTCAGGTACGCAGATGGCGGAAAAACTCACCGAAAAATAAAGAAAAACGATTTAAGAACTAACTGGTAGAGGTATGTAAGTTATAAGTTCCTGTCTTCTGCCTTCGAGAAGAAACCTCTCCCTCAGCCCTTGATTGTAAACGCACGGTGATCTCACAGTATCATTTCGTCCAAGTACTGTCGTAAAGAAATGTCGCTACGGTATTGTGGGATCCCAAAGGTTGGGCAACATGTGCTGAAGTAAATATGCTATTCGGCCGAGAGCTTGCTATTTCTGCGGATTTCTTTGATCACCGCAGTGACATTACTTAAGCTAGAGTGCTTCAGATTATTTGACAGAATAATAAGTGAAAAGGGAAACAGATCTCTCGTATGACACACTGTTTTGTCTCATTATACTTTCCCGTTAGGAACCCCTTAAAAGAGAGTTCGGTATCTTGTTTTGAAAATATGCAGCGTATTTTGACGACAAATATAGCAGAAATGTTGATATAGCTGAGATAGTTAGCGAAACAGTTGCTTTCAATTCCAGTCAAAAGAGCTTATGAATAGCAACGACAGCTTCCCGTTTGGCAATTTTGATCTTTCTCACAATGTGGGTTACGAAATACTTATCCAAACATCGAAACAGATGTAAGGGTATTTATGACTATGACAGTGACGGCATCATTTCGTCAGCCCAGTTTCAGAAAATTAAGGATCATGAAAAGCTATTTATGGTCGAGTGTAGGTGAAGCAAACAGTCAAATTCAACTTTCTTCCCGACAGAATATAATACAGCCGCTAAATTTGATTTCAATATAAGCTAGAATCAACTAATTTGCTTCACTTAAAGCAAGGAAATCGAAAATTATTAAAAAAAACATAATTCTTGAAAAGGAATGTGTTTTTAACAGTCAAATATGACACTTTTCTTTTATTTCCAATTATGCACTGTTAAAAACTTACGAGGAGCAAGTAGAACCGTTCTTTGTTACCTATCACCTAAATGTAGAGTAGCTGTTATGAACAATAAGTCGTAGACTTCGATATAATGTCAATATTTTTACAAAATTTTTATGATTTATTTACCATTGATACATTTTATTTATTATTTGCGGTATTTTTCATTTAAATAGTTCATTTAAATAATACTTTTCAGTAAAGTTTAATTCATATTAAATCTATCATACAAATTACAAAATTTCGTAAAGCTGCGTAGAAAAATTTGAGGGGAGGGGCGGGGGGGTGGCAGAGTGCAGCTGTAGAATTTCTGCCATGGGCGCGACGTCACCTCAGTACGGCTTCCTGTAGCCGTCTTCAGGCGATCAATTTGAGCTCGAGGAGAATGGTTACTGTCAACAGTACAATTCAGCCCCCCAGCACTGGGGTGCGCGAAAAAGTATGTAATTTGGAAATTTGGGGTAAGTTCCTATGGGACCAAACTGCTGAGGTCATCGGTCCCTAGGCCTACGTACTAGTTACTCTAACTTACGCTAAAGACAACACACACACACACACACACACACACACACACACACACACACACACACACATGCCCGAGGGAGGACTCGAACCTCCGACGGGGGAAAATGTATGTAAGAGTACAGCTTGAATGGAGAATAGTTGAAACTACGTGTGTCGTTTTATGACGATCGTTGCAGAAGACTGTAGACCTGGCTATGGGACACCGAACCATGCAGTCCAACGAATTGAGCTCGATTGGAGTTTCGAACGCCTCTTACCGCTAACATAGGTAATGACAGAGGTGTGAACTACTGGGACAGGGGACAGGATCCTCGAAGTAATTCTGCGGCGCTGCAGTCGACATTTCTGTGAGTGGTTCAAGACGATAAACCATGACCACACCGAGCTTAACTGGTAACAGCCTTCGTCCAAGAAGTAGGAATCAGTTGCACGGAATTGCCTGAGGTACTGGCAGATATGAACCTAATGCAGCACGCCTATATTCGGTTCAGGGGGAAGACCGGCGTGGAGATGTGGGACACACTTGGGTACTAAAACCTCCACCGGCTTGTGAATAGCTTTCCAAGCAGCATCCAAGAACACTGCAATGAATTGAGTGGAACAACACGGTACTGAATGTTAGCCTGCAGCAGATTTTCGTTTCACATATATGCGAAGATGTGCGCTTTCGAAACGACTTCTTTCGTTTTTGTTACTGTTTTATTTTTATTAGGCGATAAAGTGAGTTTCTTAGTATGATACGGATGCTTCTTCCATCCACTGATCCTGTTAAATTTACGATCAAAGATGTTTGCAGGTGTGCTGTTTATGCTTTTTGTTGAGCGCTTTGTGTCATTAGTGTGAGAAGTAAAAGCATTACCCTCTTCATCCCATTCATCACTACTAATTACTGGAGCCGGCCAGACTGTGTTCTGTGGCAGTCACTGTTTTCAAAGGCTCCGACGGTGGCCGTCAACAGTACGGACGCCCCTGACGGCCAGCGCCGGTATAGGAAACCCATAACCGTCGAGGCTTACTGCATAGTTTGGCAGCTTCATCCGCCAAAGGAATTCGGGAAGCCAGGGGCCGTTGTGAGGCAACGGCGATGGCCCAACTTAGTTGCCGGGTACTGGTGATGCAGCCGCCGCCTGTATACGTAGCGACCAGGCGCTGTCTGCTCGTCTCGTCTCACCCCACCCCCTACCCAACGAATGTGCGCTGCGCTGCGCTGCCCGCGGTATACATCGCAACAGAACACCACAACTGCAGTTCTGCTACATTCGATGACAAGTAAAGCAGACGCCCTGTACTGCAATCTCGTGTGTGTGTGTTCTGTGTGTTCACCAGAATATAACTTTTAATCTACGCTGTCTTCCAACTTAATCTGAGATATGTGATACAAATGAAAAATTGAGGAAATCAACAGTTACGGAAGTGCGATAGAACGTAGATTATTTTGTTAGAGAGAGAGAGAGAGAGAGAGAGAGAGAGAGAGAGAGAGATAGATAGATAGATAGATAGAAAATGGCTCTGAGCACTATGGGACTTAACTTCTAAGGTCATCACTCCCCTAGACTTAGAACTACTTAAACCTAACTAACCTACAGACATCACACACATCCATGCCCGAGGCAGGATTCGAACCTGCGACCGCAGCAGTCGCACAGTTGCAGACTGTAGCGCCTAGAACCTCTCGGCCACCCGGCCGGCAGAGAGTGAGTGAGAGAGAGAGAGAGAGAGAGGGGGGGGGGGAGGGAGGGAGAGAGGGAGGGGGGAGGGAGAGAGAGAGGGCGAGAGAGGAAGTGAGCGATAGAGGGGGTGGGGGAGGAACCTGTGGAGCAGACGGAGAGGGGAAGGAAGAGATAAAGAGTTGCAATTCATTACAGTTCACCGAGCGAGGTGGCGCAGTGGTTAGCGCACTGGACTCGCATTCGGACGAAGGGCGGTTCAAACCTGCGTCCGGTCATCGTGAGTTCGGTTTTCCTTACTTCCCTAAATCGCTTCGGGCGAAAGAGCACGTTCGACTTTCTTTCTCATTCTTCCCTAATCCGATGGGACCGATGACCTCGGTGTTTGGTCCCCTCCTCCACATCAACCAACCAAACACTGGAACTGTTATTTTTTCTTCTTTTCATTTGTAATGTCCTATACTTTTTGCAAGATAATCCTCGATACAAAATATGTTACTCGATTCACCGTTGGTTTCCGTTCGTTGTTGAAAGACACACTTTATCACCATCCAATCTGTGTCTAGCCACACATTATCCAACTTCTTACATTCTCGTTCACTGAAGGGAAATGTGACGCAGAATTAAGTTCTGAGCTGGAGTGAAACATCTCAAAGACTATTATCCACTACAGGAATGCGTCAAGGTAGAGCCCCAACCCGGCATTTTGATCTGTCAGTAACTTTCATCAAAGCGCACTTATTGTTTTTAATTACTATTCATTCTCTGTAATAGCGGCCGGGAAAGGACGTTTAGAGATATGGTCCATGGTTGGGCTAATTACTGTCAAATATCAACGCGTGTGGAGTAAAACAGAGAGATTCTCAACTGGGAATAGTTAGGAGAGAATTTCCAGCTCCTGGCATGAGGAAAACAATGTACATGATGTTTATTAACTTTTGCCGCCGGTAACACCTGCATCAGTTGGTGTACATCGTTTGAGTTAAAGCATCAGTCCCGCATTTTAGTGTTAAATCTACAGATGGCGTAATTCCGATTAAGTCGGTAATGAGATTTAGGTAAAATATGATAAAGAGTTGCAATTCATTACAGTTCACTTTAGTACAGAGTTGTGAGGCGCCATATTGGCATTCATTTCAAGCCTATATATATATATATATATATATATATATATATATATATATATATATATATATGCCTTTTTCTGAGCACCAGCAAATTGAGAATCACTGGAAAACTTGTTGTTAACTGTGTGATTCGTTCCAATAAAATAATGAGAAACATCATATTCGTGGCAAAAGAATTATCGTAACTTGCGTATTATGAGAGTAGGGTATTTGAAGCCAGCGATACACTGAAGATCTACCCAAAACGCATTGTTCTTGGTACAATTTGTTTGTTATAATTAAACTTCAATTAGTAACATATCTCCGATTAAGGTTTTCTGCAGGAGGGAAGATACTATGATGAGAAATGAAGAGCATGAAGTTGCTGTAGCGTAATGACTAGCGTCTCTGCACGCTACAGAAGAGTTTGATTGGGCAGTGATTCGCGTCATGCCACTTTCAATTTTTTTTCCTAACATTCGCGTTTTTATTGGGTTCTGATAGTTTATTATTAGTGTAATATAAGTATATACTATAATATCTGATGTTATGTAAATATAAATTCACGTTTTTGGAGAGGTGACTGTTCGATTGGCTTAATGTACAGGACAGCTTGTGCTATCTGTATAAAGATATTTTCCTCCTTTTTCTTTTACACTTCGTAATTCACATGTTGCAAAGATTCTGCTAATGAGTAGGAACACTGATCAAGGTAAGACTGACGTTGGGGTTTTTACTAAAATATGGGAATGATGAAATAATGTTTATCTTATGCGGAGAAGTATCTCAAATTTGTACCGCACTGTTTGTAATGGAACTTTTATAAGCCTGTGTCCTTATTGATTGGACATGGTACTTTCCTTTTCGTGGACGATGGACGAAATGTGCGTTTTAATAGAGCTAACGTGGGAATTTACGCGCGCCCGAAGAGTAAACAGTGTGATTTACGAACTTCATCCCTCAACTGCCGCTGGAGTGCGTTGCGATCGCGTGTACCACGTTGGGGCCCGCGTACCGTGTGCACGAGTCGCATCGTTCCTGAGCGTTCAGCAGCACGTTGAACTTGGCACGCTCAACGTTGACGTTGGACAGCGCGGTCCGTGAGCCGACGGCTTAAGCGAAGTCTCGCAGTGTTGTTTGTTATTCAGTGATAGTGATCTATAATAGATAAGATGGAGCTATGTGCTGCATAAGAAGGCCTTGTCTCCTAAGAATGCGACTCGGACACGGGTTTTCATCAGTAGTTTATTTTTCTGCTTTAAACCTTTAAGATCTCCAGTGTTTTTCGGTATAGAGGAGAAAAATAAACTGCAGATGGACTCGGTATCGACCAAGGCAACAGAGCATCGCATTCATACGAGACAAGACGTATATACGTAGCAGACAGCTCCATCTTCTCCACCGGCGATCATAGCAATGACTCGCTATCACTGAATAACGAACGACATTGCGAGACGTTCCGCCTATGTTCCGTCAGCTGTCAAAGTCACGTCTGCTGCCGAAGGGCTGTCCTAGCGGCGGGGACCAGCGCCTCTAACTTCAACGCTCTGTAGAGTCGTTCGATTACAGTTCCGGACACGGGTTCCTGCTCCTGATTTGTTCCTCAAAACAGCCTCTACACTTCCTCGAAGTTTGCCGCAACATCTCTGGGACACCCTGTATAATAACAGTTAGTCCGACGTTGCGAACATGGTGGCTCCCCACAGCATCAGGACGTGTCTACAGTAGTCGCCCAGAAGAGCCCACTGTATTCAGGCTAGATAAGTGTTCAAAGTTAGATAAGTGCTCATGAACTTTTAGCACCATTCCAACACGTCATCTTCACACTCAGGATTCATGAAGTATATGTTTTCTTAAAAAAATTATTATAAGTTATTGGTAATTGTTGGTAACGCAGACCAACACAGGCAAACGGAGCATTCGTAGCTAAAAAAAACTTCTGCTGGTTTGAAAACTAGGCATAAACTTGATGAAGTAATTTCTGAAAATGTACGTCTGGAGCACATAATTGTATGGAAGTGAGTCATGGATTGTAGGAAAAGAACAGACTCAAAAATAGGAAATTGGGAGGGGGGGGGGCATAGAATACGTGGCGAACACTAACTAGAAGAAGTGGTAAGATGTGTTAAGATATTATTAGGGAATAACATCTATGTTTCCAAAAGGTTCCATACAGGACAAAAATTTGTAGGGATAGTCAGAGATTTATCATTATCTTCTCCAAGGAGAATTTTATTTGATGGCTCGTAGTTGATAAAGTATTTTTTTCTGGCAGTAGAACATCCACAACTACATTTCATTGTTTTTATTTGAAATTGTTTTCTTTGCGACTGGTACCGAGGTCACGGTCCATTCTCAGGTGTTCAATGTCGTAATCAGCCGAGCTGTCAAGCTGCGACCGTACGTAACACTGGTAACAGATAGAGTCTAATTGCATATAATCTTTGGTTAACATATATCAACACAGTCTAACGTAACAGTCGCTACATTCCGTCTGATTTTTGTTACACACTATGATAGCAGCGCTCCAAGTGACCAACAAGCTACAGTTCTCAATATGATATCTGATGAGTGCGAATAATGTGGTTTACATCGATTTTTAAAGTAGGTTTTACATCAGGGCGCGTACGTAGTACCATAAAAATCGACAATAACTCAAAAATTGCAACACATTCGTCTTTCTTTAGTTTCCTAAGAACCTTGAGAGATATGGAACAATGGATCACGGGACAGTTTATTTACTATTGTAACACCGCCAGCAGCGAGGGGTCTATGGCGTCTTGTCATGGTGCGCGCGGTTTCCGCCGTAGAAGGTTCGAGTCCTCCTTCGGGCATGGGTGTGTGTGCTGTTCTTAGCGTGAGTGAGTTTGTGTTAGATTAAGCAGTACGTAAGCTTAGGGACCGATGACCTCAGCAGTTTGGTCCCATAAGCCCTTATCACAAATTTAAAAAAGTTTCTTGTAAAACACAAATATTTACTGAAGAATGTCTGTATCTTTTAAGAACAAAAATTGCTAGTAAACACCGGAGGACCTGTCCTTTTGCAGAAATACGTCGCATATCTATCCAACAACGCTCGCCACACTTTCAGCCACAGTAGAGAATGTCAAACGTTGGAAACTTGTATAGAATGTAATACCTAACTTTATTTAACATGCTAAATATTCCAGCACACCCGTAGCGGAAGGGAAAACCACACAGACGTGATGATAAAACGTCAAAGCATTAAACATGTTTGCTAACATAGAAGAAACCAGTCCCATAATTGTTGGTACGTCTGAGCTACAAACGGCAAGAATCTTCTTCACATTCGCTTCTGAAGCGAAATTAATTACGTTTACAAAAATATTCGGTCGTTTTTAAAAGTCTAGTGAAGAGTGAGATTGGTCGAATTATTAGACTCTACACAAAATTGTTACATGACAAGGAAATTGCCTATCGCGATAACAACAGATAGCAACAGAAATATATGCTCTCAGGAATGAAACATGTGTTTGTATTCTCTTGCTTTCGACAGAGTAAGCTGCAGTTATGATCGTATTCAAATGTATAACCTGTAACTTATCATCACTGAATCAGTGAGATTCGACTGTTTTTACATTTATTTCAAGGCAACACGTGTCCCTTGGTAAATTATTAATGCAGGAAACACAAAAATATAGAAACCATTTCGTTAATTAAGTAGAAAAACAATTAAATCAAACATTGTCCTTGCGACCCACTGAGTAGTTTCTCAGCGCTTGGACTGCTAGTGTCGCTCCAGCTGTCAAACGTTAACAACTTTTGCAGCAATGTGTGTCTCAGCTGTATGCGTTAAACTGTGTTATCACAGTAGACATACATTACAAGAGGGAAAAGGCGCATCCCTTACTGAAGCCTGACGTTTGGTGAGGTAAGATGGTGGCGTAAGAAGCTTGTGTATAGTACGACTGCAATTTTCTGAAACGAAATGACGTTGTAAGCTTCACGAGGTGGTATAAAAAACTTGTGCAGTTGACCAAATGTCTGAGTACTAGTTGAGTTTCACACATGCATTGTACAATTTTGTTATGAGAAGAAGATTTTGTTTTATATATATATCGAAAATTACAGTCTGCTTTAAACGTTATATACAGGGTGTCCCAGCTATCTTGTCCACCCAAAATATCTCTGGGACAATAACAGCTATTGGAAAACGACTTTCACCGGTATCAATGTAGGGCTGGAAACATTCTAAAACGAAAGCATATGTGTTTTTTAACACAAACTTAGGTTTTTTAAATGGACCTCCTATATTTTTTCTTCAGCAACCCATAGCATGACAAAGCACATACACAATGGCGTTGATTGCATCGCAATATTCACATTACACCCCGAGATATTGAGACGCGAAGTTGACGCTTGAAACACCCGACATGCGCTGCTAGCGTACGTCCTGAGGCTCAGGCGTGAACCCCATGCTGCCCGTAATCGCGATGTGATTGACATGTGTAATCACACCTCCATACTTATCAAGAGGTCCGAAACGAATAATACGGTCTCCTGCGATTACGCCTCAGGACGTGCGTTAGCAGCGCATGTCGGGTGTTTCAAGCGTCAACTTCGCGTCTCAATATCTCGGGATGTAATGGGAATATTGCGATGCAATCAATGCCATTGTGTATGTGCTTTGTCATGCTATGGATTGCTGAAGAAAAAATATAGGAGGTCCATTTTAAAAAACATAAGTTTGTGTTAAAAAACACATATGCTTTCGTTTTAGAATGTTTCCAAATATGTACATTCATGGGCCCCAGCCCTACATTGATACCGGTGAAAGTCTTTTTCCAGTAGCTGTTATTGTTCCAGAGATATTTTGGGTGGACAAGATAGCTGGGACACCCTATATATATATATATATATATATATATATATATATATATATATAAAGCAGACTGTAGTTTCCCTAAGAAGAATTAAATGACTGAAGACATTAATTACTAACGACAAATAGCTCGTTCTCATTATAAGGACACTTTCATAACGAGCATACTATTCAAAGAAAAGCCGAAGCATATCAAAACAGGTTATTAATCTACCTGTACGTCTGTTAATACTAGATTTATTAAACCCATGAAAATATACATTAACTATTTAAACGTTGCCGGTATTTCAGATAAGACAAACTGTAATGTGCGGTGTCACCGCCAGACACCACACTTGCTAGGTGGTAGCCTTTAAATCGGCCGCGGTCCGTTAGTATACGTCGGACCCGCGTGTCGCCACTATCAGTGATTGCAGACCGAGCGCCGCCACACGGCAGGTCTAGAGAGGCTTCCTAGCACTCGCCCCAGTTGTACAGCCGACTTTGCTAGCGATGGTTCACTGACAAAATACGCTCTCATTTGCCGAGACGATAGTTAGCATAGCCTTCAGCTAAGTCATTTGCTACGACCTAGCAAGGTGCCATTACCAGTTACTATTGAGATTATGAATAATGTACCGTCAAGAGCGACGTTCACCATTTATGGAGCAAAGTTAAGTATTCCACCAGCTACGTCCGTTTTTCTAAAGTCTAATTTCCTTGTCCTGTTCCAGACCTCACGCCAGCCTGCGTGAGCTAAAACGCGTGCCTTTCGGCTTCCTCTAATAATAAGGTGTTGGCTCTCCTGCCAACCCACATCATAATGTAATTATTTAGGCTTAGTACAGTACAAAAGCAAATATACATTAGACGTTTCTAGTTTTGCTTGCACTGAGACATGTTCCTTTCCTTGTACGTTCCGTCTGTTGTACGCAACATTACAGCCAAACACGACGCTTGTATTGATCATTACGTCCAAATTCCAAAGATGACGTAGTTACATCAGTTTATCCCCATTTCTTACTATGGTTTAATCATTATTGTTTACACGTCTCGTGCGCTCCCGTTATTTGCGATTCTAAAGTGTCACCAAACATACTGTATGCGATATTGACAGTCTAGTAATGTATATCCGTGATTATCACTTTCCTACCAATATACTCTTTGGTCTGCATTTATCTTTATTGCCTTCCTGAGCATATCATCTTTGGCTTCCGTATATCAACTTCTTACGCAATTGTAGCCTAATTGTGACCAGTGACGATGCCATCATCCAGAAGTAAACATTGTGGCCCACACGAAATCAACCAGAAAGCAGCGGATTAGCAAACACAGTGCGCTGCGTTCTTCAGAGAGTAAAGGACGAATTAAGGGTGCTCCCTGCGACATCGGCTGGGTGATAGATAGATGGGGTAGCACTGAATCAGGGCGCTTTGGCGATAGCGCGGCTGGTTACGACGCCGGCCCGCGGCTGTTGACAGGGCAGAGAAAGGGGCGTGGCCGCCGGAGCGGTGACGTTTATTAGGCCGTAGCTGGGCGGCTTGGCCCGGGCAGCCTCGTGGGTATAAAGGCGGCGGCGAGTCGGAGTGCACGGACAACACGGCTCGCCTTTCCCTGCCTCTTACCCTCCACTGCAGGAGTGGCCGCTTCTGCACACACCACCACTCTGCTGGACTACACGCCGCTACAGGCGTCGCGCCGACCTCCGCGGATTCAGCATACTGCGAGCTAAATACTTGTCTCTCTTCATTATTACTATTATTATTATTATTATTATTTGGCTCGAGTTCACTGAGCTGCACTATCAAAAGTACAGTATACATCGAAATAACAATATAAATAGTTTGAACAATGCCAGAATGAATTTTCGCTTTGCAGCATGCACTTCAACTTACTGGCAGATCAAAACTATAATCTGGGATATCTGCCTTTAAAAGGCATGCGCTCTAGTGACTGACCAAGCTAAGAACAATTCACGACACTTCTTCACAGTTTTTCTGCAAGTACCATCGACTGTACAACTTTTCCTAGCACGATATCATGCGATATCGTTTTTTGTTAAGTGGTTTTGTAGGTTCAGTACTCCAAGGATATCTATTTCCAGATTAACGAGATCCCAAATTTTTCCTTTATAATACAGTCCCAAAAGCGACACCTTGGGAATACAAGAGACATTTTTTCGAAATTGATTGTATATGCCTCAGCTACACTGTGTCTAAAAACGAAAAATTTGGCACGCAGCTGTAATTTAAAAAGTTATCGAAAAGAAGTTACGTACTTTAAAGTAAAATCAGAAACAAATTTCTTCGACATCAACAAATCGGTTAAGGGGAACTGATTACCGCTAGCTGCCTGACAAAGCTGGCTGGAGCGTGCCTTACAGTTTTATTGGCTGTCGATGCTTTTTGCGTGATGCATCTGGGGACAGTTCTGGAACATTCTGGGGTGCTGGAGAGTATCGGTGGGTGCTGAAAGACTGCAAATCGTCTCCCCAGTGCATCCGGGTCACCTTATGCTGGATTCATAAGCGCATATATCATTGGCGAATCTTCGCTCACGAAAATTCATCCACCAGAGTGGCTCGATCCTGTAAAGCCGCCCTGTAGTGTCACAGACACTTATTCTTCCAACTTGCACAGTCACAGGAACTGACAGACCTTATTTCGTTTTGTAATTCAATGTGTTAACACGATAATACATTTTGCATATTAGTATACTACAAAGACTCTCATGTTATTCGTATTAGTATCCTACAAAGACTCTCATGTTATTCGTATTTTATAAGTGATTGATTCTGCAGTGCTGTTATTGATTTACATGTGAAACGAGTGAGCGCCGAGGCTGTCTGAAATTCGTCCCCTACGAAAAAAAATGTTCAAAGGTGTGTGAAATCTTATGGGACTTAACTGCTAAGGTCATCAGTCGCTAAGCTTACACACTGCTTAACCTAAATTATCCTATGGACAAACACACACACCCATGCCCGAGGGAGGACTCGAACCTCAGCCGGGACCAGCCGTACAGTCCATGACAGCGGAGCCCTCTAGACCTCTCGGCTAGTCCCGCGCGGCGTCCCCTAAGAGTCGAGAACTGAGAACATCAGCCTTGGGACATTTTTATGTATTGCGTCACGGAACTGTTAAAATATGTGTAACTACCTTCGATAATGCATGTCATCATCAGTCATAATTTTAAATTATAAAATTTGTCAAATTATAACAGAAGTTGCTGAAATTATTTATAACTTAATGAAAATTTTAGCAGCTTATATATATATAGCTTGTATGGCGCAAAATGGAGCTGGAAAGTTTAAAAGGTGAAGGTGAAAATGAATATTGGAATATATTCAACAAATAATTGAGAAAGTTGGATGCAATTGTTACTCTGAGATGGAGAGGTTGAAACAGAAGAGGAAATCGTGCAAGTCACATTAAAGCAGTCAGAAGACTGATAATCCAAAAAACAAAACAAAAAAACAAAAATATCTTCCGATCATATAAGGCAGACAGGAAAAAACATACAGTGTTAACTGTTTTGTTATTGTGGAAAAGTTTTCTAATTAGGTTACTTGTCTCTTGCTTTGTACTGACATGTATATTCGATTACAGAAGGTTTCAAATTGTGCGTTTCGTTCCCTCTAGTACGCCAACTGCACTGCGATAAAGTTGTAACTTGTTCCGTAATCTCTCCGACACATTAAAACTTCCTGACAGAAACTGTGTGCCGGACCGAGACTCGAACTCGGGACCTAGTTCTGCAAGCTTCGCAGAAGAGCTTCTGTGAAGTTTGGAAGGTAGAAGACAGGGTACTGGCAGAATTGAAGCTGTGAGGACGGGTTGTGAGTCGTGCTAGGATAGCTCAGTTGATAGAGCACTTGCCCGCGAAAGGCAAAGGTGCCGAGTGCGAGTCTCGGTCCGGCACACAGTTTTAATCTGCCAGGAAGTTTCATTTTCTCGCACACTCCGCTGCAGAGAGAAAATCTCATTATTTCCGACACATTGTTCAGGAAATATACCATATTTTTAAACTTATATTCTTCTTTCAATATAACTACTCAGAAGGTGTAGTTCCTTACAGCAAATATCATTCAGCTGTTTGTGATTGGTTGGTCTTATATTCCGTGATATAACTCAGGAAAAAGTTCTGGTTTTCGCATGAAATGATCTGCAGAGAAACAGAAAAACACCCTATTTTGGATTTCACTTTAAGGAACTGCACGCTTATAAGTTTTAACCATTATTAACTGTCTCTTCGTTTAAAGCGCACCCTTATGATTGGCGATGTAATACGGAGCTAAATGTGGCAAAAGTTTTGCCAGAAACAAATTGGTTTCCATTATTCCTCGCTGAAGATCAGTCTACTTTAGCCTGGTTATCAATCGTCTAGCTACATTTCTCAATTCTCTCTATTCATCCTGTGAAACAGACGCGGTAAATATCGCAAAAAAGTTAACGTTTTTAAGAAAATGTTCTAAAATCGACTAGGGTATTGTTAGAATTGTTTATTGTATTCATGGCTTATCGCAGAGTTTAATGGTGCTGAATGATTCAAGGAACAACTGCTATCACCATATCACTGGTTCATATAATTACGCTACGGGTGTTTGTTCAGAACGCTATGCTTCTGGCCTGCGGTTCTGACTCATTGTTTTAACAGTCATCACCTATTTACGAAAAATAATATACAAAAATAATCATTCTTGGTATAGTGATGTGTATTAACTGATACTCATCACATCCGATTCACATTATAATTAATCGATAAGCTCTAGACGAATTGTAGCTGAACCTAGCATGGCTTTTTCGTTGAGTGGTATTATTTTTTATGATGCGCAATACGCTGAGATTTCCCTACAGTTGGATTTATAGATGTTACCTCACGACGATATATAATACGCGAAATAGAAACGAATGTAGTTCTGTGGCAAGTTGAAATTTATCCTCACCGCAAAGGCGACCCTTCTCATTGCGTCACACGCACGCACACACACAAGCAGGCAGGGAGAACGCAAATTCTAGGAGAGGAAAACATACGTATTTTGTTTTATATTTCGGCCTTCAATAGCATGTACCGCCACCAAGGTAAACGTAGTATAAGTTCGTTTTTTCCGAAAATATATTCGGTAAGAACTATGTGAAGCGAAATAAAGGGATGTGACTAGGGTACGTGATAAGCAATTAAACATTATTTTAGCAGTTTGACTAAATCTATTTGTAAAAAATTTCTGCCGGTCGGAGTGGCCGAGCGGTTCTATGTGCTACAGTCTGGAACTGCGCGACCGCTAAGGTCGCAGGTTCGAATCCTGCCTCGGGCATGGATGTGTGCGATGTCCTTAGGTTAGTTAGGTTTAAGTAGTTATAAGTTCTAGGGGACTGATGACCTCAGAAGTTAAGTCCCATAGTGCTCAGAGCCATTTGAACCAAAAAATCTCTTGTCTTGTTGTCGGACGCTGCCGCATGAAAGATTTTTCTATTCAAGTTTTGTGGTTTCGCAATTTAAACATTTTTGTAGTTGTGTGAACAGTTCTACAGATCACAGGGAGACACTAAAAATTTCAGTTATACTGGAACTGACGTACTTTAGTCGTAGGCATTATTCCTCATTCACAGTAATTTTATACGAATTCGTTGACTCAAACGAAAATGTTTAATTTGTTAGCAAATTCTTAAATTATTCCGTAAATTCAAGTAAATCTACAAATAACACGCGGACGTTTAGCCATCACGGAGACTGTGTAAAGGAGCTCCACATACTACATCTACAAGACGAGATCAGTGACCTTTCTCGACCTTCTGGGCATCAAAGGGAGAGAGAATGAAGATTGCGTATGACGATGGACGCTCGTCATGGCATTAAGTGTATAAAACCAGCAAGAAATGTGCAAAACATGCGCTCATCGGCCTTTAATAATCGTCTGCATACGGAGCAACGAGTTATGACTCAAGCAAACAACGCTGTAAAGACGGACGCGGTTGAGTGGGAATGAATTAAATGCAAGCAAGAAGAACTTTTATGAAGTGGCAGCTTCCTTGAAAGATTCATTACTGAGGAATAAACTAAGTCTCTCGCGCCAAACCACAAGCCAAGCCAAAAACCAAAGGTTGGGCACATTCCATTCATGAAATACGTGGTTTCGCAGCAGTCATGTTTCTGTCTCAGGCAGCAAAGGACCTGGAAAATCAACTGAATGGAATGGTTAGTGTTTAGAAAACATGGTGTAAGACGAACCTCAACAAAGGAAAAACGAGGGTAATGAAGTCTAATCTAATCAAGTTACGTTATGCTGAGGAAATTAAATTAAGAAACGGGATGAGTTCTGCTATTTGGGCAGAATAAGTAACTAACGGAAGCAGAAGAAAAGAGAATATACAGGGTACTCAGAATCAGTCTGAAAAGCTTGTAAGGTACTGCAGGGAACTTCGTGCTGAGAAACAATTGTAAATAAAAAATTCGACACGTTGCTCCATTCCCTGACGTTAGCCAATCAGGTTATTGCGCGCGCAAATTCAAACACTTGCACGCGGTGAAACGCGATAATGCACAGACATCTGTCGGTCAGTGAGTTACCACTTGTTGAACTGCTCATTACCAGTTAAAATATGCCTATTCGGAAGTGATAAATTTAAGCTGAGTGAGCAAATTTTACGTTTGTTCGGTTTGAGCAAATGAAACGAAAACCACATGTGGCGACATCACCTCTGGCAGGCTGCTTGGATTTGCACGCACGTTGATATCATTCAGTAATTTCAATGCTAAATAACTCGGAAATATTGCAACGTATCGATTTTTTTCTCTTAACTACTATTTCTCAGGGCAGCCTACCCTGCAACAAACACCCTTACAAGTTTTTCAGACTATTTCTGACAACGCTGTATAATGTCACTGGCCGTAGCAAGAAACACTGTTAGGAGAAAGATAACTGTATTAACATTCGATATAAACTTAAGTATTGGAAAGTCAGTATTTGTTAGGTGTGTAGTCTTAAAACATGGAGGATACGCAAGTATAAACAAGAAGACGGTAGATACCAATGAAATGCAGGGCTCTAGAAGAATGCTGAAGATTAAATAGATGGATCGAAACACTAATGAAGACCTACTGATCGAGTCGGGTAAATCAGTGCAAGTGATTTGGTAATGGGGGAAATGTGCTGCGTAAAAGTTGTTAGGAAGACCAATGGTTGATTACAGTAAAGAGGTTCAGGTGGGACTGGTTTTAGTAGTTATGCAGGGATGAAGAGAGAAAATAGGTGGCAACGACATTAACGTTATGTTTAGGAACCATACTGTGATTTTATGTATCGATCAAGAGATACTCAGGAAGCAGTAAAAGCCGAGACCGGACAATGTTGTCAATGGATTGTACGACGTGATACAAAATATATCTTTTTAGGGATTATACCTCAGTCGGTAAAAAAGGAACCCTTAGTAGGATCACTTTGTTGTCCCTCTGTCCGACCGTTCGAAACCATTTTTCTAAATATCAAGTTGAAATTTGGGTCATGTACTAAGATCTATAGCCCATTGTCGGTGTAAAAAACGGACTCTCCTAAGTCAATGAAATCAAAAGATACGGCCATTTATGTCACATATTATGATGCTCGCGAGCTCACTTATCAAAACCGTCATGTTACTTCCCGTTGACCTAGAATAATGAAATTTGCCAAGAAGCAACGTTTCACACGGCAACCAAAGAAAAAAAATCGTTAATTTGCAATTACATCAGACAAAAAATATTTTGACATTTGTTATTAGGCTGTCTGTCCTCGCGTTGTGAAGACCCTTTTTTCCTCAGGAAAAGGTAGATATATCAAGCTGCAATTTGTAACACATACTGCGATCCACAGTCCGTTGGTGGTGTAAAATTGTTAAGCTTCTAAGTGAATGTAATCAAAAGATATGGCCATTTTTATCACTTTTTTGACAGTCACAAACTCACTCATTAAATCCCGTAGGCTGCTTCTCCTTGACGTAGATTCATAAAATTTGTCAAGAAAAAGATTTCACAGTGCAGATGAAGGAAAAAGTCATAAAATTGTTAATTTGTAATATATCTTGCTAATAATAATGTCGATAAAAGGCAAAAAAATTCGAGCTCCTCGATTCCTGGGATGGATGAACTGCCTGTATACATAGTTAGCCTAAGTTTGTACGGAGCTCTCAGTACGCGAGTCCTATTCGCACCTGGACAATTTCGTATTAATTTTTCAATCGAATCAGGGCTAAAGTAAACACATGAGGGGAAAAAATATATTGGCATGTAGTTGTGTATATTTTAAGATTTCGAAAGCTATTTCTACTCGAGTCCCTGTTCGGGCGCCAACATAAAATGATTTTTTTACAGTATGAATATTTATATATGTGTTTGGAGCGAGAGAGAGGGGGAGAGAGAGAGAGAGAGAGAGAGAGAGAGAGAGAGAGAGAGAGAGAGAGAGAGAGAGAGAGAGAAGATTGATTTTTGATTGAGATTTTTACTTTAAGTCGTAACTGGTACCTGAATTTTGGTTGCTGCCTCCTTGAATGATCAGCTTCTGCACCAGTTGGTGACGTATTACAATTTGGAGGAAGTTATTGTTCTTTAAGGTTTATAATACAACTCTGTTAGTTACTTGGCCATATTGCGGATTGAGCCCAAGTTTTCGTAGTTTTTCACACCTAAGGGACCACTGTTGTAAGTAAATAAGATCAAACAGCAATCTGCTTTTCGTGAGAAAAGGAGATTGCTTAGCACACAAACTTCCTTCACACTACACGTCCTGCTACATCAAAATTGGTCAGTGGAGTTCAGCACCATACTATTGTACAAGAACATAATCCAATTACTGTAATTAAAAAATTATGAGAGATTTTTACTTAATGAATGAAAACTATAGAGAATGCATTTCTTTTCCTGTATTTTAGTGAACTTTGTACACTTACAATTCTGTCGATTGATAGACGGCAACTACAATGAAGTTTACATTCTTTTCCAAAAACAAGATATTTCTATTCTTCACTTCCAGAAAATATGTATACATAAATGTTTGGCAACTCTTACACATACGTTACTCGGTTTATCACTAAAATATCAATTTTCATTAAATGTAACAATACGTTCTCAGCGACGGCCTAGCAACACGTCCTCTTTCCACAAGATAAAGATTAACAGTCCTCTTTTTTTTTAATAAATCAACTGTCTTTTTTTTTTTAGAGTCCATACTCAAAGATGTGCAACTACCATCGTTGCGGGATTGCGCGCTAAAGAGTTTCTCGCTGTCCAGCTGCGCTTCACTTCACTTCAAGTACTTTTTGAATCACATTTACATTTACGGTATTTACATGCATTAGTGAGCTTCTCAGAATATAATCAGGCACAAATTAGTTAAAAAAAGCAGTGAGGCACACACAACATTACAAAGTGTCACACTATAGATCTAAATAAAGATTGCTGGTTCGATCCCTCGCTAGCCCTAGGAATTTTGTCTGTGACTTGTCACTTGTTTCGCGTCTGGAAATGTTTGTTAATGTGAAAAATTACGATTTTCACCGTAGTTCGAAGTCCATGTTAAGCTGTAGTCTTCTTGTAACTGTTTGGGTAAGTCAGTTCAAAGGTGAGAGGAAGGCAACGGCGTATGTCCCCCAATAGGAATATAGGCAGTATGGTGTTGAAAACAACCTTCGCACTGGCGACATCTTTATTTTTACTAATCGGGTGTGATCATTTCACAGTTTACATGTAATGGTTGCTCTAACAGGTGAAATGTAGTATGGATGTTCTCTTTTTTCATTTTTAGGCGATTTTTCTGTTTAGGAAGTGATAGCTAATGGCACTGCGGTGTTACAGAACGAGTAGAAAACAATGCACGCCGCTGGTTGTGAAAATTATTACTATACCTGCCAGTACGATAACTGGGAAGCAGAGAAGATGCCCGAGAATAGTTTCCACAAATTACACTAAAGCTGCCGCTTCCGTAGGAAGTTGGACGCCGTTTCTTAGGTGACACCTGCGAGACCCCAATTGACGTATGGTCAAGCACAGCAGATAACGAAGAAAATACATTGGCGATAATGGAGACCGCATTTTACGCACTAAGTATCGTCCGAAGATTTAGATTTCAGATTTGAGTTTGCTGAATCCTCGTCAGCCTCGTCATAAAAAGAATGACGTTCTGTGACCAGATGGAAGAGACTTAAATATCGGCGAATTAATTGATCGCTGCCCTACTCTCATTGGTCACCTTACGCACAAAATTCTAGATCTACAGTTGATATACTGAAATTGAGGTCCTCTGTGTCTGCAAAATGGTAATAAAGTGGTGTTTTTTTACGCCACTACATTTATCGTGATGAGATTTTTGCGGAAAGATACGCATACATGCCAGGAAATCTGCGCTGGGCTTACAGTTGCGGCATCGCTCGATAAGGACCTTGTTCACTCGCTGCACGATGGAGCACCTCCCAGTTCGGAACTCTTATCACGAAAATGGCTTAGTATCGGCTTTCTTGGTTGAGTCTGTGTGTGACGAGAACGCTGGTTGGTCAGAGAAAATTTGCAGTTTATACTTTCTCAGCGGATACCTAATAGAAAGAAGTGTGCACCAGGAAACCAGGTGATAATGACTAATTTTAAGTCGTTTTTGTACACGTACGAGGAAATACGCTGGGCGATGTATTATAGCCCGCTGCACAGAATAGCCAAAGCGACCAGTATAGATATCTTTCACGTACTGATGCAAGCAGTAAAGGAAACAAAAGAAAAATTCGGAGTAGGTATTAAAATTCATGGAGAAGAAGTAAAAACTTTGAGGTTCGCCGATGACATTGTAATTCTGTCAGAGACAGCAAAGGACTTGGAAGAGCAGTTGAACGGAATGGACAGTGTCTTGAAAGGAGGATATAAGATGAACATCAACAAAAGCAAAACGAGGATAATGGAATGTAGTCAAATTAAGTCGGGTGATGCTGAGGGGATTAGATTAGGAAATGAGACACTTAAAGTAGTAAAGGAGTTTTGCTATTTAGGGAGTAAAATAACTGATGATGGTCGAAGTAGAGAGGCTATAAAATGTAGACTGGCAATGGCAAGGAAATCGTTTCTGAAGAAGAGAAATTTGTTAACATCGAGGAAGTCATTTCTGAAAGTATTTGTATGGAGTGTAGCCATGTATGGAAGTGAAACATGGACGATAACCAGTTTGGACAAGAAGAGAATAGAAGCTTTCGAAATGTGGTGCTACAGAAGAATGCTGAAGATAAGGTGGGTAGATCACGTAACTAATGAGGAAGTATTGAATAGGATTGGGGAGAAGAGAAGTTTGAGGCACAACTTGACCAGAAGAAGGGATCGGTTGGTAGGACATGTTTTGAGGCATCAAGGGATCACAAATTTAGCATTGGAGGGCAGCGTGGAGGGTAAAAATCGTAGAGGGAGACCAAGAGATGAATACACTAAGCAGATTCAGAAGGATGTAGGTTGCAGTAGGTACTGGGAGATGAAGAAGCTTGCACAGGACAGAGTAGCATGGAGAGCTGCATCAAACCAGTCTCAGGACTGAAGACCACAACAACAACAACAACAACAACTGATGCTTCCACTGAAACCCAAATTAGTAAGATCCATTCTGCAGTCTGGCAGTAACAGAAACCATTTTTATGACAGTTGTGTCGTAACTGTTCCAAATTATAAATCGTGTTAATATTTTTGCATCATGCAGTATTAACATAGCAAAAAATTTTCTGCAGCCTGTCAGTCAAATCAAGCGATGTAGTTCCAGGTTTACGGATGATTTGAGTCACAATGTATACATACGGGGTGGGCAGTAAAAGTCTGAATAGTTGTGGTGTTGCAGGGTAGGTTGTGCTGAAAAATAATAGTTAGGAAAAAAATTCGATACATTGCGCCGTTTCCAAGTTAAATAGTATTGAAGTTAGTTAATGAGGCCATTGCGCGTTCAAGTTGAAGCGGCCCGCCAGAGACGGTGTCGCCAAACGTGTTCTTAATTTGATTTCCTAAAACCGGACAAAAGATCGATACAAAAATTGGACGTAGGGCGAAAGTAAGAATCGATCTCAAGCTGAAGGCTGAGTAGTGTGGTGCGCTATCATCTACGCTATGATAACGACTGATACTAATTGTATCTGGTAGGCCGCTTGAATTTGCGCGCAGCAACTGACAACTAACTTCACTGCTAATTAACTCATAAATGGGGCAACCTATCGCACCACCATATATAGGGTCGTGAAGCGCATTTTCTCTCGTATTTCGCCAAATATCTGTAATTTCATTTTTACAAGTTTTGTGATGGGAAACAATCCGATGCCTTCCCCTGACACGGGTCTTCATATGAAATACGTGATGAGCAGTACATGGACTGACTCCCACTACAAATTACAAAAACGAAATTATTAATACACCAGAGATAATGCTCCTGGCAGTTTTTAGGAGAGACCCCCCACCTCTCTCTCTGTTTTGTGTGTGTGTGTGTGTGTGTGTGTGTGTGTGTGTGTGTGTGTGTGTGTGTGTGTGTTTTAGCTTCCCCATTTTCACTTCATCAAGTTTCATCTCGTTGCTTCTTCTGCTTTACAAATTCTCCAATCTGTCTCGATCTTTTACCATTTCTCCCCCATTTCTCTCTAGAAATCATCATTGCATTCGTATATGTAGCATTTATCTTAATACTGTGCTGTTTGAAGCTGGTTATTAATTCCTTAAAACTGCTACTTATTCCATTTTTATTTTTGGCTAATAGTATTATGTGAAAGCGAATCGTGTACACTTTATGTCCCTTCCCTCCCAGTTAGCAATTCTCCTTTCCTGAAGTTATGAATGGAATGTTTCTTCCTGAATGGAGCGCTCAAGATAGGTGCTGTAGTGACAATGTTACTGAACTGGTACTCGGGAGGAAGACAGAATCGCCACCCAACAATACAGATTCAGGACTTCCGCGGTGTCCCTAACTCGTCTGAGGGTGGTTCTGTTGATAATAACACGACCCACTTCCTTCCCTATCGTTTTCCCACTTCAGACTTGTGCTTTGTCTCTGATGGTCTCTACGTGAATAATTGGGGTGAAAGGAATGTAAAGGAAAGGAATGGGGAAGAGAGACTAAGGAAATAATGGCTTCCATCTGTACTGGCCATTGCGACTATGCTGCGGCGAGAGTTGAAAATTTGTGCCGGACCAGGACCAAAACCCAAATGCTCTGCTTCCCTAGAACGGTCGCCTTAACCATCCGGAGGTTAATGAGCAGTGCTCGTAGCGGTGCGACGAGCGGGAAGTTGGGAATTTGGATCTGACTAAAAGCGTCTCTAGGTGGCCGAGGCGGTCAAAGGCAACCGTTGCAGAGAAGAGGAGCACCCAGTTTCGTGTCAAGGCCCGGCACAAATTTTCAACTCTTGCCGTTCCAAGGCCTCAGTGCCCAGTGCGGATGGAAGTCATTATACCTGTTCGACAGAACAGACCCCATTCAAATCTATAATCTATGGCGCGACGTTAAACGTTACACTTCGTTCCTTTCTGGAGCGGACGGTGATAAAAATGACGGTAGTGTGTATAAGCATGCCGCATTTTTCTACTAGTAAGGATGCCTATTTGTCTTACCGTGTTTGGTGATGGTCGTTGTGGTCATTTTTCAAAAAATCGTTCAAATGGCCCTGAGCACTATGGGACTTAACATCTGAGGTCATCAGTCCCCTAAAACATAGAACTACTTAAACCTAACTAACCTAATGACATCACGCACATCCATGTCCGAGGCAGGATTCGAACCTGCAACCGTAGCAGTCGCGCTGTTCCGGACTGAAGCGCCAAAAACCGCTCGGCCACAGCGGCCGGCGGTCATCTTTCACGTGCACGTGAAACAAGTGCTTTTGCTGCTGGCGGCACTTGAGCTTGGACTTCCCACGGGCCTGCCTGACCTCCACCTCCACTTCCACCTCCATCTACAGCGACATTTTAGTGCCACCGCAAGATGGATGGCCTCCGCGAATGCAGTTTCGCCGCCTGTAATCATCTGGATGCAAAGTCAGCGTCGCCCTTTCTTCCCTCTACTTGATTCCAAGAAACTCCGACGCTGGAAACATACGACCTCGCGTTATTTATAGAAATAACCTTTAGTTACGGCGGTTGTAAATCAGCTGACATTTAGAACTGCTTAGAGCCTACACATCACTGGGAAGAAAGGGAAAGAAATTAGGATTTAACGTCCCGTGAACGACAAGATCATTAGACGGGAGGAACCGGACTGGGGAAGATTATGGTAGGGAAACCGAAAGTGTTGAGCGTTTTCAACTTCCATCCTCCTGAACGCGATCAAGTGTCTTAACCATAGGTCGTTCGCTCCCGCCACTGGGAAGACACTTATGCAGACGAGTGAGCTGGGTCAAAGGGTGATATCGATATGTTACAGAGAGAGTTAACACGTAGGAATGGTTCCAAAACAGTTCTCTTCTGGCTCGTTCGGCGTAAAATTGTACAAATTTCTACACAGAATGGCGCTATTCGGTAGAAAGCACATTACAAAGCAACGCACCAAATGATGGGTTCATGTAGTGGCAGGCAACAGTTGCCCACGATCGACAGAAGACGTGATTAAACCACAACAATTCCGATATAAATGCACTTCACTAATAACAGAAAGGAAATGTCTACCTGCGTCCACTCTCGCTTGTTCACTGAGATGCCCTCAAGAATGTTGTTGCACGTAAATGTTAAATAATTCACCAGGAATAATGTTCACCAGGATAATCTCAGATAGTAAACGATATTGGATGCGGAAAAATTCCGTTTGGACGCAGTCACGCACATCTCCGTAGGCCACAAAAAAATTAATGCAGGATCAAAGAACAAGATATTGCACGAAAATAGTTGTTAGAGAAATTTTATATGATACAAGAACTTTACGAAATAGAAATCCTGATTCTGTCCTTGGGAAGAAGGAAGAGTCAGCAACATAAAATAAAGGACCGATGAGAAAATGCTACAAGATGGAAATGATTGTCTTTACAGCAGTAAGGTACACGTGGTAAGATAAAGTGGTGGACAAAATATATGAAAACACGGCGAGAAATGTGTGCGTGAGAATAAATGTAGATGCGAGCCAAGCTGGCGGGTTGTCTGCTATACTGGACGTCGAACAAAACCTTTGCAATGGGCAGAACAGTGTTCTGCACAGTTGTGATTGCGTTGTGTCCGAGCTAAGTAACTCTAAAGTGAGCAAACTATTGGTGCTCGTATGATCGGTGGTTCCGTAACCAAGGTAGCCGAAGTGTTTTATATTTTAAGAGCTACTGTATCAAATACGAGGGCAGTTCAATAAGTAATGCAACACATTTTTTTTCTCGGCCAATTTTGGTTGAAAAAACCGGAAATTTCTTGTGGAATATTTTCAAACATTCCCGCTGCGTCTCGTATAGTTTCATTGACTTCCGACAGGTGTCAGCGCTGTACGGAGCTGTTAAAATGGCGTCTGTAACGGATGTGCGTTGCAAACAACGGGCAGTGATCGAGTTTCTTTTGGCGGAAAACCAGGGCATCTCAGATATTCATAGGCGCTTTCAGAATGTCTACGGTGATCTGGCAGTGGACAAAAGCACGGTGAGTCGTTGGGCAAAGCGTGTGTCATCATCGCTGCAAGGTCAAGCAAGACTGTCTGATCTCCCGCGTGCGGGCCGGCCGTGCACAGCTGTGACTCCTGCAATGGCGGAGCGTGCGAACACACTCGTTCGAGATGATCGACGGATCACCATCAAACAACTCAGTGCTCAACTTGACATCTCTGTTGGTAGTGCTGTCACAATTGTTCACCAGTTGGGATATTCAAAGGTTTGTTCCCGCTGGGTCCCTCGTTGTCTAACCGAACACCATAAAGAGCAAAGGAGAACCAATAACAATTTGTCCATTATATTTGGACTGTTGAGCTCCGTGGCCGTGGATAATGATATTTCATTGTAAAAATACAGCAACCAGCCACTTTTTAATGCGTTTTATTTATGCCAATATGCATTTCGGGTTTGCACCCATCTTCAGCTGGCAAATTACATGGATCTTCAGTTACTACAGTAGTACAATCTCGACAGCAGTTTGGATGCTGCAGCAGGCCTGTGCAAAAGCAACGATTCTAATCATTTTCTTCAATTTCGCGAGTTTAAAGTTACGCACTATCAGTTGTTCATTTTACTTACATTCTCCTCTCCTTGTTTTTTCTTGGCATTTCTTCTTTCTTGCAACAACACAAACACTTTTTACCACGTATTTTACACAGGCGCACTGCGTTATCCGCCATGTTGTCGACTGACAGTTTTTGTTTACATACAAACGGTTTATCTATGGACAGAGTTACATTTTTCGAAAGTGTTGAGGTTATAAGATAAGCTACTGTTTTCCAAACATTGACTTGGGTGACAGAAGTATTCTAAGTACAATGTATACAATTTTTTTTTTTTGTAGTATTGAAGATAATAAACCAACATAACACATTTATACAACGCAGTAATTCATACATTTACAATATAACAAAGATAGAATTAAGATTTTTATGTTTTATACTATTACATGCATTTGGTTAGGTTTATATTACATTATATAACATAATGGTTAGGTTTATATTACATTATATAACATAAGTCTATACTATTACATGCATTTGGTTAGGTTTATATTACATTATATAACATAATGGTTAGGTTTATATTACATTATATAACATAATGTAATATAAACCTAACCAAATGCATGTAATAGTATAAAACATAAAAATCTTAATTCTATCTTTGTTATATTGTAAATGTATGAATTACTGCGTTGTATAAATGTGTTATGTTGGTTTATTATCTTCAATACTACAAAAAAAAAATTGTATACATTGTACTTAGAATACTTCTGTCACCCAAGTCAATGTTTGGAAAACAGTAGCTTATCTTATAACCTCAACACTTTCGAAAAATGTAACTCTGTCCATAGATAAACCGTTTGTATGTAAACAAAAACTGTCAGTCGACAACATGGCGGATAACGCAGTGCGCCTGTGTAAAATACGTGGTAAAAAGTGTTTGTGTTGTTGCAAGAAAGAAGAAAAGCCAAGAAAAAACAAGGAGAGGAGAATGTAAGTAAAATGAACAACTGATAGTGCGTAACTTTAAACTCGCGAAATTGAAGAAAATGATTAGAATCGTTGCTTTTGCACAGGCCTGCTGCAGCATCCAAACTGCTGTCGAGATTGTACTACTGTAGTAACTGAAGATCCATGTAATTTGCCAGCTGAAGATGGGTGCAAACCCGAAATGCATATTGGCATAAATAAAACGCATTAAAAAGTGGCTGGTTGCTGTATTTTTACAATGAAAGGAGAACCATCTGTGCGGAATTGCTTGCTCGCCATGTGGCTGAGGGTGACAATTTCTTGTCAAAGATTGTTACAGGCGATGAAACATGGGTTCATCACTTCGAACCTGAAACAAAACGGCAATCAATGGAGTGGCGCCACACCCACTCCCCTACCAAGAAAAAGTTTAAAGCCATACCCTCAGCCGGTAAAGTCATGGTTACAGTCTTCTGGGACGCTGAAGGGGTTATTCTGTTCGATGTCCTTCCCCATGGTCAAACGATCAACTCTGAAGTGTATTGTGCTACTCTTCAGAAATTGAAGAAACGACTTCAGCGTGTTCGTAGGCACAAAAATCTGAACGAACTTCTCCTTCTTCATGACAACGCAAGACCTCACACAAGTCTTCGCACCCGAGAGGAGCTCACAAAACTTCAGTAGACTGTTCTTCCTCATGCACCCTACAGCCCCGATCTCGCACCGTCGGATTTCCATATGTTTGGCCCAATGAAGGACGCAATCCGTGGGAGGCACTACGCGGATAATCAAGTTATTGATGCAGTACGACGTTGGCTCCGACATCGACCAGTGGAATGGTACCGTGCAGGCATACAGGCCCTCATTTCAAGGTGGCGTAAGGCCGTAGCATTGAATGGAGATTACGTTGAAAAATAGTGTTGTGTAGCTAAAAGATTGGGGAATAACCTGGTGTATTTCAATGCTGAATAAAACAACCCGTGTTTCAGAAAAAAAATGTGTTGCATTACTTATTGAACTGCCCTCGTATTTATACGGCGCACAGGGAAAGCGGAAAAACATCATCCGCTAAGTCACAACGCGGAAGCCATATAGAACCTGGCAATGGAAGAAAGTCATTCGGTCGGATGAGTCATCTTGTACATTGTTTCCAACTTCTCGCCGAATTTACGTCCCAAGAATGAAACGTGGCGGGGGTTCGATGATGATTTGGCCAGCTATATAATGATATTCCATGGGCTCCATTGTTACTCATTACTGCCAAGGATGCACAAGCAAAATAGCCGGATCGCTCACAGTGTTGTCAGTTTCATTACTTTTCTCACTCACCTCATACGTGACCCTTTTGTCTGATCAGCTCCGTTCCATGGTAAAATGTTTGTACCAAGACGACAGGGCCATTGTTGGCACAGCTCGCACAGTCCAGGACTGGTTTTGTAAGCACAAGGATGCTATGTCGCAACATCGTCGTTTACATAAACTTGGTCCTACTTTATAGGAAGTATTATATAAGATTCCCTTCAAAACCATGCAGGACTAGTCTTTATCTATTCCGAGACGATCTGAAACAGTTTTCGATGCCAACGGTTTGCCTACACCATATTAGGCATGGTAATGTGTCGTGTTTACGGTGTTTTCGCATTTGTGTCCACTCCCTGTATGCCATATAAACGATATTTTACTATTAGAGACCTCTGGTATGGAATGATGAACGACAAGACACTGGTTTAAAGTAAACATGCAATTATTACTGAAGAGACGAGTAATGTGAGACTCTGGACGAAAGCTCTTTAAAGGTCTACCTAAGAGTACCGGGAAGAAAGATTAAATACAACAAACTGAGTCACAAATGATGGAATTGCAACTCAAAAAATTTACCATACAGCCTCTAATACAAAGGAAGAAGATGAAGAGAGAGCAGCAGACTTCATTAAAGCCATGCAATAAAACTAGTAATGCGTCTTCTGATAAAATTACTAGTAATCAAAGAAAGATAAAAGGAAAAAGATAACTAATTAAACAATGCAGACGCCTGGAGAATTTCTTCCCTTACTTCATTACTGCTTGTACCGACAAATCTAAATCGATTATTACTTTATAGGAAAGATTATTTTAGAAGAAAATTAATCAATTCTGTAGCATCCGCTGTCAGAGATATTGTACCGCTTGTGAATATACCTCTTAGATGAAAGTATCAAATTTTATTACATGTCACAAGAGGGCAAGAGACAAGACAGGAAAGAATAAAGTACCAGATGGAATAGGTAAAATTTTAATGCTGAAGTCGACAAACAAATACTTGATATATTCCGGGATTTGATGTGTACGATCCCAGCATAAGACATCTTTTGTTGAAATCTGAACCCGTTCGATGTATTTGGCTACAAAGACATAGCTGCCAAACTGTAGGCTAGATCTAACAATCGTCAAATACTAGTGGAAGATAAATGTCGGGGATTTCATAAAATTATTCGTTTTGGTCTTCTAGAAAGACGAATTACAACGGTCATATATTGTGAGACATGTCATGCAGTGTCGTTGGCCATACAACTAACACCTCGGAGGAACGCAGTGGTCCTCTAACGATCCCAAAGCTTGTACGGAGAGGTCTGTTTCCACACCGCCTCATCTGTATGCCTTTTCTGGACTAACCACAATGAAGTTGGCCAGTAGCCAGTTTCCGGTCATGAAAGACAGTCCATCTAGATTTACAACGAGAAGAGCTCACAAAAGGCTGAAAGAAAAGTAGTGAGATTACAAGATGATTCCTTAAAATGTGAATTCCTGTGCTCTTGACACAAGTGAACTTTCGTCAGAAAAGGTTGATCATGCTGACGTCTACTGTAAGCCGCATGCTCGCAGTGGAGTTACTGGCCTGAATACAGCAGACAGTTCCTGCTTTTGTCTCTAGCAGGTGACAATAGTGCGTCGACAGTAACCCTAGAAACAACATCTTTCTTATTTTATAGTAATGCAGTAATGTGGTTTATCACTCCTAGTGGTGCATTCTTCAAGCATATACAGTATTCTGTCTTTATAAGTATCACGTGCGGAGTAGATGCCAAGCGAAGTTAAAGAAGTACAACAACAAAAACACGGAGAAAGCACCCAAATCCGGTTGCGACCGTAAGTAATTGTTTATAAAATAATGACTGCCGTAATTTAATCGAAGCGTTGCTCATTGACGATGGAGACTACTCAGTGGTTCATATATTGGACTCAAATTCGGGAGCTGGGTTTGAATCCACGTCTGCTAACAAATTCCTAAATTACTGCAGTCGAACTCTGGGGTCGTTATGACTGAGGTCATCTACTGTCCTGCATCAAGCGATTCAGGGGTCCTTCTTTAACAACATCGATGTAGTAGTGTTGATAAGTGCTAACTTCTATCTTTGATCATTCAGGCAATATTTGAAATCTGAAATATTATCGTGTTGATTGAGAGATGTACTGTAAGTATGTATAATTCCTGTATTTTCCTATACTGTAGCTAAAAGTCTTTAATTCGTTGCAACTCCACCTCACAAAAAGTTCCTTTCGGTGTCGAAATGTCTTCTACGGCGTGTTCACATCACGTACAACTGTCATGTTCATAATGTTATTTCTCCATCACGTATCTTGCTTAATAGCTCAGTTTAAGAGCTACAACATTCGCGGTGTCTCGCAGCACGGTATATTCATGCGCTGCCTGCCGCTGATGTACCTGAAAGAAATTTTCTACTGGCCGTATTTCTAGTGGTAACTCCGGGAAAGGCATACACGAGAGGTAACATCGGAACCCCGACAGCCGGTCCCTGTTGGCTTTGGGGACGGGGCCTCTTAAGCCACGTGTCAGCAATGGGGGTTAATCGCCTGATGACGGCAGCCAATTGCGGCCCGCCGGGCCCAGAAACTGCAGTTTCTGCCGTGCTAATTCAGTCTGCTACACAGCGCGCAGTTCGGCTCTCGTAACTTGCTAAACATGAGACCCCCCACTGTCACGATCGCCCGATGCTACGCTCACTTACTGAAAGGGCCAGCGACTCCTCTGCGTGGTTTACAGCCGGCAGACACTCACGAGTACTACGAGTTTTGCACCTAGTATTCATTAGTTCTGTACACGGTGTTACAAAAAGGTACGGCCAAACTTTCAGGTAACATTCCTCACACACAAAGAAAGAAAATATGTTATGTGGACATGTGTCCGGAAAAGCTTACTTTCCATGTTAGAGCTGACTTTATTACTTCTCTTCAAATCACATTAATCATGGAATGGAAACACACACCAACAGAACGTACCAGCGTGACTTCAAACACTTTGTTACAGGAAATGTTCAAAATGTCCTCCGTTAGCGAGGATACAGGCATCCACCCTCCGTCGCATGGAATCCCCGATGCGCTGAAGCAGCCCTGGAGAATGGCGTATTGTATCACAGCCGTCCACAATACGAGCACGAAGAGTCTCTACATTTGGTACCGGGGTTGCGTAGACAAGAGCTTTCAAATGCCACCATAAATGAAAGTCAAGAGCGTTGAGGTGAGGAGAGCGTGGAGGCCATGGAATTGGTCCGAATCTGTTGTTGAGAAGCGTACGAACACTTCGACTGAAATGTGCAGGAGCTCCATCGTGCATGAGCCACATGTTGTGCCGTACTTGTAAAGGCACATGTTCAGGAAGCACAGGTAGAGTATCCCGTGTGAAATCATGATAACGTGCTCCATTGAGCTTAGGTGGAAGAACATGGGGCCCAATCGAGACATCAGCAACAATGCCTGCCCAAACGTTCACAGAAAATCTGTGTTGATGACGTGATTGCACAATTGCGTGCGGATTCTCGTCAGCCCACACATGTTGATTGTGAAAATTTACAATTCGATCACGTTGGAATGAAGCCTCATCCGTAAAGAGAACATTTGCACTGAAATGAGGATTGACGCATTGTTGGATGAACCATTCGCAGAAGTGTACCCGTGGAGGCCAATCAGCTGCTTATAGTGCCTGCACACGCTGTACATGGTGCATGTTGTGCCGTACTTGTAAAGACCCATGTTCTAGCAGCACAGGCAGAGTATGCCGTATGAAATCATGATAACGCGCTCCATTGAGCGTAGAACATATGACGAAACTAAAATGAGCTCTAACATGGAAATTAAGCGTTTCCGGACACATGTCCACATATAATCTTTTCTTTATTTGTGTGTGAGGAATGTTTCCTGAAACTTTGGCCGTACCTTTTTGTAACACCCTGTATACTAGTGTGTTCCACGAAGTACGTACTTATCCATCACATCAGTCAGAAATCGTTCTAGTTAGACGTTCACTGTTGTTTTCCTATGATTTAAATTGGCAAATAAGACGTGAAACATTAATTGTATAGTCGAAACTTATACAAGGAGCAAATCCACAATAATCAAGGAAAACACGTTCCTTATGTTCCTAGGGAGCGATCTGGCATGAGTGAATAGGAGGATCTTCCGCGGTAAAGATTTCATTATTTTATTTCAGAATGATCGATTTTGACAGAATCTTGCTGTCATTACGGGATCTTCGGAAAATTCTCATTAACATGCATACATGCCGTTACTACAGTGAGAACACTTTCCACCCACAGGAAACATCACCGTGGCTTGTCAGATAAATGAAAAGAACTTATAAATAAATATTGCACCTACTGTTTGCCTGCGAGCGGAGGTGCACGCGTAGAAAACGCTTTAATGGACCGAGCATATCACAGGAAAAAGTGTGTTGTGATCGGGCCACGAATACAGTTTTTACGCGTTGACCTCCATTCGCGGGCACAAACCTGCTGCAACGTATATTTTATATGTTCCTTTTATGTATCTGACAAGCCCACGTGATGTTTCCTGAGAGTGGAAAGTGTTCTCATTGTAATGGCGGCATGTATGCATGTAGAAAGAATTTTCCGAAGATCTGATGATGACAGCAAGATGCTGTCGAAACTGGACATTGTGAAATAAAATAACAAAATACAAAGTGATCCTGGCTGCAGAAGGTATTCATCAATTAAAGATAACGTTAAAGTCTTCAGTACTGTAGCTACTTGTTCGCATGAGCTGGCAGAAGATATACAGCCGAATAATGGCGAAGAAACTACAGGCAGATTACTTTACGAATTTAGTAAAGCGTCAGTATTTTGACTGGTGACGGCACATTGTTTATAACAATTGGTATGTATGTGACAGCATGCGTATTTAGTATGTTCCAAAACACAGCGAATAAAATTTGGGATCAACTGGAGACAGCGGAAAAGTGCATCACACATTGCATCAAGAGCGGTGCTTCCAACTAGGCTTCTGTCTCCAAAGAACATTCTCTGTTCTTCAGAGAAACTGCAGATACGCATTTTATTCGTCGTGCAACTTGCAACTGAAAACTTTCAATGTATATCAGAATGTAAACATCATCTTGCGTTGTGTCAATATCAATCATATTGACCGTGTGAAATAACTCTTTTCCTTCGTTCCTTTTTTTCCAGACTGAAGAGCTGACAATTTTAAATACCTTTAATCTCTTCTTTTGCAAAATTTGAAAATATTTAATGTAAACCTTATAATTAATGAAATATAAAAACTGATTATAGAGTTTAAGACAAATGTAAAAATTTATTGGGCGGTAATACCTATACCCTTCCGGTATATTTAGTAAGATAATTCATTATGAAGCACGTGTCAGTTCCACAAAAAAATTCACGCCTAATTTTAAATGTAACGTCCGGGGTTACATCTGTGGTAGTGGTCTCGAATCTGTAATCAACGCGCTTTTGCACAGAGTATAGAAAAACAGTGTGAGAGTTGAACGTTTTGTTTAGTCGGTTGCAGTTTAAAATGATTGCAAATTATCTGAAGCGTCACGAGGCAGTGTTCTTGTAAATCATCCAAAGGGACCCAAGCTTTCACACGGAGCTGCTGATACAATTCTTACAAAGTCAAAGACATTCGTTGCGAAGTGAGTCAGACATTATTTAGAGGTAGGAAACGTCGATGACTTACCGGATAGAGAGCTAAGGTGCCAAGCTATAATCGATAATGGCGGTAATTGGATTAACTATTAGGTAACTGAGCAATTAGTGATGTTTAAGAAACCAAAACATTGCATTGAAACAAGCGCTCAGTTCATAGTGCTGTGGAATGTGGGGAAAAAACCGCAAATTGGCATTCATAAGAAGAAGAACAACACCAAAAATGCAACAGGAGCGTAATATGTAAGAAATTGTCCACGCAATCTGCCACTGATGATGCCTTGCAGAAAATAAAGGCGAACCGCGTATGGCACTAAAATTGCGTTTTATTCAGTTGCTTTCAGACGGTCCATAAGTAAAAATTATCAATATACCGTAAGAGAAAGTTATTACTTATTCACAGAAATTTGCGCTGTGGTAAACCTAAAACGTTGTCAACTGATTTACACGGGACAAGAGCTGGGCAAGGAAAATAATGGAAGCTAATTACAGTCATTGAAACAAGACGACGAACACTTCATTCAACTTAAAACAGAGGGTTGTAACGCGTGTAGCTTACGACACGCGTGGCAAAGACTTAAGTAATTTGGAAAGATGGTTCAAATGGCTCTAAGCACTATGGGACTTAACATCAGAGGTCATCAGTCTCCTAGAGTTAGAACTACTTAAACTTAACTAACCTAAGGACATCTCACACAATCATACCAGAGGCAGGATTCGAACCTGCAACCATAGCAGCAGTGCGGTTCCGGACTGAAGCGCCTAGAACCGCTCGGCCACAGCGGCCGGCAATTGGAAAGAGTTTGGTACAAAGAATTCGGACTACTAACCAGCAGTGATCGTGAACTAACTAACGGTTTGCCTGCACGCAGCTGCGTTCCGCCTCACCGTCATTGCCTCGCGGTACAGCCGTACAGCGCCACCCCAGCAACCACCAGTATCTCCAACGCATCCAGCCTGTAGCTTGTCCCGTCTTGAAATGCCTCGTTCACTCCCGTACATCCGTGACAGGACGCATTTTCTGCCGCACTTTCCGTCCAATCACAGCTCTGGTTACCATGAGCAAGACGATGGCCGAATCAGCTAGCGTCAAACGCGCGGCTTTTGGATACCTTGCTGGCCCTTTTTAACCGACATACTCTCCCGAAAGATCTCTAAACTTGTATGTCGAACTTCCAGCTACCAATGGAAGCAGACATCTACGAATTCGGCGGAAAAGATCGTTCCAACACGCCCCATGTCATGTCCGCCAAAACAGAGAGAGAGAGAGTTGGTGTCCTCTGCCATCATCTCTCTCCTTGTTCTTCGAACCCCTCCCCCCCTCCCCCCTCCCCGCTATTGTTCTGTGCATTCCAACGGTTCAGTCCTTCGTTTCTAAGCTTGGAGAGAGCAAAAAAATCGCCTAAGCCAACAGCCAAATACCAACAGAGGGGACGGGGCGCGGGGTGTTTAAGATAGTAAATGGAAAATCAGGATAAAAAAAGACATATCCCACAGGTCACTTGTCGCGGGCGTGGATCCGAGTAGAAAATAATAAACATGGCATATGAAAATCATAAAATACCATATCTAGTTGATAGGCTATACTCTAATGATAGATGTAGTCAAATAAACAGACTTCTTTCAAGGATTTTCACGGCGCAGGGAAGCTATCTTCATTTCTGCTCAGTCGGCGGACTGTAGGCTTTAGACATTTAGTTCCTCAAAACGCGGGACAGTCCCGCCATCGGTTATTCGGCTGCGACAGCCAGGTCTCTGTTGCCTGGTAGCGGCCACTGTGTGTCGCTCTCCGCAGAATTAATTTAGCGCAGAAAGCGGCCGTCCCTCAATATCCGGCCAGACGAAGCACGGCTCCACTAAGCTCTCCAGAGGACTACGAAGCTGCGGTGACCCACCTCCAGCGACCATCAGCGCCCGCCATGCTGGTCCCAGGCAGGAGGTACAGTTACCACCACTCAGGATGAAACGAGGTAACGTTCCGCAACTTTCACCACAGGCGATTAAGGTCGGGATAGTAGGGACGTTAGAAATTAGCACTTAGAGCTCATTACAGACGGAACAATACTAAGCAGTAGCTGCAGCACTAACGAAATCCCTGTTTCGGGCTGAGCATTGGCTGACGTGATGAGTGGCTGATTTCTTGTTCATCCGTCATCACAAGATCATTTTCCCACACTCTGAAAAAAGTGCTATTTCATCTACCGAAAAGGTGTGCTGTTACTGCCACGAATTATTACGAGTTACTATCTTGCATTGAAAGCTTAGCTTGTCATGGAGCCGGGAGGAGAATAAAGTTTGGTCCTCACGCTCGCACAATAATGGTTCAAATGGCTCTGAGCACTATGGGACTTAACATCTGAAGTCATCAGTCCCCTAGAACTTAGAACGATTTAAACCTCACTAACCTAAGGACATCACACACATCCATGCCCGAGGCAGGATTCGAACCTGCGACCGGAGCGGTCACGCGGATCCAGACTGAAGTGCCTAGACCGCACGGCCACACCGGCCGCACGCTCGCACAGCTGACGCTGGCGAATGGGATGGGCGATCCGTGTATTTGATTAATACTGCGTGCAGTACTTTACAAATACTCTCTATGAATCTGAAGAAGTGCTGTTAAATATTAATCTGCCTTTTTCATACTTAGTGTACTAAATTCTACGTATAAGAGAACCATATTGCTAAAATTTCAAATCAATACTTTTATCTAACACACAGAACAACCGTGCTGTCATTGTACAACCGTGTAGGGACTGTAATGTACTTATCTATACTATCAACTGAAAGTACAACCAAGACGACAGGTTCATAAAATCTAATTTTCTAGAATTTTCTTTAGTTTCATTGCCACAGATTTCTGTCGTATTTAACACGACATTGGAAAATTATTATTTCATTGTGTTTCGGTTGTGTGAGTCTTTTGGAGGGACAGAGAGTGAGTGGAGGACGTACGTAAAGTAAGAACGTGGTATTTTATAACAACTATATAAATGTAAGCGTGTGAAATTTGTTGTGTAATAGGGGAATTTGTGGCGTATGTCCGAGTGAGTTTGAATTTGTAAAGGGCAGCCAGAAGAAGCGTTGAATATTAAATTTATTAGTAATTTATTTTGTGGAAAGGAGTCGTGTTTGTTTTCATTAAATTTTATTTAATTTTGTGATTACGAGATTTCTAGTCTGAATTACTTGTGGTAATCTGATTGGCTGACATTAGAAATATCGCCAGTGTATAAGTGCTCGAGGATCTGATTGGCTGCTTAACATACTAGCCAATAGGAAATCAGCATCTGAGTACGGCTTTGTGTCTCGGATTGATGAGTCGATATAGCCGCTCGGGAGAAGTCTTCTGGTAAACACATAATTAAATCGCGCTGATCAAATTTCTACCAAAATAAAGAAATCCACGCGATTGATCGATTCTCGTGTAGTCGATGAAACACGACTACAGTATTTAGTATATTCTGAAAGTTTGAGCCTTGTGAGTGTTTTATTTTAGGAGAGATCCGCGTGTGAAAATTTCATGCCGTACATAAATTCCGTGTGGCGTATTTCGTGCAGATTACGAGACATTATGGTGATCACTTATTTACAAGAAGTCTACTGAACGACTGAATGTGTTAACTTGCAAATAGTCGTCGGACAGTCACTGTTTAGAAAGTTTAAATATCGGGTCGGACTAAATATCTCCTGGCCGTTTTTGGGTGTGATATTGTTAGAGAGCCAGTCAGTAACATTGCTTAATTAATGTCAGGATGTTAAATATGGACTTGATAGCCATTTTTCCATGTCTTAAAGACAATAGACCAACTAAAAGGAAATTTTAGTCATTTTTCAAACAAGTCATGCAAGAACCCAAACGCCCGATAGTTTCACTAACCTTTAGCTGCTGCCCATGGATTGGAATTATGTGGCCTTTCGGTGGTAGGTATTTAGTCGAATTTTCGTCGATGCTGCTTTTTTCGGCTCAACCAGTATCTACAATTGCAGAGTAAAGGGACAGACAACCTGAAATCTATCCAGGTAGGTGGACTGATTGTTTAACGGTGAGTGAGTTTAATAGTGAGAGAACAACACGACCCATCGCAGTACGCACCATGTGACATGTTATGTGGCTAACTTTGTGCTCTTTATACACTGACTAGCGACTCGCCTTGGCTACGCACAGGTAGTACAAAGTATCTACAGCCGAACAACTCGCCTTTCATAGCTGTAATAAATTATATACACAAACCTTCCTTGTGAATCACTCTATTTATTAGGGAAAACCGTAGCAAAATCCTTACAGCAGTTCATAAGATCAGCCTTCACAGAGAGACAGAAAAACTTGGCTGTGCATTTTAATTTACAGTGTGTAAGGTAGAAGCAAATATATATAGATGTATAGATTCTGGTAACGCCAATTATCCAACAGGAGGAAGGAGATTTACAATCTAACGTTGAATCTGGACTACCTGTCGTTTCTGGCGATTCTCCACATTATTGAGAGGTGAATGCTAGGTTAAAGGACAGATTGGAAAATGCGTAGTCCTACGTGCGTTCAAACCTGCGACCTTCCGGTTTACAGGGCATGCACTTTAGTACTAGAGTGCCAGGCGCGATATACGAGGACTATTCGGAAAGAAGAGAACGATCTGTCGCTAAATGAAAACCAATTGAAAATCCGATGAGGCTGAGCGCATATGCGCTGGACAGTGTCTCTAGTATGCCCGTAGACAGAGTCACATCGCTGTTCTCTCTTCTAAGTGCACAATGAGTGCATAACGATGCCGAGAAAATAGGGGCTACCGCCAAGTATGGGGGCCTGCCGAAAGATTTCGCCTGATTTCATGCATCCCTACATAACATAACTGTCATGCATTTCCTTCCTCCCAACAATTCTCGGCTCTACTCTGCAGGGGCAGTGACGAAGCTAGTGCAGCGATTTCGATGGGAAGTGTCTGATCAGCTACCGCACAACACGGACTTGACCCCCTGTGATTTTCGTCTCTTCTCAAATAAACCGCTGGTCATGAAGACAAAATTTTGGCACGGACGACGAGCTGCAGTCCAGCGTAGAAAATTGTCGGAAAACACAGGAGGCTGCCTTCTATGACGAGGGTATTGGAAAATTGGTGCAGCACTACGACATGTCTCTAAGTCTAAGCGGCGACTATGTATGGAAGTAGCTGTAAGGTGTAACTACAAAAAAAACCAGTTTTGATTTTTCACTATGGTTTCCATTTCATTACCGAACCTTCCTTACTTTCTGAATAGCCTCGAAGATTCTGGTCAAGCTTCGCTGCTCTCTAGACTTGCGATGGCTGCCACTTTCGCTCTTTTCCCACCAGATACCGTCGCCCCCTTTAGCTGACCAGCTGACAGTTCCCATCACTGATGCGAGATGTCTCCCCAAACGCCAATTAAATACGGAGCAGATAACAATACATGTAGGACACATTTATGATTACTTAGCGACGATAAATTGTATATACAAACCTTCCTCTTGAATCAATGTATGAATGAAATCCGTGCCAAAGTCTCTACAGTAGTCCCTGAGACTGGTCCGAACATGTAGGTAGAAACGTCGGAGAGTGACTTCAACACATAATGTGAAAAAGAAGGAGAAGAGGGAGAAGGAAGTATGAAAGAGACAGTACATATTTGGAAGCGGAAAGGCCCTGTGAAGTCTTACTTAAAGGTAACTTGTTACTCACAACCAACAGCTTTTGTTATACTTTTGTAGTTTGAAACACGTATGTAACATAGCAGCGATGGCGAGGCATTGTAGCATCTGTGACCAGAGAGTATGAGCTTGACCGCGCGAGTGTGGCGAGCGGTTCTCAGTCTGTCAGTCAGTCGTTGCGAGTCTGTCGGTCAGTCGTTGCGAGTCTGTAGCTCTGTCTAGTTGCGTGCAGTACTCTGTCAGTAGTCGTGGCGTGCAGTACGCTAGTAGTCGTCATGCAGAGCGGTCGGTCAGTGGTAGCAGCCCAGTGGGGTTGCGTGATGTGGTCTGGCGACAACACTGGTCAAGATGCTGAATGAGGTATACTGTTAATTAAGATAATCATCGGATAATGTAAAGTTTAATTATTGTAACTAATTTTCAACAAGTGCCCCCAATAATAACTTTGATTTCAAAAGCAATTTTACATAAAATTTTCATTTAATTGAAGTAACTATTTCGTTCCATTTCCCTTAAACAAAAGTTTCAGTTTTCAATTAGATTACAAAAAAAAAAAAAGGGAATATTATTATTTGCAATGCAGTTCCTCCAAGCGGTGCACAACAGCAAGAGCAGAAATTTGACTAGGTGTTGCAATGAGGTAAGAATTTAATTTTGATTTTTTTTTGCACAGGGCCAAAGACCGATATTTCGGTTTAATTGAATTATTATTATCACTGAGATTTTCTTATCACTGAATGGACCTTAATTTTTTATGAAGAACTTATACTTGAGTCAGATTGCGATTCTCACTTTTATTGTCATCAAATTTAATTGCAGGGAGGTTACGTTTGGCTCCTATTCATTTATTATTTCTGTCTTTAAAATTTCAGTGGAGAGGTTACACTTAGCGCAATGTCCATTGGCATTCCATAAATAATATTTCTGTCATGTAAATTTTTGTGGGGAGGTTACACTTGGCGACACCCAGTCCAGGATCGTATTTCGTTGAGAGTCTTTTGAACAACAGTCAGATATCTGCTCTTATTTGCTTAAGTATAATTAGGATTTGGCGCTACGCTTTTATTAATCTTGTGACTTTCTTTCTACAGGTCAACGGCAATTCGTTGCTCTGTTGTATTTGTGTGTTGCTTTTGCATTGTGCTCATTTGTTTTGTGAATAATTGTGACTATTGCAAAAATGCCGCGAAAGACTGTGAATAGTGTATCGCGAGGTATTATGAACGAAATACCGACTTAAACAGCGTGACCGATAGTAATTGTGACAATCCTGCGTTCACTGACAATCGTTGCATTCCAACCAATAATGATGACTTTTATCTTAATGATGAACAAACGAACTCAATTGTCTCTTCTGTTAATTTGACGACAATTGATGACGCTGGACGCTCTATTGTAATGAGCGCTACCCAGCTTAACACAACCGGTTTGGAAAATTCAAGTAACATACAAACAAATTTTTCGAATGAAAATGGTCAGTGTAGTGAAAGTACGACGGATCCGTTTAATTCAGAAATAATGACCGACAGTATACATTCGACTGACAAACCTTTTTGTAATTCTCAAAATGACCAAATGGTTACAGAAAGTGAAACAATTCCAGATCCACCATTAAATAGCACAGAGAATAGAAATGCTGACTTTGAGTCGAATCCAATAATGGCATTGTTGCGACAAATGAGTAAACAACTTAATGAAATTAGGGAGGATAACAAACAAGATAACGAACACTTAAATGAAAAACTTGACAATAATGACAAAAAACAAGACAAACTTAGTGAACAGGTCAAGCAAGATAACGAAAAACTCAAACAATACTTAAATGAAAAATTAGACGACAATTCCAGACAGCTTAGTGAACAAATTAGAGCCGTTGCCGCGCAGTGTCATGACACTAAGGAACAGTTGCGCGTGGAAATTGAGGCTTGCTCACAAAAAAATAGCGAAGAAATTAAGTTTGTTGCGCAAGAATTAAGGGAAATGCAAACAGCCGCAACAGAAACACTCAGAGACGAAATTAGCGGAGTCGCTAAACAATGCTCTGAAAAAGCTACACAATTACGGGACGAGTTTAAAGCAATGACGGTAGAACTTTCGCGCACAATGGATGCAAAGATAGACGCGAAATTCGAACAGCAGAACACTCAGATGAACGAGCGCTTTAATCAGCACATACAAAACAGTGATACGCGTTTCCGCAAATTTATTCAAGATCAAAACAAAGTAAAACGACAAGTCATGGAAACAATCACTGCACAAAGACAAGAGGACAAACGTAAAATATTCGCGAAAGCGAAGACGTATGTAGACAATAATATTACTACAGTGTCCGACAAAATTAATACCATAGAACAATTGAACGCGGAATTAAGGGATGAAATTTCTGATCTTAAATCAAAAACAGATACACACATAGTAAATATTCAAACAGTGACAGATAGATTCGAACAATTAGATCTAACACAGGATTGCGATGTCATCAAAGCTGATGTTCAAAAACTGAGCGAAACTACGCGTAAGTTGCAAAAACAGATTAATGCGTCTGATTCTAAAACCGATGATCAGGTTAAAATGCTGTCTGAAAAATGTGATGAATTGGCCAGTCGTATTGATGTCATCGAAAATACTAATGACAATAAATCAGACGATACTGCACCGGTTTCATTTATCCAAACACCTGAATTTCAAAATTTACAGCAGACAATTAATGAGATCGATTCGTCTAACAACACGTTACGTAGGAAGTTATCAAATTTACAACAAGAAGTAACAGAGATGAAAAACACTTCAGTTAATAACATACAGCAGACGCCACGTTGCGAGCATTTGTCAGAGTCACGCAGCGTGTATAATGTGAACAATTTACAGAGACTACGCGACTTAAAATCCGAAAAGCCACGCGACTTAAAATCTGAAAAGCTACGCAACGTGAAATCCGAAATGACACAGACGAACAGATTCACACACAAACCTGAACGTGTTATCAAACTGAGTGACGAGAACGTAGATTTCGAGCAATTTGCATTTGTAAGAAAATGTAAGGAATTTAATAATGACAGCGTACAGGCACACGCTTTGCACTGTATACGACAATTTATCTTTGTACATTCACCGCTGTTACCTGTAATGCAGAAGCTAGCTTTGAACCAGATGCGACAATTTATTTTTGTATTTACAACAGCATTGCCTATAATGCACAAATTTGAATTAGCACAGATACAACAATTTGCCTTTGGAATTTTACCGCTATTGCTTGCAACGCGAAAGCTAAAATTCATTTGCAGTGCGTAAAAGACCTCAGGGGATTCATTACGCTTTAATGAATATGTGCCGTAGCGAGCATAGGGCCCCGAGCTGTAGTAGTGCTATTTCATCTTTAGTTTTCTGCACTGCTGCCTTTTCTTCTACTATCCTTTAATCTATCAAAACTGCTCTTTAACTATTGCTCTATCTAGGATTAAGAATATGTAAAGAAAACCCGATGTGACAAATTTTTAGCGAATGTGACAATTTTCATTAGGCACTCCAGAATCACGAGAACTTTATTAACAGATAAAATCGTAATCATCAGTATGTACAAAATTTTCGGCAGTCGCAACCACATTTTTGTAACAATAGATGTTTTTCACCACAATAGCATGAAAGTCAACCGCTTAGCATACCTAACCAACAATGCAGTCTACAAGGTCAACCAGGCTTTAATGTTTCGCCGCGTGCACGTATAGTCCCAGCTCCAACAAATGGTAACGCATGGCAGCAAAGAAATAACTACGTACAGACAACACTCTATTTCAACTCGTATCGCAATACACCGTATAGGAATGACTATCACGACAGACGTAAAAATAATGAGCACAATTCTCGGCGTACATTTAATAACAGTCGATCTTATGAGCAGCAGCAACATCAGCAACAACAAATAATCATGAATGAAACAGACAATAGGTGTCATCCATAGCGTAACACGTCAGTAAGAAATAACAAAGCAGTTCATATAGTGGATATGCCACAATATTCTCCCGTAAATAACAGCACGTACGATAGAATTTGACCAGACACAGTACAGATTGCATATTCCAATAACGTAAGCAATAATTTAGGCACGCAGAATCTTGTTCACGAAAATGTTATTAATTTTGACGCCATCCGACACACGTTTGCATTAAAGACAGAATCACGACGTACGTAGACGACATTCTTATTGCAAAAACTAACTGGTCTGAACACAATATGATTCTTGAACAACTGTTGCAAACTTTTCATGCTCAAGGACTCACAGTTAATCTTAGTAAATCGCACTTTGGCAAAACTTCTATAAAATTTCTTGGACACGTGATTTCAGCCGAAGGCATTGCACCTGATCCGGAAAAACTTCAAGCTCTACGTGACATTACTGTTCCTACGACGAAGAAGCAATTACGCAGTTTTTTGGGCTTAATTAACTTTTTTCGTAAATTTATTCATCACTCTGCTTTAGACACACCCAGATTATGTCAATTAACAGGTAAAAACAGTATTTGGTCTTGGGATAAGCAAGCACATTCTGAGTTCATGAACCTGAAGCATGCTTTGTTGAATGCTCCACTTTTATCGCACCCAGATCTTACCAGAAATTTTTCCATTGCCACTGACAGTTCCAACACCGCTTCAGGCGTACACATTTTTCAGGAAATTGAAGAAGATGGTTCTACAGTAATTAAAAACATCGCATTTGCAAGTCGCATTCTGTCACCTGCTGAACGAAATTATTCCGTTACAGAATTGGAAACATTATGTGTTGTATGGGCTTTTACAAGATTTAGGCACTTTCTTTATGGCAGACACACCACCGTCTACACAGACCACAGAGCAATACAATTTTTGCTTTCAGCTAAATTTACTCACGACAGATTAAGCAGATGGAAACTTTATTTGCAAGAATTTAATTTTACGATTGTTCACATTCCCGGCACACAAAATGTTATAGCAGACGCACTATCGCGTTCTCTCGGCAACAATCAGCAAGACGTAGCAACCAACTTCTGCAAAACAAATTTCAGTGTCATGTACATTCAGCAAGTCGCATTTGAAAACTTTATTTCATCGTCATTACAGGACATAGCACAAGAGCAAAATAAGGACAATGTGTGGAAAGAAATTAAACACCTTTGGCAAGATAGGAAAAATGTTACGATTAGGAACCACTACACTGTACGCAATGACATTCTGTTTCGCCGTTCTCATCCTGACAGTAACAATTGGTTATTATGCATTTCTGACGAACTGGTTAACAAATTAATTTGGTACACTCATTTAAGTTACGCACATTACGGAGCACGAAAATGTTTTCTTATACTGAGACAGAACTCTTATTTTACTAATATGGAGAAACGTATACGACGAGTTTTAGCGTCTTGTAAAATTTGCCAGAAAGCTAAATCAGACACCACTTCACATATTCCTCCATTATATCCCATTATACCTGTTAAATTAAGACACATGGCTGCAGTAGATATTTTTGGTCCGATTCCGAGAACTAACAGAAGTTTTTGCTACATCTTTGTCGCTGTTGAGCTCACTTCAAAATTTGTTACTTTCACTCCATTACGCAAAGCTACTGCTAAAACTGTTTCGAAAGCATTTGTAAAACATTTTCTATTTCATGTAGGGCATGTGATGAAAGTAATTTCTGACAATGGATCTCAATTTCGTAGTAGTGTATGGACACGCATGTTACGAGCCAGAAACATTTCTCCGATCTATATATCCAAGTACCACGCTTCTTCGAACCCCTGTGAAAGATTAATGAAAGAAATTGGTAAACTGTGTAGAATATACTGCCACAAAAGACATATTGATTGGGATACACACATACTCTCATTCCAAGACGTAATTAATTCCATTCCAAATGAATCCACTATGCTATCTCCGTCTATTATACTGAAAAACGTTGAACCACCAAACAAAATTAAAGAACTAGTAAACTTCCCTAAATGTCGTCGACTAAGACACCACGAAATAATTGACATTGCGCTGAACAACATCAAACGTGCCGCAGAGCGCCGGAGAAGACGGCAAAAACAGGTTTGTAGACGCCGAGACTTTCACGTTGGACAGAAAATATTAGTACGTACACATTATTTATCCAGTAAATTAAAAGGTAAGTGCAGTAAATTTGAACTTCTATACGCAGGTCCATATCGGATTCGCAGCATCCCTCACCCCAATGTTGTACACGTCGAAACTTTGAGAACTAGAAAATCGAAAGGCAACCACCATATCTCAAACATTAAACCGTTTATTGAATGAAGACACTTTATGATTCAACACACTATGATGTCATTTATTAATGCAATTATTTCACTTGACTAATTACTGATGATTATCGCATTTTTTCTTGGCAAGTGCCCGGCAAGGTAAGGTTAGCAGGTCGCTTTTCTTGTCGTTACACATCAGACCGTGCACATTTTCCACTTTTTTTGTGTATATGATTGTACTCCAGTTTTGTTTGTATGCACTGTGAAATAGTTAAGATATAACACGCCTGTTGACTTTGACATTTTTTGCCTTATGACATCTCAACATCGTGACTGTTTTACATTTTTGCTACTGCATTGTGATATTATCTGTACATTTTGCCTCTGAACACTGTCAATGCCTTTGACATATTACGTTTTCTGTCATGTCATGGTGTATGGTTAATTATGTTACCATAAAGCAGTCATTATTTAGTGGGTATATGATTTAAATGCAAGACATTAATCTCTGTTCATCAATTTCAGTAAGAAATGGTGCGTGTAAGAAATAAATTCAACAGAAATGGGAATTTCACCTACGGAATAAACGAAAGAAGATGCAATAACTTTATGAGGAAGAGTAAATGGATCAGGATTATCAAGCATTAACAAGAATATACTATACTCATCATAGAATAGCAGCCTTAGCTAATTTTTTCTTTCAGAATACAAGGTGATTGATGCAGGCTGTCAGACTGAACTACACATCTTAGTTTTAGTGATGAAATATGCTAGAGATAAGGAATAGTTGTATAATGAGTAATGAAGTGATTTTTTGCAGATGATAATGAATACTGATGAATAATGATGAAGGATATGGTATTATGAATAATGAAGTTTTTCTTTACAGGTGATGATAATAGTGAAGTTATGATAATATGGATAATGAAGTGATTGATAATGAAGTTTTTTCTTTACAGATGAGGATAATGTTGGAGTTTTATATTTATGCTATGTAGTTATTTAAGTATTTGTTGCAGTTTGCTTTGACAGCAGGTGTTATATTGCATAGTAGGATGATGGAAAGTTTTGGAAAGGACAGCTATGGAACACATTTTATACACATTTCACTACTTGTTAATTCGAAGTTCACTACTTTTCAGCATAGTGTGCGTTTCTTCTTTCAGGTCAATAATCCATTTTGTATTTTTTCCAGGAGATGCTTTTCATGATACTTACTAAACCTGTTACTTATTATACCTGTTCTAGTACTTGCATTTTTATTTTTTTTACCCATTTGTGTTTACCATTTATAAATGTAATCACATATACTGCCTTGTTACATAACCTTGCTACAGCTGACTCATGACGAATGACGTTACCTATCCTCATTTGCAGCAATAGGTCAAAAGCAAAAAGTGTTATGCCTCAGCAATTAATTATCGATCCCAACGCAATGCATTGCTAACAAAAAAAAAATGTATTAACAGTCCCAAATAGTGATACCAGTTTGAGAAAACTCTGAATAATACTGATTAGCTCTAAATAGTATGTCACTTGAGTAATGACTTCTTAATGAGACAACAAAATTACACATATATATAAAATAATGCTTAGTAACTGGCTAGTAATTGCCACTGTTATTGTAATGAGACTACTTATAATCCCCATGATTATTAATGCTATGACTATAATTAACTGATTTTTAATAATGACTTCGTAATGATCTGAATAATAATGAATGAGGAACAATGCTTTATACTATTCGATACCTGATGGCCACTGAGTGCCAATAATTAGTGTCACTTAATGAATTGTTATTAATTATGCCATTAATTAGCTCTTGTTTTCAATGTTCATACTTTGTAATTGGAAATGAATGTGACTGTTTAATAATGCTTTGTAATTAGAAGAAGGCTAATGATTCTTACTAGATTGGAATGACACATAATTAATTAACTATGCTATTGTTTCATAATGCTTTGTAATTAGTAGAAGGCTAATGATTCTTACTATATTGAAATGACAAATGATTAATTAACTATGCTTTATAATTGGAAATGAATGTGACTGTTTAATAATGCTTTGTAATTAGGAAAAAGCTAATGATTATTACTATTGAAATGACAAATGATTAATTAACTATGCTTTATAATAGGAAATGAATGTGACTGTTTAATAATGCTTTGTAATTAGGAAAAAGCTAATGATTATTACTATTGAAATGACAAATGATTAATTAACTATGCCACACTTTGTAACTGGAAAAGAATGCGATTGTTTCATGATGCTTTGTAATTAGGAGAAGGTTAATGATTAATACTATATTGAAATGACAAATGATTAATTAACTATGCCATACTTTGTAACTGGAAAAGAATGCGATTGTTTCATGATGCTTTGTAATTAGGAGAAGGTTAATGATTAATACTATATTGGAATGACAAATGATTAATTAACTATGCTATGCTTTGTAACTGGAAAAGAATGCGATTATTTAATAATGCTTTGTAACTAGGAAAAGAAGGCTACTGATTCTATGTAAAACAATTAATGAACATTTTTCTGTAACACTACATACATGGTACAGAAATGTTCAATAACTGGGCTATGAATGCCGCAAACTACTACTGTAATTGACAATATTATGTGACTTAATGTCCTTCACCTCATGAGCTAACTACCCTGAATTACTGCAATGTCCATTTGTCCTGTTTATCCTAGTGATCATGGAGCACTATATTTGGTTTTGCACTAATTCTACGTTGGCGTGCCTTGTAAGAGCGTGGTGTTGACACGACATGCTGTCCATCACCGTGAGCGATGAAGACGTTATTATGGTCCCACTGTTTGGTGTACCTAATGTACTGCCAAAATGAAAACATGGAATATTACTACGACAGTTCAGTGTCTTGGCTACGCTGATAAATTCTGAGGGGAAAAGAACTTCAAGTTGTGTCACTTGGTGTTGTACTTCTGTGGAAAGATATGGACTTTCAAAACAACTGTGTGCAATCTAAAGTGCTACAACCACGATGCAATCCTTCCCTTTCCTATCCTAATTCTTGTCACATAGTGAAAATCATTTTTTTGCTAACATTATTTATGTTCATGGCTATACATTTTTTCAATTCGCTAAACTCCAGTGCGAGTACACTTATGTCACTGGTCGACATGATTTTTTTTGCTATTATGTTTATTTATTGCCAAAATGCTAAAGACATTTTTTTGATTTGTTCTGAAGGACAGTATATGTGCACTTTTGTCTTTTATATTGTATATACATTTTTTATTTTCTGAACTACAGTGCATATGCACTTCTGTTAGGTGTTAATATGTTTTCTACTGAACTTCAGTGCCTGTCCACTTTTCTCATTTTTCAATATGATTACTACTATTCTGTATTCAATACTTTAATGCGAATGCACTTATGTCATTTGTTACTAATTGTACATACATTTCATCAATTACTGATATGTTCTCAACTGCAGTGCATGTGCACACATGTCACTTGTCAACATAATATTTTTTGCCAGTCTGTTTATTTGTTCTGAATATGCTAAAGAATTTTTTTTCAGTGCCTGTGCACTTTGTTATCTGTCAGATAATTTGTATATACATTTTTCTGATTTGCTACTATGTTTTGTACTCACATTTTGTCTTTGTCTGATATATTTTGTACTTAGTGCGTGTGCACAACATTTAAATATTCTGTAAGTTGTAGAATTTTGTTAATTAAAGAAAAATTTTGCCGCGCTTGGCAAGTCCAAATGACTCACCATCGCTGCCAAATTTTTGCCCCCCCAGTGGAGGGTTATGAAACACGTATGTAACATAGCAGCGATGGCGAGGCATTGTAGCATCTGTGACCAGAGAGTATGCGCTTGACCGCGCGAGTGTGGCGAGCGGTTCTCAGTCTGTCAGTCAGTCGTTGCGAGTCTGTCGGTCAGTCGTTGCGAGTCTGTAGCTCTGTCTAGTTGCGTGCAGTACTCTGTCAGTAGTCGTGGCGTGCTGTACGCCAGTAGTCGTCATGCAGAGCGGTCGGTCAGTGGTAGCAGTCCAGTGGGGTTGCGTGATGTGGTCTGGCGACAACACTGGTCAAGATGCTGAATGAGGTATACTGTTAATTAAGATAATCATCGGATAATGTAAAGTTTAATTATTGTAACTAATTTTCAACAAGTGCCCCCAATAATAACTTTGATTTCAAAAGCAATTTTACATAAAATTTTCATTTAATTGAAGTAACTATTTCGTTCCATTTCCCTTAAACAAAAGTTTGTTTTCAATTAGATTACAAAAAAAAAAGGGAATATTATTATTTGCAATGCAGTTCCTCCAAGCGGTGCGCAACAACAAGAGCAGAAATTTGAGTAGGTGTTGCAATGAGGTAAGAATTTAATTTTGATTTTTTTTGCACAGGGCCAAAGACCGATATTTCGGTTTAATTGAATCATTATTATCACTGAGATTTTCTTATCACTGAATGGACCTTAATTTTTTATGAAGAACTTATACTTGAGTCAGATTGCGATTCTCACTTTTATTGTCATCAAATTTAATTGCAGGGAGGTTACGTTTGGCTCCTATTCATTTATTATTTCTGTCTTTAAAATTTCAGTGGAGAGGTTACACTTAGCGCAATGTCCATTGGCATTCCATAAATACTCGTAATATTTCTGTCATGTAAATTTTTGTGGGGAGGTTACAAGTTATGGAAGGTTATAGAGACATAATGGGTCGATATTTCTGCAGGGGCCTTCCAAGGACTTGTTGAGACCATTCCACATCGAGTTGCTGCACTAAGCCGGGGAAAAGGAGGTCCGACACGATATTACGAGGTATCCCACGCCTTTGTCATTTCATTGTAATGTCATGTATATCTGTCATATTGAAATATAGTGCGGTGTTATTTACCTACTACTAATGATGACAGTACGTGAAAAGACAACGAGGTTCACTCAAGTCCCATATTGCAGCTTGCAACTGACGGTAAGCCTCTAGAAACTAGTCAGAAGTTCTCCTGCATACCTTGCTGGCCCAACACTCCCAGGAGAAAGCATACCGCGGGGAATGGCTTCGTCACAGCCTAGGGGTTGTTTCCAGAACGAATTTTCATTTTCCGTCATAGTACACGGTGTTGTGAAACCTTCTCATCGATTACGCAACGGATGGACTCTAGCTAAGCGATTCATCGAGACGACCTTTCTCTCAGGAGGGTTTGCAGGAGTGATTGTGATGTGTCTGGAATTTACAAGAAAGGGACTGCCAAGCGGGAGTTGTGAGGCCCGGATGTTCATCTGGTAAAAGGATTGGCGGTAAAGACAAGGATCTGAACCTGGTATAACTCACGGCTGTTGTGTGTCAGGGTGTCTGATAAAAAATTACCACAATAACGACTTACAAAAACAAAATATGCCACTCCATCTACCCAACAGCAAATTTGGAAACACTTTCAACATCACTTACCGAATAGTCATTAAGAATTATTTACATACGTTTGCAATTCAGTGGAGTTTCCTTACTTTGTCGGTATCTGTACACGGTATAGGTACCAGAAAAAGAGTTACGCAACTGTATAGCAAAATGGCTCTGAGCACTATGGGACTTAACATCTACGGTCATCAGTCCCCTAGAACTTAGAACTACTTAAACCTAACTAACCTAAGGACATCACACACATCCATGCCCGAGGCAGGATTCGAACCTGCGACCGTAGCAGTCGCGCGGCTCCGGACTGAGCACCTAGAACCGCTAGACCACCGCGGCCGAACTGTATAGCACATGTAACTGGAATATCTATGCAAAGTAATGTCCAAGAAGGTGTACACGTCACTAAAATAACGCTCGAATACTGACTACTAATAATCGTAGTACAATAATAAAGACAACATTGCCCGGCCACGGTTAATGGAAAAATTAGGACATCTTAACTAACGACAATATTTATAACAGTTTATGTCGCTGAAATGAAAATAATTTTGGACAATATTGCACACACTAAAAATTTTGTGCATGTCTTACAATCGTAATACAATGTTGAACATCAGACACATTATGTATTCTCAGTATTAAGGAAGTTTGGCACCACTGCAGCTACTTTGGAAATTTTAAATGACGTAAACAATTGAAATTTTTGATTTTATCGCTGGTTATGTGAATCCCAAGGTCGCATAGTAATCGATCATTTAAGAACTAATGGCAGCTAGAAAATTACATCACTTACAAAAATGTAGGCCTAATCAATTTTAGGTTGCTACACGTATTTATCTGCATCGTTGACACCATTCTCAGACCGCAAATGAAGGAAAATGGAAGTATCCTTATTCTACTTTTGTAGCGAAAAGCCTTTTAGCGTTCGTGTCTCCTAAGTTAGGTAGCCAATTACATGTCTCATAGGTCATTTGAACGACTCTTCAACGGCAATGGCGTGGAAAGAGTTTAGAGGATACGTAAACATGATTAGTGTTAACATTACTGAACACATTATTGTGTTTAGTCCTACTCAGGGAAATACACATTTTTTTACTGGCTACCAGTTTTTACATAGAATTTTGTCAACGGAATAGAAGAAGTTGTTCAGGAGAACTGATTGTAAATTAGATCTAAAACTTGCTTCACTAGCTATCAGACATTTTATGTTATTAGGCAAATGGTCAAAATTTTTCGTTGTTTCATATTGAACTCCTTTCTGAGCCATTGACAGCTTTAATAATGGGTAGTAAAAGGCGTTTTTCCCTCTGGTCTTGTAGCTATGGACATCACTATTTTTCTCAAATTGTCATGTATTATTTGTTACGAATTTCATTACCGAGTATATTATTGTGACAGATAAGTTAAAATTCCTGGCACCTTGAAGAGGTACCTACATGACGTCCGTTCGCGAACACCACATATTATGCTTACTGCTCGCTTTTGTGGAATCAATACTTTCTTTATAAGTGATGAGTTACCCCAGAAAATTATTCCGTAAGACATTACTGAATGGAAATATGCAAAATATATCAGGAGATTAGCAATTATTTCCAAGGTTAGCAATTATACGAAGAGGAAAATTAGCTAAACTTTTGGTCTCAGAAGCTCAGAAATATGCTTCTTCCAGTTCAAGTTTCCATCAATATGTAAAGCCACAAATTTGAATTATTCTACCCTACTTACTAATTTCTACTCATGCGTTACATCAACTATTGATATGACTCTGTCTGTTGTCAAAAGTTGAGTATAGTGTTTTTTTCCTAAGAGCACATTTTCAGGAAGCACAAAACAATTCTTTGGAAAGTATCATTTATCAGCTCTTCTATTGCTTTCTGTGTAATGGGATTTACTATAACTATAGTATCGTCTGGAAATGTGTCAATTTTGCGTGTTGAATGTTAATTTGCAGACAGTCCCGTAATACTCATATCGAAATTATTTCTGTGTGGTTACAAACAATCTTTTACTATATTTATGCTTATTGTGTAAATCTGGTACTACTCTCCCAAGGAATAGCATATTTCTCTTGTATGTAGCCTTTGGCAGTTTTTATTTTATATTGTTTCCTGGAAATCCATTGAAGTCCCGTGGGAGGATGGTCCCTTTAAAAAGGGTATGGTCAATTTCCTTCAGTATCCTTCTCCAGTTTGAGTTTAACTTGTAATCATCTGGTCGTAAATCCCGTATCTTAATGGAGGCAGATTACCATTACGTTTCACATGAATGTATAGTATAAGAGAAACTCGTGATGTATATATATATATATAACTGTCAGATATAAAGTTGTCATTGACAGTTTATTCAGACACATCCCTTTATTGTAGGTTTGATAGACAGAGTTACCAGACAAAGAGTTATGTAACCTACCGAGGTAGCACAGTGATAGGACATCGGTCTCGGCATTGAATTCTAGGAACACAGCTAAGGAAAGAAAAGAATAATTGGAATAAACTGTAAGATAAGGATTTAATATCATCACCCATGAACGTTTACAGTCATGTAACGATGGATCTTTTGTTAAACCAACGATAACCTGGGATAGAAATCACACAAAATACGTTTGCTATTTGCGGCTAATTCTTTCGACAACTTTTTTGGCAGAAACTGGACAATAAACAAAACCTCTAACACCAAAAGAGGATAAAAGTAATAGAGAAATAATGATTTTAATAAGTAATTTCTTACATAAGAAATTTCAAATCGTTCATTAACGGCAATTTCTGTGAAACATCGTCGTTTGTAGATGCACTAGTAAGTTACTTAGAAAACGATCGCCTCAAGAATTTTGCACTCACTTATTAAGTAAATTGCGGCATAAAAAAAAAACAGAAATGCTGTAGTTCATGCGGAAAGCAAGTCCATATGCGGATAGTAGTGTTGATGAAATTCAGCACAGCTTCTAACACAAAAGTGTACTGTCAGTACTGCTTCGTTGTCTACAGGTGATTAGCTAAAGAAATACAAAAACTGAACCAAGTAAGACATAGAAGTCTGTCAAAAAGGCAACCGATTGCTGATAACTACTGAAACCACACGTCTGTGTACAGAGCAGGCGCATTGGGGCATTTTGTCTGACGCGCTGCGCGTACTGGATTAACGGTGCGCTCACTGTCCGGATTAGCGCATTGTAATGTAATGCAAGGCTGAAACACAACATTTAGCTCTCCATCAGCCAGATAATCAGCTGCAGGTTGGGGCTCGCCATTTAAAACAATTTTTCAAGCAACTAGCTGAAACGGTCAAACGAAGGTGGAAATGGAACAATTTCATTCGGCTCCGTTTCAGCTGTTACTGCATTACAGAGTGGGGAAAAAAAGAACGCGTTATCCTTAATGGTCACTCTTTCCGTTCACAGACGGACTTAGCATATCGATTTCTCATTCACTCCGTGGGCTTTTAAGAGAATGAAATTTTTCGTCAAGGGGCTAGGCAGCAGATATGGAGGACAAGGACTGCCAGGTGACCACCAGTTAACGATTTGTGCTGCAGATGTTTCTGGTATGAAATACACTTAGATAACCAGCAGAGCGTATTGGCAAGACGCCGCTTAAGTTGTGGCTATCTGGAAGACATATTATCTGAACTGAAGATGCAGGGTAGAGAAAGAAAAGGAAAGGGAACGACATATTGACCTAGGTGCATTTAGGCTTTATGCGGAAGCAGCGGCGTCGAGTGAAAATTGTGCCGGACCGGGACTCGAACGCGGGATCTCCTGCTTGCTAGGCACTTTCATTAACCATTGATGATAACTGCAAGAACTACCTCAGCACCCCACCGGGCCGATCTACACTCTTACCGAGCTCGCCTATCTGCAGTTCCCATCCACGTCTTCCATGCTCACTACTTTGAGATTACCGCAGGAGGTGCAACGTAATTGTACATCCACATTGGAGGTGTTAGATTCATTGCCCACCGAGATGAATCAGCTGTCCGAAAGAACAGACACCATGCATTCACACACCGATTCATCTCAAAGGAAATGACTCCAACACCTTCAGTGTGGATGCACAATTGTGTTCCACCTTCTGCTGGAATCTCAAAGTAGACAGCATGGAAGAAATTGATGGGGACTCCGGATAGGTGACGCTCTGTGGGAGTGCGGGTCGACTGGAGGGTGTGCCGAGACAGACCGTAAAATTGAAATAAACACTGTGTCCGGATCACGCAGAGGTTAACGCGACTGCCTAGTAAGCAGGTTCGAGTTGTGATCAGACTCGTATTTTCACTCGTCACCGCTGATCCTCATAAAGTCGCGATGCAACTGGCATCAATAATTCCTTCCCTTTCCTTTTTTTCTTGCTCCCATGTACACCTTCAATTTACGTAATACGTATCACAGCTGCGGATTCCGCGTGGTGTCTGTTCTTTCGGACATGTCAAAAAGAACAGACACCATGCATTCATATAGGGAAGACGCAACTGAGCGGCCACGGTTGTGTGGGGTTGCTACTGAATTAACATCATAGGGACGTTTACTGAAACTACGCTCTACAACTACTCACTTGCAAAAGTGTGCCCTTTGATAGCAGGCAATCGTGATGTCAGGCGTGAGTTTGACCATAACTGTAACATACACTATGTGATAAAAAGTTTCCGGACTCCTGACTGAAAATGACTGACAAGTTCGTGGCACCCTCCATCGTTAATGCTGGAATTCAATATCGTGTTGGCCCACCCTTAGCCTTGAGACAGCTTCCACTCTCGCAGGCATACGTTCAATCATGTTCTAGAAGGTTTGTTGGGGAATGGCAGCCCATTTTCACGGAGTGCTGCACTGAGGAGAGGTATCGATTTCTGTCGGTGAGGCCTGGCACGAAGTCGGCGTTACAAAACATCTCAAAGGTGTTCTATAGCATTCACATCAGGACTTTGTGCAGACCAGTCCATTGCAGGGATGTTATTGTCGTGTAACCACTCCGCCACAGGCCGTGAACTGTAAACAGGTGCTCGATCGTGATGAAAGACGCAATCGCCATCCCCGAATTTATCTTCAACAGTGGGAAGCAAGAAGGTGCCTAAAACATCAGTGAAGGCCTATGCTGTGATAGTGCCACGAAAAACAACAAGGGATGCAAGTCCCCTCCATGAAAAACACGACCACACCATAACACCACCGTCTCCGAATATTACTGTTGGCACTACACACGCTGGCAGACGACGTTCACCGGGCATTCGCCATACCCACACACTGACATCGGATCGCCAAATTGTGTACCATGATTCGTCACTCCACACAACGTTTTTGCACTATTCAATTGCCCAATGTTTACGCTCCTTACACTAAGCGAGGCGTCGTTTGGCATTTCCCAGCGTGATGTGTGGCTTATGAGAAGCCACTCGACCATGAAATCCAAGTTTTCTCACTTCCAGCCTCACTGTCATAATACCTGCAGCGGATCCTGATGCAGTTTTGAATTCCTGTGTGATGGTCGCGATCCTCTTCAACTGTCGGTTGTCTCTTTCAGTCAAAAAAAGAAAATGTTCAAATGTGTGTGAAATGTTGTGGGACTTAATTGCTAAGGTCATCAGTCCCTACGCTTACACACTACTTAACCTAAATTATCCTAATGACAAACACACACACCCATGCCAGAGGGAGGACTCGATCCTCCGCCGGAACCAGCCGCACAGCCCATGAATGCAGCGCCGAGACCGCTCGGCTAATGCCGCGCGGCCTCTGTCAGTCAACAGACGAGGACAGCCTGTACGCTTTTGTTCTGTACGCGTCCCTTCACGTTTGCACTTCACTATCACATCGGAAACAGTGAACCTAGAGAGGTATAGGAGTGTGGAAATCTCGCGTACAGACATACGACACAAGTGACACCCAATCACCTGACCACGTTTGAAGTTCGAGAGTTCCGCGGAACGCCCCATTCTGCTCTCTCACGATGTCTAGTGACTACTGAGATCGCTGATATGGAGTACCTGGCAGTAGGTGGCAACACAATGCACCTAATACGAAAAACGTATGTTTTTGTGGGTTTCCGGATACTTTTGATCACATAGTGTAGATGGATTAACTATGAACTAGTTCTATGATCCAGCGAAATGTATTAATAAGATAAAGAGTTGATGTAGCAAGCTGCCTGTAGCCACAAAGGGGGTGCCAATTCGAGTGTTCGCTCTTAGTGTTACTTTGATTAGTTCTCAGAGCATGCCCAGTACGACCACATTCTGTTGCTGTAGGTTTCCCTATAGCTACTTGCTATCCTATCGGCAATTTGATGCTGTTGCCTCTCACTACATACTAGTAATGTGGCCCCTCTTCAGCGTATGAGGAAGACATGCTATTAAACAAACAGCAAAATCTCATTTCTCATTTGATTAACCATACCTTCGTAGGCCATTGAACCAGCATTCAATAAACAGCGCTATTGGTCGCCGAATTATGAGGCTTGGCAGTCATTAAGCGAAGGAAAGCATTGCTGCCTACTATCGGAAAATTATAAGGAAAAGTTCGCCTAAAAACCATCAACCAAAACGCTGGAACAGGTTTTTGTAAATTTTTAGTGAGAATTATGAAGATTTCGTTACCTGCATTGAAAGCTGATCCGTGACACGTGTAGTGGATTTGGAGCGGCTGCTTCGCACATCTACCGCACCGTGGTGTTGTACACGTAACTGCGGCAACGTCTCAATAGCGCCTCAGCTCTGTACGGGACTATTGTCGTCAGCTTCGATACCGCCGGCAGTTGAAAGATAGCAACAGCGCTGCTAGCTGAAAGCGCTTTTCATTCACCGTGCGAAGTGCAGCTTTCACTTAATTTTACCTTTTACTTCAACACCAATAACAGGAGAAGATGATTTTTCTAACTGCACCGAAAAGTGTCTAGGTAAAAGTAAAAATATAAGTAAACTATGTTTCATGAATATAACATACACGGTACTGGTGTAATATTCTACAATGTTTGTTATTTGTTACACGAACCGGCTTTTGGCTGTTCCGCCATCATCTTATAGATGACAGGAAGGTGAATAACCTCGCAGTGACGATCAGACATGTTGCCTAAACTACACGACGAAATCCAACGATATCTATAATGTTTACATTTGCTCCAGACTTCCTGGGTATATGAAGCCAAAGGCAGCCGGACAGTATGCAAAACGTTTGGCTCACTCCTGGCAGGCTAAACTGGCGCTCGAACCCGATATATCTACTTCTCGCTATCATTCACCTTAACTACTGAGCTGCCGGCCGGTGTGGCCGTGCGGTTAAAGGCGCTTCAGTCTGGAACCGCGTGACCGCTACGGTCGCAGGTTCGAATCCTGCCTCGGGCATGGATGTGTATGATGTCCTTAGGTTAGTTAGGTTTAATTAGTTCTAAGTTCTAGGCGACTGATGACCTCAGAAGTTAAGTCGCATAGTGCTCAGAGCCATTTGAACCATTTTTGAACTATTGAGCTATTTGAGGCTGCTTCACGATCAGACGCTGACTTCCGCTTTTACTGATGTTTCCACCTCAGAGTTCCGAACTCTACTACCAGAGGTTCTCCCATGGGGTATGTGTGAGTAGCACCACTGAGGTAACGAAGCCGAGCACGCAAGGGCACCACGGAGGGGGGATGGGGGGGGGGGGGGGGTCCCTACTGAACAAGTCTAGGAAGTCGTCGCCATCATCGTCGTGATCAGTTAATTTTGATCCACTATTGGCTAACAGTCTAACCTCTCTGGACATTATAATCGTTTTCTTCATGCTTCCATATACGGGTAACTAAAAGTAGTGTAGACGAGTGGATACGACTAGATGCTAATTTATGTGTAAAACCACTCCCCGTGACGTGCGCACCATATATACGCCCGCCACGTGATCAACCCTCGTTCAGAGCATAGTGTAGGCTGTATCAGTGCGAGTGGAGCAGTGCAGAGGGGACGATGGTACTCACAGTGGACCAGCTGGTGTTCGTTGTGGAAAGTTACGTGACCACAAAAATGTGGAAACGGAGTGGTCAGTTGTCTGCTGAGAAGTTTAATGCAACGCTTAGTCCAAAAATGGCGTCATGTAGGATCTGTTTTGAACAAGTCAAAAAGCATTCCGAAAAATGCCCGAACGTCAGAAAATGTGGCTGCAGTTCACCAGAAAAAGCTTCAGAGTCCTACCAAATCAAACCGTCGCCTGGTGCAAGAGACCAGCACATCACGTCAATCATGCGGACGAATACTCCACCTGGCCCTGCACATGCATCCCTACCTAGTGTCTGTTGTTCATGCATTAAAACCAGCAGACGCTCCTCAGCGCCTCCAGTTTTGTGAGTGGCTGTTCACTGAGACAACGCTGAATGGCTTGGAAAAAAAATGGTTCAAATGGCTCTGAGCACTATGGGACTCAACTGCTGTGGTCATAAGTCCCCTAGAACTTAGAACTACTTAAACCTAACTAACCTAAGGACAGCACACAACACCCAGCCATCACGAGGCAGAGAAAATCCCTGACCCCGCCGGGAATCGAACCCGGGAACCCGGGCGTGGGAAGCGAGAACGCTACCGCACGACCACGAGATGCGGGCGAATGGCTTGGACATCTATATATTCTTTATGACTGATGAAGACTACTACCACCTGTGTGGTTACGTCAGCTCACAGAATCATAGATTCTGGGCAGCGGAGACTCCGCATAACTTCCACAAAACACCATTGCTTGATCAGAAAGTTGCGATTTGGTGTGAAATATCGGCACGGTGCATTATTGATCCCATCTTCTTTCATCAGACGGTGGCTTTAGTGCGTTACGTTGTCAACATTTTGAAACTGTTTATGAAGGAGCCGGAGGAGCCGAAGTCTTATAGTTACTTCCAACAGCAACAGGCGGGAACAACTGCCCATATAGCCTGCAGCACCTCGGAGCACATTTCCACAGTCTTCACTTCAGTCAGAGCTGTTAGCAGAAGGCAGTCTGGTCGCGGACCTAGCTGGCCAACCAGGTCGCCTGATCTGCCAGTGTGCGATTACTTTGTGAAAGGAGCCCTCAAGTCTAGCGTGTACCGCAACAACCCTCATACTCTTCAAGAACTGCAGCAGAACGTTTCTGATAACACTGCAGCAATTCCAACAGGCCAGCTTCGATCCGTCCTCAGGAACTTACTGGCCAGTGACAAAAAGTGCCAAGAGGTGAATGGTGGTCACTTTCAACATCTGCTATAGTCAGGTTAGTTTTGTGTTTCCTTTCCTCTGCTGTGTTTCTTTATACCCTCTAATTATGTTCTCCGGGCCACTTTTATTTGCGCACTCTGTATTTTACGATGCAGTGTCACTCTCACTTGTTAGATGCCCGTTAATGTCTTTTCCTGTCACAAAGCATCGCTCGAAGAATCGTATTGTGTCATTTTACATCAGATCGTTTGAACATGTGTTCCAGCCACCTCAATTTGAGTTTCACAATAGTCACTATGATTTTTTCGAAAGTTGTTTTGCCCTCTTACTCCTTTGTCCGGCTGTCTGACCCTATTCGTTATTCTTTCTCGTTTGATTAAGTCAATTTTCAAACGTTTGCGCGTTTAAGTTCCTCGCCTCGCTGCCCTGGGACAGAGCTGTCGGTATGCATTTTCCATGTCTGGCAGTGTGGGATTTTATTTTCCGAATATGGAGATCAGTTTCCGAAGTTAACTCCTATTTTCCGGTTGAAGTACACCAATTTATCGGCTGGTTCCATAATGCTACTGCTTATCGTATTCTCCACGCTGTTCGTCGTGCAGAATATTCAGTAGGTGTAAGCCAAGCAGCAAATGTGAAATAACGATGTAAAACGTAACTGAAGTTCCAGAATGCAAACAAATTTTATTAATTTTGAGCAGATTCAGTTACACTTCAAAAATGCATATGCGTATTTCCTTATCAAGAATCGGAGAGATTCCTTCTGTGTATTGACCACGACCACGTCTCAGAATTTGTATGCTGAATGATGTGGCACACTTGTTAAGCACTGAACTTATATTCTACAGCTACGGGTTCAAGTCACCGTGCTATCACAGGGACGCAGGTAGTCCTTGGTTCCCATAAATGTCACGATTGTGCGTTTGAAAGAAAAACACCACCAGTTTTCTTCGCTATTCGTATCCAGTCTGAGGTTCTGTTCCGTCTCTGCTGACCTAGTCTCGATGGAATATTAATCCAAGACAAGCGTTAAATGTCCAGCACAAAAGACAACGGCTGCCTGAACTTTTTGAAACGAACTGCAGTTATGGCGAACCTGAGAAAAGGTGATTGATATTCAGCAACACGTGCACTGAAACATCTCACCTGCAACTATCTGCTAGCTAATAGATGTGAGATTTCAGTTAAAAAATATATTTAATTTTGTACCGTGGAAGGTACATTAATACCGTATCATATAACGAAGGAAAAAAGAATTTCTTCCAACCTGTATTAAGCTTTCGGTACAAATAACTTGCGAAAACTTCAAGCGCTCTTTTCTTCTGTTGCAGCTTCTTCCATTTATCACGTTTAATTAAGATCAAAATATATGAGGGGAACAAGTCTTTTATGCTAGACTTGAATAGGATGAAATAACTATTTTAGAACAGGGTATGAAACGAACTGTAGCTTTAAAATACGTGGAGACAAGGCTTAACAATTTTGAAGTTTTTAGTTTCTCATTTGATTCAACCAGCGTTTCTATTTTCGCTCTTAATCATTACAGCACACGGCTACGGTAAAAAGTAAAGGCGCCCACGCGCAAAAATATTATAGGACTTAGATTTTCTGGTCGGTTTACGTTATCCGAACACACATACTCTTCAGAGTGGGCACCATAGCGAAAAATTTATTCATTATCTATTTCGAATGGATCAAAATGAAAATAATTAAAAACTATCTTTAGTTAGATTTATTCCTTGTTACGCAATTAGTTTGGGCTTTTTGAGCCATCACGCAGTGTTAAATTGGGATGAGGAGCAATACGTATGAAAATGACTCTACATTCACACGACGTGCTCGAGTTCGTTTTGGTGCACAAACTGTACTTTTCTTGGTGATTTGTGGATAGTCGGTGCACTTAAATCGGGATAAATGTGATGCGAACTGTCACTGTTGCTGCTTTCATCTTAGTTTCTCAGCACAAACCTCGTTCCGTCATTTCAATCGCAACGCTACAAGCTGTGGTGAGACACCCACAGATTTTCTTGCCTATAACTAATGTAGGCTATCAGGAGCCCACTCACCGCATCGTCAGCTTGCGGTACGTAACTTCACCTACGTATTCTTCTCACCGCATCGTCAGCTTGCGGTACGTAACTTCACTTACGTATTCTTAATCTCTTGTCGTTAACGATATTAGTTTTGTATTTTAATGTATTATAATTATTACTCACACTCAGCTTCGCTTTTTATTTCAGTTGAAAACTGAACTAGTTGACGATTCATGACGAATGACATCGAAACGTAACTGACTTCTATAAGTTATTTGAAAATAGAAGCCTAAGAGATTATTAGCAATGGGAGTATTGCTGTTACACTTGTTTCATGTCCAGTTATTAAATAGCTCTTCAGAGGGTTGAGTGTGAAGATGTTGCGGTATATAAGAGAGGAAATCAGTTGACGCATGAATAACAAAGTTAAGTACTTTTTCTTATTAAAAGATCACGGACGAGAGGGAGAGAGAGACAGCAGTTAACAGCTTAAGTAACCATCGGGAATATCACTGTTGTAATTTCCTTCCGGGTATTTAAGTTTGTCCTCCATAGGTTGGCTTATTGAGAAATGCGGGCGTGTTACCTTAAAACCACTCCTATAAGTTTTTATACTCGATCTGTACCTAATCCCAAATTGTTTTACGATGGAAGCGTGTGACCTCGAACGTTCAAAACAGCACGTAAATGTACTTGGAATATAAATCGCTCACCCCAAAAACAATGGTATGAGCCATTCGCATGCAAAACGCAGCTGTTGTCTGATACCGCCATTCGATGGTGGCTTATTGCGCCTGAACTAACATGTACTTACTTTAGCTGCGTGAACTTTGTAGCTGCCGTAGGTGGCCGTCTTTCGGAGTGTTATGTTGTGGGCTAGAATGTAAAGAGTGTATCTTAATATTATGAGGCGAATTAATCTCAAAGTGTTGTAAAAACTTTAGAGGAGAAGTTACCAATATATTGAGACATCCTGGAGAGCGTTTATGGAGACTGCAATCGCAGCTTCAGATTCTATAGCCAACTACTAGGGTGCTATACGTGTATTCGAAGTAATTATTATCAGCAAAGGAAAGTACACCATTAAGAAGACATTAAATAAATGTTTTTTTGGTCCTATTGTATCGAACATTTGTTTCTTCTCGTTACCAAAGTTCGACTCTTAGAGAATGAACAGGTGATCATTCTAATGTTTATCGTCGTAAGACGCTCAGTTTTGCGTGCAAATGGCACATACCAATGTTTCTCGGATGGGCGATTTACATTCCAAGCACATTTTAGCGTTTTTCTGGGCGTCCCGTCCGATATCCTGCACTTCTCTTCTTAGCCCTATCACCGTCACACCTCTAACCCGCCGTTAAACAGCAACTACGAAACCTACATCAGTTGCACGATGACAAACAAGTAGGACGGTAAAGTAGGTAAAGAGAATGAGGGGACAGAGGAAGAGCATTTGGCAATGCTGTGTACAGCCTAACCTTTACGTAAGTTGGCCGGCCGCGGTGGTCTCGCGGTTCTAGGCGCGCAGTCCGGAACCGTGCGACTGCTACGGTCGCAGGTTCGAATCCTGCCTCGGGCATCGATGTGTGTGATGTCCTTAGGTTAGTTAGGTTTAAGTAGTTGTAAGTTCTAGGGGACTGATAACCACAGCAGTTGAGTCCCATAGTGCTCAGAGCCATTTTTTTTTTTACGTAAGTTGCCACTGTCTGATAGATAATACTACACTCGGATGATTGCCAGTAACCATTATTCTTCTTTAGTCATTAGTATGCGCCTGCTACATTGGTTTTGGACCTTGGAATCTTGTAGATTTATGCAAAAAGGAAGACAAGCGAACTTGTGGCAGCAGAGTGGCTTGATAAAGCTCCTATGATTTGACCACTCTTGAACTTCTATGACTATGGAAGGTAGCACAATATGGTTTCGTTGCGAGCAGAGATATACACTGGTCAGCCAGAACATGGTTACCACGTACCTAATAACCAGTATGTCCACCTTTTTCACGGATAATAGTGGTCGACGCGCCTTGAAATGGAAGAAAAGAGCCCTTCATAGGTTGTTGGAGGGAGTTGGAACCACATCTGCACGCACAAGGCACCAAACCCCCGTAAATTCCGAGGAGAAGGACGGCGAGCTCTGACGCCACGTTCGATGAAATCTCAGGTGTATTAGATCGAGTTCAGATCTGGCGAGGTGAAGGGCCACACATCAATTGGAACTGGCCACTATGTTCTCGAACCACTCCATCACACTCCTGGCCTTGTGACACTATGGCGCATTACATTATTGAAAAATGCAACTGTCATTGGCCAACATGATCGTCATGAAGGGGTGTACGTGGTCTTCAACCATGTACGACGCTTCTTGGCTGTCATAGTGTATGTGAAGCGCCTTCAAGATGAACTATTTCATTCCAGAAGTCAGCTAAGTCAACATGCATTGCATTTACGTATGAGAGAGAGAGAGAGAGAGAGAGAGAGAGAGAGAGGGGGGGGGGGGAGACGGGGGGAGAGGGAGGGAGAGAGAGAGAGAGAGAGAGAGAGAGAGAGAGAGAGAGAGAGAGAGAGAGAGAGAGACGGGGGGAGAGAGACGGGGGGGAGAGAGAGACGGGGCGGAGAGAGAGACGGGGGGGAGAGAGACGGGGGGGAGAGAGACGGGGGGGAGAGAGAAAGGGGGCAGAGAGACGGGGGGGAGAGAGGAGAGAGAAGGGGGGAGAGAGGAGAGAGACGGGGGGAGAGAGGGAGGGAGGGAGACTTAATATTTAATTTCGACTGACGCAAGGCAAATAGGGAGGGCGATTCGTCGGTGAAACTTGCCATATTACTCATAGTGAAGAAGGTTAGGCTGCTGAAAAAGACCGTAGCAGAGTAAAGTAAAATTCAGACGTACATGCTAAAGATGTTCGATCGTACTGCAAGCGCGTAGATGGAAAGTCACTAAACGAGGCGTCATCTTAAAGGATTTTGAGAACAGCATGGCTACAAGAATTTTCATAATGAATCACTAAGTTTCCTTTTTTTAAATTTACATTAATACCAACGTCATTTAAATTGGGTCAAAATTTAAGAAGAAACATGAATTGGGAGTATTGGTATCAATTAACTCACTGAAGATACAATTTCTGCTATAAATGCAATGTCGCGGCGTAGAATTACAGCAATGGTGCTGGGGGGGGGCGCGATTACTGCAAAGACAGATATCACAATGGTTTATCAACGCGTTTGAAGTTAGGAATAACTGCATTCGTATCTACTGTCTCCCGTTTTAGAGGTTTTACAAATCACTACAAGTGGCTGCTGAGACGCTTCACTAAGCTATACTAAGACTGATTTATTCCTAATCTTTCCTGTAACACGTAAATATAACGCGATGTGGCGCATTTGTCCCGGACACTAAACTCGTAGTCCACACAATATAAGCTATAGTATGTACCAGTACTAAGACTGTTTCTCCAAAGATATGCGCATTCTGCAACTATATATCCATACAAAAACACGAGCGTACTGAAAGTCATAAAGCAATCATGAACAAATAAATATCACATTAATTTATACTCCAAGATACAATAACGTAGAGGTCAAAAACGATATACTAGTGAGTACTGGCACAGATTATTATATTATAAGCTTGTAATGGAGTTAAGTGGATGCTCAATCAAATTCTAAGGCCTTACTATTGACATTAGCAAGAAAAAGCACTCATTTAAGACATACAGCAAATAACTTCTACAGGCACAGTAATACCTACCAATTTCCACCAACTTATAACATAAAAACACGCAGAGAAAAAACGATTAACACACTTAAGTGGGTACATGTCAAGGTACCAACATTCATAACATCTGCACTTGATACCCCTAACACCTTATATATTGACTCTGTCAGTGAGATGGAGATCTCGAGTATGAAGGTTTCTCTACAGAGAGAGACTGGGAGAAAGGATTAAGAATGTTCTGAGTTAAAAGAGTGCGAATATGTTCGCATGCCAAAAGTTTCGGTAATGAAGACGGATGAGGACTGAGGAAATTTGCTCCCCACTTTTTTTTCTGTCAGACTCTTTTAAAGAGGAACATATTAGACTTTTTTTTGTACTCTGAGAGGAGCATTTTTCCGCTGTATATGTTTGTTCATAACTGTTCTGTGAATTTCATTGTACTGGGGTTTTTGTAGTTATGAAGAGTCACACGGTTTTGGAAAAACAATCTTTGTGTGGCTGTAAACTCTCACGCTCTCATTGACGTTTTGTTCAAATGGCTCCAAGCACTATGGGAGTTAACACCTGAGGTCATCAGTTCCCTAGAACTTAGAACTAGTTAAACCTAACTAACCTAAGGACATCACACACATCCATGCCCGAGGCAGGACTCGAACCTGCGACCGTAGCAGCAGCGCGGTTCCGAACTGAAGCGACTAGAACCGTTCGGCCACAGCGGCCGGCTTGACGCTTTGTGGACTATCTACTGAGTCGTGACTTATCCGAGGATGACCTAGAAAGTCAAAATCTGGTTCACAACGAACTATAAAAGCAATTAATGGAAAGGTCGCTCCAGTTACTCTGTAGAATTTTATTTAGTCCACTACCGGTTTTGGTTTTTGTATAAAGCCGTTCTCAAGTTTTCCTGAAACTGCAATAAATATGATAGATACATGTATATAATTGAAGACGAAAAAACAAGACTTACTCATGTATATGTACAGATAAATTATAAAACTTACAGCACATAAGTATTGTCCAAAGTATATACCTCCAAGCCTAGAAGATTTAAAATATTTCTTGTATAGTGATGTGAGAATGTGGTTGTCTCTAGACTGTATAATTCATTACATTATAGTTACTTTTTGTGTGTATGAAGATTTATGTTTTGAGATATTCGAAAATTCCAATTTGCATGTTTCATAACTAAGATTCTAAATACAATTTTTAAATAAAAATGTAACATATCTGCAACGTAAGGGGCATCCAAGTCAAGTGTAGAATTATTTTTTAGTGTGCAAAAGTTGAACTGCACGGAGCTCCAGAAGTTGTTAGAATATTTTGCATGCTTGAAAATGTTGGAAATTTGTGGTAAGGTCTTATTGGACCAAATTGCTGATGTCATCTTTCCCTAAGCCTACACACTACTTAATCTAACTCAAATTAACGTACGCTAAGGAAAACACACACACCCATGCCCGACGGAGGAGTCGAACCTCTGACGTGGGGAGCCGCATGGACCGTGGCAAGGCGCCTAAGACCACGCGGCTTTGCATGCTACGTAAACTGCTTACAGAGTACGTTTACATAGTGTAGGAAACATATATGTACGGTTACGAATTTGCGGAGTAATTTTAAAGAATTTACGAATAATGGGGAGGCAGATGACTGATACTTTTAAGTGTGCCTTGCCCACTGGACGTATTTTCTTTTGCCATTTTTAGGTGGGTGTACATTTTTGTTTCTCCATAACTGTCCGCAAAGTATCCTTTATTCATTGTATGGAGGACTCTGAGGCTATTTTCGATATTGTCATAGTGTGATTCACTTGTATGAGGTGTAGCTTCAAAGATGGATTTATTTCTTATGTTTTTTCCTTTTTAGTTCCGTGTGTTCTTTGTAATGCGTTTTAAAATGCCTTCCTGTTTGTCCAGTTTAACTAGCTTTACAGTCAGAACAGTAAATTTTGTATATGACACTGTTCTGGTACGGGTCTAGCATTATGTTAATTACGTGTATAAAAGGACGCAATAGTGATCGTTGGGATTTATATGCATTGAGTAGGTCTACTTTATGTCTTTTAAGTAGGTATGTGACTCCGTGAGAGACTTTACCATAGAAAGTAAGCGATAAAAATTGTTTTTACGTAGGAACATGAATCGTCTTACTTGTAAAAACTGCAAATTGGAGTTTTCGAATATGTCAAAACATGAACGTTCATAGACCGCTAAGAATAACTATTATGTAACGAGTTATGCAGTCTTGCGACGAACTTATTCTCACGATATCATTAGACAAGCCAGATTTTAAATCTACCAGACTTGTTCTTACACTCCTGGAAATGGAAAAAAGAACACATTGACACCGGTGTGTCAGACCCACCGTACTTGCTCCGGACACTGAGAGAGGGCTGTACAAGCAATGATCACACGCACGGCACAGCGGACACACCAGGAACCGCGGTGTTGGCCGTCGAATGGCGCTAGCTGCGCAGCATTTGTGCACCGCCGCCGTCAGTGTCAGCCAGTTTGCCGTGGCATACGGAGCTCCATCGCAGTCTTTAACACTGGTAGCATGCCGCGACAGCGTGTACGTGAACCGTATGTGCAGTTGACGGACTTTGAGCGAGGGCGTATAGTGGGCATGCGGGAGGCCGGGTGGACGTACCGCCGAATTGCTCAACACGTGGGGCGTGAGGTCTCCACAGTACATCGATGTTGTCGCCAGTGGTCGGCGGAAGGTGCACGTGCCCGTCGACCTGGGACCGGACCGCAGCGACGCACGGATGCACGCCAAGACCGTAGGATCCTACGCAGTGCCGTAGGGGACCGCACCGCCACTTCCCAGCAAATTAGGGACACTGTTGCTCGTGGGGTATCGGCGAGGACCATTCGCAACCGTCTCCATGAAGCTGGGCTACGGTCCCGCACACCGTAAGGCCGTCTTCCGCTCACGCCCCAACATCGTGCAGCCCGCCTCCAGTGGTGTCGCGACAGGCGTGAATGGAGGGACGAATGGAGACGTGTCGTCTTCAGCGATGAGAGTCGCTTCTGCCTTGGTGCCAATGATGGTCGTATGCGTGTTTGGCGCCGTGCAGGTGAGCGCCACAATCAGGACTGCATACGACCGAGGCACACAGGGCCAACACCCGGCTTCATGGTGTGGGGAGCGATCTCCTACACTGGCCGTACACCACTGGTGATCGTCGAGGGGACACTGAATAGTGCACGGTACATCCAAACCGTCATCGAACCCATCATTCTACCATTCCTAGACCGGCAAGGGAACTTGCTGTTCCAACAGGACAATGCACGTCCGCATGTATCCCGTGCCACCCAACGTTCTCTAGAAGGTGTAAGTCAACTACCCTGGCCAGCAAGATCTCCGGATCTGTCCCCCATTGAGCATGTTTGGGACTGGATGAAGCGTCGTCTCACGCGGTCTGCACGTCCAGCACGAACGCTGGTCCAACTGAGGCGCCAGGTGGAAATGGCATGGCAAGCCGTTCCACAGGACTACATCCAGCATCTCTACGATCGTCTCCATGGGAGAATAGCAGCCTGCATTGCTGCGAAAGGTGGATATACACTGTACTAGTGCCGACATTGTGCATGCTCTGTTGCCTGTGTCTATGTGCCTGTGGTTCTGTCAGTGTGATCATGTGATGTATCTGACCCCAGGAATGTGTCAATAAAGTTTCCCCTTCCTGGGACAATGAATTCACGGTGTTCTTATTTCAATTTCCGGGAGTGTACATATTTTGGACATCACTTCTCTACTGTAAGTTTTATGATTTATCTGTACACATACATATGCAAGCCTTGTCGTTTTTTTCGTGTATTATATATATGGTAGTTTCAGAGCCACCTGAGAATGGTTTAATATCAAATCCGAAACAGGTAGTGAACTAACTAAAGTTCTACAGAGGAACTGAAGCGGATGTTTCATTAATTCAACAAACAGTTACGGGGCTTATGGACAAACTAATATAATATGAATATTAAAAAGCAATTTCAATGCAGTGTATATACGTTTTTAGCATGTGAATGTTTCTCCAAGTACGGACGGAATATTTCATAAATATTTGAATGAATGTTTGAAGTACAGCTGTTTCGTCTTAGGCGTGTCTTTGAGGAATTCGTCCATAATGTCGCGCGCAGCACTGTCGTTGTTTCCTTAGTTTTGTCGGCCCCTTTCGCACCCGCAGTCTGGTTCAGAGACAGAACGCTTGCACTCTTATGCCCTGTTGATCGAAGGCTGCAGCATACATGCACCGTGGCATTACTGTTCGGTGAATATGACGTTAGCGTTGTGTGTGAAGCCATGTGACCTGTTTTAGAGAAGCGCACTGTTGTAATATCTGGGGGACAGAAAGTGGCTGAGTATAGTAGCAATTTATACTACTCACGTGGTACTCCCAGGCCAACGGTAGCACGAACTCTGACATGTGTTCATAATATAATCAGACATATCTAAAAATGTGAAGTTAGCTACGTCGGGACTGAACTATAGACAGTACGATTTTGGTAATCAAAATGGAATATCGCAATATATGGGGCTTAAAGTACAGTACAATGATGGCCAATAGTCTGCCACTGACATGACCACTAGTGACTATGTGTTTAGAAGTAGACAAAGTGTAACTAAGTGTTTTGTGTGAAGCGAGTGTGCTTATAACGTGTGGAACATTATTTGACATTCACTCCATCCGTACAGTGTAGTGAAATTGCGAGTGCGCACAGAAGCAACATTGCGTGTGGCTGAACTGTAAATCAACGCAATAGTAAGCGACTTTAACGACCTGTGTTCGAGTGACATTCTCATCCTCTTGAAATTTTATAGGCTCAAGTATTTTATTTGTAATGCGATCCGCGTTAGGTTTAAGCACACGCTTACTACCAAACACTGTTTTACATCTTACTAACAGGTGTAGGAAACTACCAACAGACGCTAACAAACCGAACCGTGTAGCTTAAGTGGTTTTAGGACTGGACTCTCAGTCGGGAGGAGCACCATCAAATCCCGGTACAGCCACCGTGATTTATGTTTTCCGGGCAGAATACTGCGTGGCACTGTTCGTTTCATATGCGCATAATTCTACATGTAAAGGCAGCGCGGCTATGTGGTGACATCGAGTGCTGCAAGGACCAAGACACAGCGCATACTGAACGAACACTCTGTATAGCACTCTACACTGGGTTGACAAAAGTCATGGGATACCTCCTAATATCTTGTCGGACGTCCTTTTGACCGAGTAGTGCAGCAACTCGACGTGAAATGGACTCAGCAAATCGTTGGAAACCCCACGCAGAAATACTGAGCCATGCTGCTTCTACAGCTGTCCGTAATTACGAAAATGTTGCTGGTACAGTACTGTGTGCACGAACTGACCTATCGACTACGTCCCTTAAATGTTCGATGGGATTCAAGTCGGTCGATCTTGGTGGCCAAATCATTCACTCGGGCCCGCATCTCGTGGTCGTGCGATAGCGTTCTCGCTTCCCACGCCCGGGTTCCCGGGTTCGATTCCCGGCGGGGTCAGGGATTTTCTCTGCCTCGTGATGGCTGGGAGTTGTGTGCTGTCCATAGGTTAGTTAGGTTTAAGTAGTTCTAAGTTCTAGGGGACTGATGACCATAGATGTTAAGTCCCATAGTGCTCAGAGCCATTTGAACCATCATTCACTCGAATTGTCCGGAATCATCTTCAAAGCCAATTGCGAACAACTGTGGCCTGCTAACACGACATCGTTGTTTGGGAACATCAATGGCTGGAAATGGTTTCCAAGCAGCTAAACATAACCATTTCCACATCATGAGCGGTTCATTTGGGCTAGAGGACCCAGTCCATTCCATGTAAACACAGCCCACACGATTGTGGAGCCACCACCAGCCACCACAGTGCCTTGTCGACAACGGGAAGCATTTTCTCGACAAAACTGCCCGTCTCACCTCTAATTGCTCTCTTAGAATCAGAGGACAATTTGGAACGTACATTTTGAATGCATGAGCAGAGATGAGTGACTTTGACTAGTGCTGACTCATCGATCAAGTAGCACTCTCCTCCAAGCCTATCTTGCCGGTGAAACAGCTCATGGTAGAACGTTTGACTGTGAATTGACAACTTTTGTTGTTTGTACAACTTTTTGCAACATGAATATCTAGTCGTTGTTGGTCTACAATAAACTGTAGATTATGAAAAGGCAATTATTTCTCTAGTTTTGCTGATGACACTGTAATTCTGTAAAAGACGGCAGATGACTTGGAAGAGCAGTGCAGCGGTATAGATAGCATCTTGTAAACTATTTACTACATGATCATCAACAAAACTAGAGCAAGGATAATGGAATGAAATCTAATTAAATCAGGTGACGCTCAGGGAACAGATTAGGAAATGAGGCAATAAAAGTGGTAAGTGAGTTTCGCTATTTGGCAGCAAAGCAACTGACGGTAGATGACACAGAGACGATATAAAATGCGGACTAGGAATAGCAAGGAAACTGTTTCTGAAAAAGAGCAATTTGTTAACATTTAATGCAAAGAGAAGTGTTAAGATAACTTTTCTAAATGTATTTGTGTGGAATGTATCTTTCTATGGAAGTGAAAAGCGGGTGATAAATAGCTCAAACAAAAAGAGAGTAGAACATTGAGAATAACAGTGTCTGAAATGTGGCGCTACAGAAGAATGCTGAAAATTAGATGGGTACATCGATTAATTGATCAGTAGGTACTGAATCTAACCGTGTAGAAATAAATTTATGATACGATCTTCCTAAAAGAAGGGACCGGTTGATAGGACATATCCTGAGGGATCGAGAAATCATCAGTTTGTTAATGGCGGGAAGTATGTGGAAGATGGGGGATGAGGGGTTAAAAGTATAAAGGGAAAACACGGCTCGAGTAGGCCTATATAATCATGTTGAAATAAATGCTTATTACGGTACTTTTGTACAGGTAAAGAGACTTTGTCAGCATAGATTAGCGTTGAGAGCTGCATCAGACCAGTCTTCAGACTGAAGACCACACCAACAACAAAAAGGTGAATGTAAATAAGTTATACACAGCTGCAACCAGTCGCTTTTTTTCCAATAATAATGCTTTATTACATGAACCGGTTTTCGAACCCTTTCGGGTTCATCTTCAGATGATTTCGGGAGGATCCGGGAAGTTACATCATTACTGGTAGTAGCGTAATGCTGGGTGCTGGTTTGCGACAGTAGAGGCGGCTTTTCTCGTATCTGTCTGCACCCAGCATTATGCTACTACCAGTAATGATGTAACTTCCCGGATCCTCTCGAAATCATCTGAAGATGAACCCGAAAGAGTTCGAAAACCGGTTCATATAATAAAGCATTATTATTGGGAAAAAAGTGACTGGTTGCAGTTGTGTATAACTTATTTACCTTCAATATACAGTCACGGTTCTAAAATATCCGTAATGGATAAGCATAAAAACGTGAATGTTAATAAAGTCAACAGATACTACTCCGTTAGCTAAGACAGTTTCTGGAAAGATATGCTGAAAACGCGAAATGTCAGTGAAATTAGAGGGCAGTATTTGTGCAGTACGGAATCTACCTTTTGTTTTTGAAAACCTGTATTGTTAAAGACAAACGAAAGACTAGTGTTAAGACCCGTTCATGAAACATAATACATAAATTTTTCGTAAGTAAAAAGTCATGGTTACCAAACTCGAAATAATTGACAGGTATATAGTTAAAATGTTTACATCCGTAAACAAATGTAAGGGGATATAAATGAGGGGTAAGACTGACGCTTTTACATGAGTGACGCAGGCGCAGATATGAAAGTCAGTCCATGAACATATGGTTCGGACTCTTAATGCTGGTTTTCTCTGTTCTTGGGCACAGATATGTGGAGCGTGGGTGAAATTTCTGTTCATGGATCAATTTTTAAGGTTGCACACGAATTCACCCAGCTAATAGCCGAGTGTGATAAAACTTAAATGTAATAAAAACGGCTGTACCGGTAGTTAGCAGTAAATATTTATTAAAAACTTATTTATTTATAAGACAGAACACAATATACAGGCAGTTATCTGCTAAACAGAAGAAAACTTTCTGATCTTGAGTTACTTTTAAGATACAGGGCATCACGCAGGCAAAAGCCGCCTCAGAACGAAGCCCGGCAAGGCTCGGATGATTTACAGCTTCCGATGGAAGGCCTGGTATATCTTTATGGACGGAAATAACTTGTGCGAGGGAAGCTTTACGAGAACATTGCGAAACTTTGAGCTATACGCAACCTCATGGGTTTATCACAGCAAACGAAATTTTGCCTCGTGATAGATTTACTCTCAGCTGGAAAACCTGAGTGAAATAGTTCATAATTTTAGAAGAAACTTGAACCCTATCACCTTTAAATGCTTTACGAGTCTGATAGAGATTGTCAGGTTTCATTTATCATATGGGAATGGACACGATACCTGTAGGATCACGACGTCCTGCGATTTGTATTCAGCGGAAGGAATACGTGAATCAAATATCTCTGAGTGTGGCCGACTGTCGTCAGCCACACTTTATGAATGACTAATTTATTTCACTAACTAGTTTCATGCCTAGACCTATAGCCAGACAGCAGCAAGGATACCTCGTAAAAAATTCTCATTTTTGCTGTGTAATACAGACTGTTTCAAAAATATTCATCAAATTTTACGAGATATACCTTCTGCGTGAATGTAGATAGAAACTTTCGTATCGAAACTAAAAGGTCAGTTTGGCCCCAGTTGGAGTACAAGTGGTTGCCTGTAAGTATCTCCCTGGAGCAGTTAGATATCTCGCTCGTTCATTACGCAATGTGCGTCGTGTGACGGTGGCGATAATACGACAGCAAAAGACGTTTTGCGTTCTCTGTTTGAACAGGTGCAGATCAATTACAAACGTGCGGCGTAGTTTTCGTCGAACATACGGGACTACACCTCCAACAGCATAAGAGCGTACTGAAACGTGAAGGAGCAACCACAAATAAAGCAAGACCAAGCAGGCCTCATTTACTGACCGACAGGGACTACCTAGTAGCCGGTCGCTGTGGTCGAGCGGTTCTAGGCGCTTCAGTCCGCAACCACGCGGCTGCTGCGGTCGCAGGTTCGAATCCTGCCTCGAGTATGGATGTGTATGATGTCCTTAGGTTAGTTACGTTTGCGTAGTTCTAAGTATAGGGGTCTGATGACCTCAGATATTAAGTCCCATGGTGCTCAGACCATTTGAACCAATTGTCTGTGTTGCAAGGCCAAACTCGTGCTACAGTGTGAATTTTAAAGTTTTACAAAAGTTCCTCTTGCAGATTCTTTGACACTGATTGGTAACATGTTTCCTGTTGATATCATTGCTTTGTTCAGGCACGCACTTTCCTCAACTTATTTTATGTTTAATCAAGAATATTTTTAACAGACTGACGGTGTCGCCATGGGTTGCCCCCTGTGTCCTTTGGTCGCCAACCTTTTTATGGAGGATTTTGAAGAGAGAGCGCTTGAATCAGCTGCCCTGAAGCCAACAGTTTTTTGGCGGTATGTGGATGACACTTTCATAGTGTGGCCTCATGGAGAAGATAAATTAATGGAGTTTCTACATCACCTCAACCTCATTCATAGCAACATCCTGTTCACCATGTAAATAGAGAAAGATGGTTGTTTGCCTTTCTTGGATGTCCAGGTTCGAAGGAAGAATGATTGTTATCTAGGGCATTCAGTTTTCCGGAAACCCACTCATACTGATTTGTACCTGCAAGCATTGAGTTGCCATCACCCATCGCAAACCATGAGTTTGCTTAAAACACTTGTTCATAGAGCTCATACTGTCTCAGATCTAGATAGCTTATCTCAAGAACTCGCCTATCTAAAGACATTATTCAGCAAAAATGGGTATTCCACCCGGCAGATTAAAAGGGCACTAACAGTTAAAACTAAGCAGCAGGAAGTGAATAAAGAGGAGAACATGCCGGAACAATCTTTAGCTTTTCTTCCTTTCGTTGGCAACACTTCGTTTAAAATAGCAAGAATCCTCCGAAAATTTCGGGTAAAAGTGGTTTTCCGCCCACCATCTAAGATTGCGGACCTTGTGGGATCAGTTAAGGACAATCTGTTACTACGAAAGGCCGGAATTTACAAGATACCGGGCCAATGTGGTATGGCTTACATAGGTCAAACCACACGCACCGTGAAAGAACGCTGCACTGAACATCAACGCCCCCGCCTTTTGCAGCCAAGCAAGTCCGCTATTGCTGAACATTGTATTTCTACTGGACATTCTCTGGAGTATGAGAAAACAATGATTTTGTCCACAGCAAAGTCTTTCTGGGACTCCATTATTAAAGAATCCGTAGAAATCTGTTAAACCGTGACAGCGGCTACCAGCTGGACAGTGCATGGAATCCCATCATCTCCACGATTTGCTCAAATCGAGGACGACAGAGTGCGTCGACGGCCGCGGCAAACAGCAACGCAGAGGGCGACTGAGTTCCGCTATTCCACCAGGCTGGGCGCTGCCGGCGGGCAGTGTTGGTTCAACTATCAAGTTTTCGACGCATGCGCAGAATAGTTACAGTACGCTATATATTGCGGAGCGGAGGACGTCATCGCCAGTCTGCGACGGCTCACCTGAAGATGACTGGCGGATGCCCAGTTCAAATACCGTGCGAAGTATTGAACGATGACCGGCTGCAAGCCCGAAATTTGTTTGAACAATCGTGTTACAGTGATTTGAGGCGCATTACACTGAAATCACATTGATGTCTTGGCCAGAAAATGTGCCTGATCTGTAACCATTGGAACCATTTTGACTTCTTAATACTGCGGAATATGGTTGTTATAAATCGCATGAACTCAGCGGAAGGAGTAGCTCTTGTTCTGTAGTGCTACCAGTAGTCGAACTAGCATAATGAGTGTGCGTATGGAGGCATAACTGATGATGATGGTTTGTGGTGTGCTCAAAAGCGTGTCATCAGCGCTCGAATTATATTCCAAATTTTTACACAGTCCAGTCTCGCCATGTTCCTGAATGATGATCAAATGACAAAGACAGCACAAACATGCAGTCCCTGGGCAGAGAAAACCTCCGACCCAGCCGGTAATCGAACCCAGGACACTGTGATCGAGAGGCAGCAACGTTAACCACTAGACCACGAGCTGCGGATATGGAGGAAGAAAACAGGGGGTTACGATGGTCCAGAAGCTCTCCATAAGTCATTCATTTCTCTAGTCAGTAATAAGCGTAGTGGCGTAAAAGTCGACGTCACTGCACCGTGGATGACTGGAAAGGAGTGACTGAGTGATGAACCCTTATGGCAGTCCGATGGATGTGTTTGGGTTTGGTGAATGCCTGGTGAACATTACCTGCCGCCATGTGTATTGCCAATAGTGAAGTACAGAGGAGGTGGTGTTACAGTATAGGAGTGTATTTCGTGCTTAGGATGTGGCCCCCATACCGCGATTAAGAAGTGGCTAAATCCGGAAAGATACGAACACATTTTACAGCATTGTGCGCAGTGTTCAGTTGAGGAACAGTTGGGAGATCATGGTTGATTGTATCAAAATTACAAGGCACACTGTCATAAAGCAGCATGTGTGAGGCAATGTTTTTCGGACAATAATAATTCTGAAAAGGACTGGTCTGCACAGAATACCGACCTCAACCATTGGAAAATCTTTGGGACGAGTTACATCGTCGATTTCGCAGCCGACCCCAGTTTCCAACATTACTAGAATCTCTGGTTTCAACTCTTGTCTAAGAATAGGCTTCCATTCTTCCAGACACTCAGACACCTCATTAAAAGTGTCTCCAGCAGAGTTGAAGCCGCCATTGAACACACTTCTGATCAGATAGCGTATGTAGATGTACAAGGTGCGACAATAAAGTAATGAGACTGATTTTCTTTGCAAGATGTGGCAACCCTGCTGACTTGCGTAGGCACAATATCTTTGATCTTGGTCTATAAGCTGCTTCTACTCCAAGTGGCACATCGATGCTACTGCTCAGTCGTGAGTTGTGCTATAATAAGTTAACACGTGTTTGTGCCTCTCGTCACGGAAATGGAACCGCATTGCGTAACAGTATGCCATTTCTTTTTGCGTTAAATTGGGTGAAAACGCGACGACAACTTGCGGTAAGCTTCAGAAGGTTTTGGAGAGGAGGTTATGTCAAGAGCTCAAGTTTTTCGTTGGCATAAAATATTAAGTGAAGGCAGAACAAATGTTGAAAAAGAAGACCGCAGTGGACGATCATCAACCTCTTAGATTCCAAGAGAATTGTTCATAAAGAATGGGTGCCTCCTGGACAAACAGTTAACCAATATTACTACAAAGAAATTTTAGAAAGACTTCGTAAAAGAGTTCATGATGTCCGTGCCTGCATTGCTGATAATTCTGCATCACGATATTGCGCCACACCATACTGCTCTGTCAGTACAGAAATTTTTAACCTCAAAACAAATTTCAATACTACCACAGCCATCTTATTCACCAGATATCCCTCCGTGCTACTTTTTTCTATTTCCAGGAGTCAAAACGGCGGTCAAGGGACACTATTTTCAAACAACACAAGATGTCCAAAAAGCTGTGACGAGGGTCTTGGAGGATATTACAGAAGATGAGTCCCAGAAATGTTACCATCAATGGCAGAAGCGCTGGAAAAAGTGTGTGCAATCAGAAGGGAACTATATTGAACGAGACAACACTAAACTTGACTAAAACCGTAAGCAACTTTTTTTTCACATGAGTCTCATTACTTTATTGTCGCACCTCATACAATCCGGGTTCAATAAGTAATGCAACACACTTTTTGTCGGCCAATTTCGGTTGAAGAAATGCAGAATTTTTTGTGGGACATCGTGAAATATTTCCGCTTCAGCCACTATAATTTCGTGAAGTTCTGAGACGTCGCGGCACTAGAAGTAGCTTTCAAAATGGCGTCTGTAACGCAGGTGCGTTACAAAATGTTCCTAAGGGACCAAACTGCTGAGGTCATCGGTCCATAGACATACACACTACTCAAAGTAACTTACGATAAGAGCAACATACACACCCATGTCCGAAGGAGGACTCGAACCTCCGGCGGGAAGAGCCGCGCAATCCGTGACATGGCGCCCCTAACCACGCGGCCAATACGCGCGGCAGGTGGGTTATAAGGAGAGAGCTGTTATTTGAGTTTTGTCTCGCGAAAATTCGTAGGCGCTTATGACATATCTACGGAGACCTGACAATGCAGAAAAGCGCGGTGAGTCGTTGGACGAAGCGTTTATTATAATCGCATCAAGATCTCGTGAACCCGTACGATCCCCCGCGTGCCGGGCAGTCGCACACAGATGTCGCTCCTGCAGTTTTGGATTATGCAGACAGTCTCATTCGAGGTGACAGACGGATCACAGTCAAACACCTCACTGCTTAACTGGAAGCGGTACGAGGATGATGAGGAGGTTATTGATGCTACAACACGTTGGCTCCGACGTCGACTGGTACAGCGGTACCATGCGGGCTTACATGCCCTCCCCGTAAGGTGGCCGAAGTCCGTCGTATTGAACTGAGATTATATACACTCCTGGAAATTGAAATAAGAACACCGTGAATTCATTGTCCCAGGAAGGGGAAACTTCATTGACACATTCCTGGGGTCAGATACATCACATGACCACACTGACAGAACCACAGGCACATAGACACAGGCAAAAGAGCATGCACAATATCGGCACTAGTACAGTGTATATCCACCTTTCGCAGCAATGCAGGCTGCTGTTCTCCCATGGAGACGATCGTAGAGATGCTGGATGTAGTCCTGTGGAACGGCTTGCCATGCCATTTCCACCTGGCGCCTCAGTTGGACCAGCGTTCGTGCTGGACGTGCAGACCGCGTGAGACGACGCTTCATCCAGTCCCAAACATGCTCAATGGGGGACAGATCCGGAGATCTTGCTGGCCAGGGTAGTTGACTTACACCTTCTAGATCACGTTGGGTGGCACGGGATACATGCGGACGTGCATTGTCCTGTTGGAACAGCAAGTTCCCTTGCCGGTCTAGGAATGGTAGAACGATGGGTTCGATGACGGTTTGGATGTACCGTGCACTATTCAGTGTCCCCTCGACGATCACCAGTGGTGTACGGCCAGTGTAGGAGATCGCTCCCCACACCATGATGCCGGGTGTTGGCCCTGTGTGCCTCGGTCGTATGCAGTCCTGATTGTGGCGCTCACCTGCACGGCGCCAAACACGCATACGACCATCATTGGCACCAAGGCAGAAGCGACTCTCATCGCTGAAGACGACACGTCTCCATTCGTCCCTCCATTCACGCCTGTCGCGACACCACTGGAGGCGGGCTGCACGATGTTGGGGCGTGAGCGGAAGACGGCCTAACGGTGTGCGGGACCGTAGCCCAGCTTCATGGAGACGGTTGCGAATGGTCCTCGCCGATACCCCAGGAGCAACAGTGTCCCTAATTTGCTGGGAAGTGGCGGTGCGGTCCCCTAGGGCACTGCGTAGGATCCGTGCGTCGCTGCGGTCCGGTCCCAGGTCGACGGGCACGTGCACCTTCCGCCGACCACTGGCGACAACATCGATGTACTGTGGAGACCTCACGCCCCACGTGTTGAGCAATTCGGCGGTACGTCCACCCGGCCTCCCGCATGCCCACTATACGCCCTCGCTCAAAGTCCGTCAACTGCACATACGGTTCACGTCCACGCTGTCGCGGCATGCTACCAGTGTTAAAGACTGCGATGGAGCTCCGTATGCCACGGCAAACTGGCTGACACTGACGGCGGCGGTGCACAAATGCTGCGCAGCTAGCGCCATTCGACGGCCAACACCGCGGTTCCTGGTGTGTCCGCTGTGCCGTGCGTGTGATCATTGCTTGTACAGCCCTCTCGCAGTGTCCGGAGCAAGTATGGTGCGTCTGACACACCGGTGTCAATGTGTTCTTTTTTCCATTTCCAGGAGTGTAGAAATATAAGGTTTTGTTACCAAAAGAGAGGGAAATAATATGGTATGTTGGAATCCTCAACGAAACCAACTTGCTTTCAGTAAAAAAAGTGTTGTTTTAGTTATTGAATGCCCCTCGTAAATGTGTAGAGATGTCGACTGCAGAGGACAGAAGAGTCTAGGAGAAAAAATCACCCAGTAGTGGTTGATAAATGGCTGGTGGTGATGAACTACGTCAAGAGTCTCTAGAGGAACGGAATGTTCCAAATGATTGGAAAAGAGCACGGGTAGTTCCAGTTTTCAAGAAGGGCCGTCGAGCAGATGCGCAAAACTATAGGCCTGTATCTCTGACATCGATCTGTTGTAGAATTTTAGAACATGTTTCTTGCTCGCGTATCATGTCATTTCTGGAAACCCAGAATCTACTCTGTAGGAATCAACATGGATTCCGGAAACAGTGATCGTGTGAGACCCAACTCGCTTTATTTATTCATGAGACCCAGAAAATATTAGATACAGGCTCCCAGGTAGATGCTATTTTTCTTGACTTCAGGAAGGCGTTCGATACAGTTACGCACTGTCGCCTGATAAGCAAAGTAAGAGCCTACGGAATATCAGACCAGCTGTGTGGATGGATTGAAGAGTTTTAAGCAAAAAGAACACAGGATGTTGTTCTCAATTGAGAGACGTCTACAGACGTTAAAGAAACCTCTGGCGTGCCACAGGGGAGTGTTATGGGACCATTGCTTTTCACAATATATATAAATGACCTAAGAGATAGTGTCGGAAGTTCCATGCCGCTTTTCGCGGATGATGCTGTAGTACACAGAGAAGTTGCAGCATTAGAAAACTGCAGCGAAATGCAGGAAGATCTGCAGCGGATAGGCACTTGGTACAGGGAGCGGCAACTGACCCTTAACATAGATAAATGTAATGTATTGCGAGTACATAGAAAGAAGGATCCCTTATTTTATGATTATATGATAGCGGAACAAACACTGGTAGTGGTTACATCTGTAAAATATCTGGGAGTATGCGTACGGAACGATTTGAAGTGGAATGATCATATAAAATTAATTGTTGGTAAGGCGAGTGGTGCCAGGTTGAGATTCATGGGGAAAGTTCTTAGAAAATGTAGTCCATCAACAAAGGAGGTGGCTTACAAAACACTCGTTCGACCTATACTTGAGTATTGCTCATCAGTGTGGGATCCGTACCAGGTCGGATTGACGGAGGAGATAGAAAAGATCCAAAGAAGAGCGGCGCGTTTCGTCACAGGGTTATTTGGTAAGCGTTATAGCGTTATGGAGATGTTTAGCAAACTCAAGTGGCAGAATCTGCAAGAGAGGCGCTCTGCATCGCGGTGTAGCTTGCTCGCCAGGTTTCGAGAGGGTGCGTTTCCGGATGAGGTATCGAATATATTGCTTCCCCCTACTTATACCTCCCGAGGAAATCACGAATGTAAAATTAGAGAGATTCGAGCACGCACGGAGGCTTTCCGGCAGTCGTTCTTCCCGCGAACCATACGCGACTGGAACAGGAAAGGGAGGTAATGACAGGTGTACGTAAAGTGCCCTCCGCCACACACCGTTGGGTGACTTGCGGAGTATAAATGTAGATGTAGATGTAGAAGAGAAGTATCTCGGCAAGTGTGTCATGAAGATCGCGCAGATGTAGTGCAAATTAGATCAGAGGTAGACGCTTCCGGCAAGACTCACGACAGCGGCCGAGCAATGAGAAGAGAAGCGGGCGAGGTGTTTGGCGCCGCGTGGCGAGCGTGGGGTAGGTCGCGCCGTCGCGCCGTGCCCTTTAAGGCGGGGGCGCCGCGGGCAGTTGGCCGCCTCGTGCCTTCCCTTCGCTTCCCTTGTCGCGTGCAGTCGCGGTTGGCGCATTGATTGCGAGCCGCCGCGTGGCGCCGGCTGTACCCGCCTGCCTGCTGCCTGCTGACACACATCCCGACGCTCACAGCTGGCCCCGTGCCACCGCCACTACGCTAGCCCCTTCTGCCGCACAGCCACGCTACTTACAGCTGGTACACACGCAATGCATCCCCTCTCGTCTTCGCACACATACCCACTGACACGTCAAAATTAGTCACTTCCTCGAGATGTGGTTCAAATGGCTCTGAGTGCTATGGGACTTAACATCTCAGGTCATCAGTCCCTTAGACTTAGAACTGTTTTTGCTGCTGCTGCTGTTGTTGTTGTTGTTGTCTTCAGCCCTGACACTGGATTGATGCAGCTATCCTATGCAAGCTTCTTCATCTCCCAGTACTTACTGCAACCTACATCCTTCTGAATCTGCTTAGTGTATTCATCTCTTGGTCTCCCTCTACGATTTTTACCCTCCACGCTGCCCTTCAATGCTAAATTTGTGCTCCCTTGATGCCTCAGAACATGTCCTACTAACTGGTCCCTTCTTTTTGTCAAGTTGCGCCACAAACTCCTCTTCTCCCCAATCCTATTCAATACCTCCTCGTTAGTTATGTGATCTACACATCTAATCTTCAGCATTCTTCTGTAGCACCACATTTCGAAAGCTTCTATTCTCTTCTTGTTCAAACTATTTATCGTCCATGTTTCACTTCCATACATGGCTACACTCCATACAAATACTTTGAGAAACGACTTCCTGACACTTAAATCTGTACTCGATGTTAACAAATTTCTCTTTTTCAGAAACGCTTTCCTTGCCATTGCCAGTCTACATTTTATATCTTCTCTACTTCGACCATCATCAGTTATTTTCCTCCCCAAATAACAAAACTCATTTACTACTTTAAGTGTCTCATTTCGTAATCTAATTCCCTCAGGATCACCCGACTTAATTCGACTACATTTCATTATCCTCGTTTTGCTTTTGTTGATGTTCATCGTATATCCTCCTTTCAAGACACTGTCCATTCCGTTCAACTGCTCTTCCAAGTCCTTTGCTGTCTCTCATAGAATTACAATGTCATCGGCGAACCTCAAAGTTTTTTTTTTCTTCTCCATGGATTTTAATACGTACTCCGAATTTTTCTTTTGTTTCCTTTACCTAGCACTACTTAAACCTAACTAACCTAAGGACATCACACGCATGCATGCCCGAGGCAGGATTCGAACCTGCGACCGTATTGGTCGCGTAGTACCAGACTGAAGCGCCTAGAACCGCTCGGCCACACATGCTGGCTCCACGAGATATCGCGTTAATGCTTGGCAACATAGCCTTTAGCCTTGATAATGGCCACAGTTCCTCGTGGAAGGGCGTCCGCAATTTCTTCAAGTATCCCATATCCAACAGAAGCCACTGACTGATGACTAGCTACCAAACAGCTATCCAACTGCAGGGCTGTCGTCTTCAATTTGTCACCCACAGTCCCAAATACCCGAATGGGATGAAAGTCGCTAGACGTGGTGTACATGTGTAACTAGGCTGTTTACGTTTTTATGTTGGTAACGCCACGTAGCACTCTGTATGAAAATCACTGACTGTGCTGTGTGCAGTCTGTGGCTGGTTTGCATTGTTGGAATTTTTACTATTGTAGTGTTGGGCAGTTGGAGGTGAGCCGCCAGCAGTGGTGGTTATGGGGAGAGAGATGGCACAATTTTGAGAGCGGACTATCTGGACGTGTGTCCATCAGAAAGAGTACATTTGTAATACTGTATATCATGAACTGATCTATATATTATGACTTTTGAACACTATTAAGGTAAATACATTG